>NC_142026.1:20744288-21092788 GCF_982192425.1 Myodes glareolus
TTTCCCCCAGAACTGTATTTCTAGGCATTTTCTCCTTACCTGGCCTGATTTTAAAATGTGGTGATTAGCTTGCTGGTCTAGGGAAAGCAAGATTCAGACTAGCGATTATGTACAATGAACCCCATTCACCGCTGCGACATCAAATCAGTTCATTCTGGCCAGAGTCTTGGCTACTCAGGAGACATCACAAGAGAAAAATCACTGGTTCAAGCTGGACCACTAGTAATTTAGAGATTACTTTATGATGAAAAATCAAATAAACATGGTTTAGTGGTAGAATGCCTACTTGACTGTAAATTCAATCCATAGTAAAAATACACACAGATAGATAGATAGATAGATAGATAGATAGATAGATAGATAGATGATAGATAGATAGATAGCACATAGATAGATAGATGATAGATAGATAGATAGCAGATAGATAGATAGATAGATAGATAGATAGATAGATAGATAGATAGATAGATAGATGATAGATAGATGATAGATAGATAGCAGATAGATAGATAGATAGATAGATAGATAGATAGATAGATAGATAGATAGATAGATAGATGATAGATAGAAGCATTCATCTGAACATGATCTAATCTTATTTTCTCTTTTCCTCCACAGTACCCTTTTGTTTTGGGCCTTACGATGGCTGTGGTGTTCTCCACATTGGTGTGTCTCAGCAGACTCTACACTGGGATGCACACGGTCCTGGTAAGGCTGTGGTGACAGGCCTCGTGACTGAACAACATTTGGTCTGAATGTCTGTGTGTTCTTAAGCGGCTTACTTAAGCTTAGTTCATGGGTGTATAGCTAGAATCCCAGCTACTCAGGCATCTGAGCCAGGAGGATCCCAAGGTCTATGGAACGGAGGAGTGCTATCTCCGAGTGAAAAGTAAAAAGGGGGCTGGAGCTTGCAGTTTCCTGCAGGGCTTGTTAGATGGGGCAATGGGGGAATGAAGAAATGAAAGACTCTGAAATGACAGACAACCCTAGAGAAAGCTGGGATCAGGTGAGCTATGCTCGCCCTGATGGAGGCCCTTACTACACTCAGCACATTTATCCTGTGCCCACATGGAGGAGGAATTAGTCTCCGTGGGAGGTCTCTGGAAGGGAGCAGTTTCATTAGGTGGGGTTGGGGAGCTGTAGTTTCTTGTTTCTACATACACTGTCAACATCAGCAGAAGACTTTGCAGTTTCCATGGGTCTAAGGCATTGGGGTCCCTGACTTGGCCATGCCAACAAGACACATTCACCCTAGTATTGCAAAATCAATAATCAATCAACCATTATGGAAAGTCTCAGAAAGAGGGAAGGGGAGGAAGGGAAGGGAAAGCAGACTAGGAAAGAAGAGGTAAGATAAAACCAGACTTGGCAGAACACACCTACAATCTCAGCACTTGGGTGACCGAGAGAGGAACTTGAGGTTAGTCGTAGATACATAGTGAGTTCCAGGCAGGCCTGGGGTACATGAGCTTCTGTTTGGAAACAAAACAAAACGTATTAAACTAATGCCACCTGGGTAAAATATATTAGTTACTGGAAGTTGTCACTTTCAGTAAGACAGAGTATCTTACTGAAATAACTGAAGGAATGAAGTATTTCTTTAGCCGCATGATTTGAAAGAGCACATTCCACTGTAGCAGGGGAGACAGGGGATTCATGAAGGCAGAGGTGTGTGGATGGGACCCCTCCACCCCACTCCACCCCAGCATACCAAGAGTCAGAGAGAGGTTAGACAAGAAACAGGTTCAGACTACAACCCTATGGCTCTCTCTTCAGCAACCCAGACCCCATCTTCTAAGAGGCTCCATAACTTTGGAAAATAGCGGCACTAGCCGGAGACTAAGTATTTAAGCACTGAGCTGATGGAGGATATTCCATATTCAAGCCACAGTATGGCGCTAGATTCAGACATTGAAGACAGTCCGTGGGCAGCCAGGACTCAGGCAGTTTCTTATCAGGTTGGTTTACCACAGACACAGCAACCACGGCGGAGCAAGCGCCCAAGCTCCAGGATACGAGAGAGTTCTCACTGGCCTCACATAGGTCCTCAGTGAGTTGACAAGGGTCCCAATTGTCCTCCGCTAGTCACAAGGGTTGAAGTCATAGCTTCCTTTCTTTTTCTAGGTTAGAGAGGGTGTTGGAATCAGAGAGTTTCCATGTTCATTTAGAAGTCGACCCACCCTTCTACTATATTACTAATTCCAGGAATGCCACAGTTAGTTTGGTAAAATGTCCTCACGTATTCAGGGCCGAATGCTCATCCAGCCACAGAGCGGCAGAGCATCGATGTATAGCCTTGGTTTGCTACTGGGGCACCATTTCCCATTCCACTCTGTATAAGAAAGACACCTTTAAAAAGAAATGAGCCTCTGATTGTTGTATTCATCTCAACTGTGAAACTGCAAGGTGACATTAGCCAAAGGCCTGGTCAAGGAAGGCCATCTTATTGAGTTTCTTCCTGGAGCCAGGAGTGAGTTATCCTGTCACAGTGGAAGGATGGATCATCATGGGAGAATGTAAAGGGGGGGGGGCACATGAGAGCAACTGGAAGCATCAGGGGAGGCAGGGAAGGCGTAAAATTAAACAGGTAGGAGGCTGGGATGAGGCTCAAAGAGTGAAATGCTTGCCTGGCATGCGCTAAGCCCTTGTTCCATCACCAGTACTGAATAAACGTGGGCATGGCGGTACACAACTGCCGTCCCAGCACATGGAAGGTAGAGGCAGAAAAATCGGGAGTTCAGGGTCGTCTTCAGTTCCATAGCAAGTCTGAGACCATCCTGGGCTACGGGAGACTGTTTTAATGCGGTACTTTAAAGTTAAAATCAACACAGCAGTTTCCACAGTAAACAAGGGAAGGTATAAATGAAGGCATCTGCCCCACCCCCCACCCCACTAATCCGGCCCCCAAGCAGTTTACTGTTTAAGTGAAAGAGAGCCCAGATGTGAGAAATACCAAAGAAGCTGTTAAGAGTCAGTGTTCTTCCACCTACCGTCCCTGCTCCTCTCTGTCCCAGCGCGCACGCGCACGCTGCGTCTTCTGGCCTCTGCGATGGAGGGGAGGGGAGCAGAGCATTCTCAATTCGCCACAGTGCTTCTCCACAAGACAAAGACGTTCTCTGCAAATCCCTGCCTAGACCTCAGTGTGGTACCACACAGGCCTCTCCTGGGTGTTTTGGCATTTCTTTTATCTGGTGCTACTTTTTTTTTTTTAATTTCCATAGGTTTCCATTTTGAAAAAAAAAAATGGATCTCAGGTTAAAATTAAAACCAAAGAAAACACAGGAATGCGGCGCCCCAGACACACAGAGAGAAAACACACAAATCCACTTTAGTGAGGCACAGTTACTTTTTTTTCCCCTCTTTTCTTTTTAAGTGGCTTTTGGAGACGGAGAAGCAGATATTTGCGGGAAGATTGATTGGGCCTCTCATTTAGATGCAAGGAGTGGGTTGCAGCCATTCTTTGGGAAGGAGATCTCCAGAAGAGACTGGAGTGAGGGACCAATGCAACTCCTGTTCTTCCCTGGTCTTCTCCCACTGTTGGGCCCCACTGGCTTTCTGCTGCCTCCCAGAAGACCTTGACTCCGGCCCAGAGTGCGTCAGGCTGCAGCACTAGAGCGGAGCTCTCGGCGCCCTGAGTCATGACACCCCGGCAGCAGAAGGAATAGTTTGCCGAGTGGGATGGTGGGAAATTATAGGTTACTGTGGGTCTTTCTTCAGCAGCGGTTCTGATGGGCGTCAGGCTGGGAACAAGATCTAGGGATGAGGAATCTTGAGGGGAGCAAACCCACCCACGCTCCTGGGTCTCCGAGTCTCCTGAAGGAGGCAGATATACACACTGGTGATAACTTGGCACATATGCTATAATTAGCAAGGCACAGCTGGACAGAGTCAACTAAAATAATATGGTCTCTTTCCAGGACCCCTCGAAACAATCTATAGGAAGCAACACGGACAATACCTCCACTCTTGCTGCTTCTTCCACCCTATGAGAACCCTTCCTTCTTTATTCTCTGACAACTTCACACACATGGATGGCACATTTTAGTTGTTTTCACCTCTATCCCCCCCCCTTACTCCCTCCAACTGGAACCCTGCTTGTCCCCAAGAAGCCCCCCACTGATTTTCGTGTATTCTTTATGTGTTTTGCTCTAAATCTAATTAGAGCCCCTCGTCCAAGGTAGAAGGTTATCTACTCGAGCATTGGACAACTGACCAGTGGCTACACCACTGAAGAAACCGACTCCTGCTCCACCAGCAACCATTCACAGCCAATAATCCCTCCAGAGACTTTGAACCTCGTGGGTCCCTCCATAATCCCATGGAAATCTTAAAAATACCTCTGGACATATGCCCACAGCCATAGCAGCATTAGTCACGATACATAAAGAAAAAAAAAAAGAATGTAGATGCAGTCTGTGTCTACTGGGAAATGAATGGATAAACAAAATATAGTCTATACCTATAGTTGAATATTATTCAGCTTTACATAAGCAGGGAGTTTTGATTCATGCTGCATCCTAAGTGTCAGAGGCATTGCGTTAGGTGAAAGAAGCGAGTAACAGAAGGGCAATATTGTATGATTCCAATTACCTGGAGAACTCCAAGGTTCATTTTAAGAGGCACAAAAGTCCATGATAGTTGTTGCCTGGAACTGGATATGGGGGCATAGAAATTATTTCTTGAGCATAGAAGATCAATTTTAGTCTAAGAAAAGTTCTGAAGGTGCATGGTAGGGATGGTTACATAACGGTGTCGAACTTGATCCCACTTTAAAGTGGTGAAGATAGTGACATTTATATGTGTGTCTGTAAGAAAATTAAATTAAAAGTTTTACTCGGGAGCTGGGAAGATGGCTTGTTGGGTAAAAATGCTTGCCACACAAGAGCAATGACCTGGGAAACCCTTGAACCCAGAATTCATGAGAAACATGATATAGCAATCCTAGAATTCCTATGAGGAGATAAGCGAGAGATGGAGACTCCCTGAAACCCACAGACCAGCTAGCCTGGTGTAGGTAGCAAAAAAACCAAGTGACTCTGTCTCAAACAAGGTGGAAAGCAAGGACTAATGCCCAGGTTGTCCTGTGACCTTCACATGTGCACCATGGTATTCGTAGGTGAACCCTCATTCACACACATGAATACACACACACATGCACACGCATGCATGCATCTTGCTTAGAGTATGGGTCCTGAGCTGTACAAGCAGCTCCCTGGTTTATTTGAATTCAAAGTTGAGAGGCACTGACTGGATCAAGGATGATCCTACCTGGTGTGGGGTGGATACACACCTAAACAGGATCAGTTGTAAGATGAAGGGGAGGCGGAGACAGCTGCAATGCTCAGAGCATATTGAATGTGTCTTTGAGGTGACCACTGATTTATATTAATGGCCATTGCACAGAAATGGGAAGAGTGACTTCCCCGGCAGAACCACTTTCTTGTCAGTTTTAAACACCTTTGTCCAGGGCAAGGTTTTCTCGACAAGCCGCAGTTAAACTCCTAGACCCACATAAAACACAGATAATGGTGAACCTGCTTAGCTATGGAACCATCCTTGCCAAACCAGCTCTGGCCTTGTCTCGGGGAAGGACCTCTCTATTACCAATATACCCATAAAAGAAACGTGGGCAAAACCCTAGCCCTTCCTTCCCACACCTCAGTCATCCAAATAGTCACCATGACGAGTCACATGTGACTCCTAAATGTGTCCTCACACCGCCTTCGGGATATTATTCATGACTACCTGTTCCGTGCACAAAGAAGCTGCTCTCCGCTGCTGGGTGTGCACAGTGACACAACTCCATCTGGGTTGGGCAGCTAGATGATGCCTTCAGGGGCCTTTGGAGATGTCAGCACTGTCAGCCCAAACATGGACATAAAACTCAGGGCCACCGCCGACATCCTTGACTGGTTGACGGTGCCATATCCAGAGCCATCCTACCTCTAGGTTCACCATTCAAGATAAAACAACAAAGCAGGGTCCCTTCTTGCTTAAGGCAGTTTGTAGAGTCCCACATTTCCCATTCGCTGCAGTGAAAAGCGTTTGAAATGATGCACTGACTTGCAGAATCTTTGTTTTTTTTTTTTTCTTGGTGTTTAATTTCATGTTTTCTTGGTTTGAAGAATAAATCAGTTCTAGCCAATTTGAGGCAAGGGAGGAAGGAAGGGATAGAAGAAGAGAGAAGACGAGGGGAGAAGAAAGACAAGAGGAGGGGAGAGGAGAGAAGACGAGGGGAGGGGAGGAGAGGAGAGGAGAGGAGAGGGAATAGCTTGAAGTGACTGGAGTCATTTATAGACAGCTAGTTCACACAGCTGAACATCAAAAACCGGAAGCAGGTGACAGTGAGGAAGCTGCCTTTACCATGTCACCTTTGGTGTACGTTATCTCTCACCAACTCTCAGATCAAAACCTGGATATATGTATATGAGACTTTGTTTGGACCTGATATTTGACTTTGGGATGGGGTCCAAATGCAAGGATGGAATCTTGGGAGTCTTTCCTGTGGGCTGCAAAGGGGTGCCCTGAGAACAGAGACTGGAATGTACCCAGTGAGGTCAAACAACTGGTCACCATCAGCCTGGTCAGGAATGTAAATAGCAGATACCAGTTCAACCCAGGTTAAGCCTAAAGGAAAATGCATTGACTTTTGTAACCACAGTAAAAAGAGGCACTAGTGGTCATTGGGAGGAAAAGGCCTGATATCTGAACCTTCCCAAAGCTCCTTCTTCTCCCAACTCATCTCTGCACAGAGAATTCACCCTCTCTGGCTGGTCAGCGTTTGCCCTCTAGCTGTTCTTGAACCCGAAGCCAGAGCCTGAGAACTCTGGGCTTAGATTGCCTCACCTCCTCTCGGGAAAGGAAGCCCGTGATGAGCATTTCGGGAAACATCGTATTGGACAATGACTCCCTCCGCTGCATCAGCAGGCCAGGGGCTGTCTGGGATTATGCCATCCGGCGCAAGAGCCAGCCTGTTTAGTCAGAACCAGAACTGGGAGGGTCAGGGGAAGAGCCGTCATGCCTAAGCAGGAGCATTCTCCCGAGTAAAGTGCTCTCAGTTATTGGAAGAAGATGGCAAAGTCCAGTTCGGCATTTTTTTCCTGCTCTGTCAAAGACTCAACAAATAGAGCCAGCACCATGTCTGTACTTGTGCGGAAGGCTGGCCACACTGTGTTATTTGTGATGTCCTGAATGATGCAACTGCAAGGGACCAGTTTTAAATCCACTGAGTGATGAAGCAACATCCCAATATATTAACTATAAAATTAGCCTGACGTATTTGTTGGTAGGCCAGCGGACATGAGCGCTGTGCACAAAAGGCAGACGGTCCCTTATTTTGTCTTGAAATAGTCGAAATGCTTTTTTTTTTTGTCTCCAAATTGTTTGATCTGTGGGTAATTATTTAGAGATTTGGTTTAATTTTCTTACTTCTCTCCACCCACCCACCCACCCCCCAAGTGATGTTTTAGTTTTGCTGGTCCTTTGGAGGATGTTGAAAGAGATTGTCAAATATTAAATTATCTGCAGACCATAGGAGCTATGTTCTGGCTCTGGTCGACAGTATTCCGGGTATGCTTTTCAAGTTGTTTGAAACCAGTTATGAAAAGGAAAGAACTTATTTTAAAGTGCCTCATTTAATACTAGGAAAGACCCAATTGCAAGAAAAATCACACCCTACCCAGCCCAAGTTTCTGGTAGACTTGGGTGAGTCTGTTTCTGAGATAAAGAGGGGGCTTTGGTTGCAGTTTTGAGCCCCTGTCACCATGTTATTAGACCTATTGTCTCTCTTTGCCCTGGGGGAGAATATTTTTAGCCTTTTGTCAAAATAAAGAATTATTTCTGGTTTCAAAAGCAGTAAGTGTTCATGGTGCTTCAACCTCTGCTGTTTATAAAGTGTGGGGTTGTTTTCTTCTTTCATTAAGACAAAAGCACTCAGTGTTGTTCAGTAACCAGGAGTCCAGACAGCCGTTGTTGGGGACGATAAGGTAAACTGAAGGCATTTGGTCAGAGAAACAAAAATTAGGGCTTAGCTCAATGTCAGGCAAGAACTGCTTGTGATATGCAATCCCACTAGCAAACATAGACAAATTCTTTTTATTTTTTTTAACTTTGCTTTTTTAATGCTGATCCCAAAGGCACAACTATGGCACTGTTTTCTGTCCTGTACATGTGGGATGAGCAAAGTCCTAGAAATGCTTGACCCCAGGAAAAAGCTGAGCAAAAAGCTCAGGGCGGAAGGCTGGGAATAGGGCTCCCTGACCTCATGGCTCCCGGTAGAGCTGGCCTGAGGATGATCAGACAAACCTCTGAGATAACTATTGGGAAACATGAAGTTCGTGGCCGTGAGAAGGCCACAGGTGCTTCTCAAACCCAGTATTTCCTGTAGGTCGTATTGAAAACATCTCCAGTTCCCCCAAATAAAATTTTAAAGGCCATGTTCAGGGACAGAGCATGAATTGGGACCTAGCATTTCTGCAAGGTGTGTCTGAATGTTAGGCAAGTCCCAGTCCTGGGAAAAGAAGTAGGAAGAAGGGATTGGCTGAAGTTCTCACCGGAGCAGGCTTCCAAGTGTGGTTTTTCTTTTCTCGGGCTCGCCCTTTCGGATTGTGAAAAGGGTTGCGGAGTCACTGGAGGGTGGGGCTTCTCTTAAGCCCATGTGCCTCTCCAATGGAAGCAGCACGGTCCCTGAGATTTGTAAAGTTAACTTTTTAAAAATGAGTTTGACTTTTCCTTGATTGACATAATTGAAATAAAAAGAACTTACGGCTGAATTTGCACCGTAAGTCTTTGCTTGCTTGCCACACTGGAGGGATAAAATGATGAAATACAAGGACTGGGTACGGTTCTTCAACTCACTCCTGAAAATCAGGTCTGTTTCTAAGTCACAATAGATCTGAAAGCAAACTGTCTCCTTCATTTTCTGAGGCAGCGTCTCACCATCCTTCTGCCCCAAATGGAGCCCCGAAAGTGCTGGGATTACAGGCTTCAGCCACCACACCCAACTTGAGGACAAATGTCAATACCGTGGCCATCATTTCAGAGGTCAGACATTCCTCGGAAGAATCTCAAATGGCTCGAGGCTTTATTTTAATGTGTTGGGGAGGTGGCACGCGCAGGTAAAAAGTGCCAAGGTCAACGGATCCCTTGGAGCTGGAGTTACACGTGGTTGTGAGCCACCTGACACAGGTGCTGGGAACTAAGCTTGGGTCCCGTGAAAGAGGAGTACAGACAAGCCGGGCAGTGGTGGTGCACGCCTTTAATCCCAGCACCCAGGAGGCAGAGGCAGGCAGATCTCTGTGAGTTCGAGACCAGACTGGTCTACAAGAGCTAGTTCCAGGACAGGCTCCAAAAGCTACAGAGAAACCCTGTCTCGAAAATAAAAAAATAAAGAAGAAGGAGGAGGAGGAGGAGGAGGAGGAGGAGGAGGAGGAGGAGAAGTAGAAGAAAAGAAGAAGAAGAAGAAGAAGAAAAGAAGAAGAAGAAGAAGAAGAAGAAGAAGAAGAAGAAGAAGAAGAAGAAGAGACATGAATGCTGAGTGACCTTCTCAGTCCCAGTGTGTGTGTGTGTGTGTGTGTGTGTGTGTGTGTGTGTGTGTGCGTGCCACATGTGTGCAGATGCCCCCAGAGGCCAGAAAAGGGCCCAGTATCACCTGGAACTAGAGTTACATATAGGTAGTTTTATGAGTCACCCAACTTGGGTCTTTTGGAAGAGCAACAAGCCATCCCTCCAGCCCCTCAAATGTTAATGATCAGAAGTTCAACGCCATGAAGGCAAAAACACACACCTTTAATTCCAGCACTCCGGAGGCAGAGGCAGGCAGATCTGTGAGTTCGAGGCCAGCCAGAGCTACATAGCAAGGCAAAGTGCAAAGAATGAGACCCTTTGGTCTGCCTCAGCAGGAAGCTTCCCATGTTCTTCATGGCAACACAAAGCCATGAAGGAAAATGGATTAATATAGCCATGAAGCAAAGGCTAGCTTACCAGTTAGCAGGAACTGACAGTTCCCCCAAAGAAATGTAAATATTCAATAAGTATTGCAACCTCATTTGTATTTTCAGGAGTGTTTTAGAAGTGATGAAAGAGGGACTAGAGAGATGGCTCAGCAGTTAAGAGCCACCGAACCTGCATCTTGTTAGGAAGAGGTACAAACTGTGGTATAGGCATGTGCTTGGATACAGTCAGTCTGTTTGGCCCATTAAGCTACAAGTCCTTTGAGGACAACAATTTTATTTTCCTTACTTTTCCACACCATCACCTCCCACCCTCGTTCCCAGCAGGATTCCTGGCTCCCAGTAAATGTTCACTGGATTGTCACCAGTATTAACAGATTACCATCTGTTAATCTATTTTTTTCCTTCAATTTCTTTGCAGTTTATTGAGTCAGACTGAAAAAGGTTCAGCTATGGGTCCCAGTTCATCTGATCACCAACTACATTTTTTTTTCAGTTTTATTTTGTTTTGTTTGTGGGAATAATCTTTATCCTATAAAAATATAAACTAGAAAGTGTCATACAATAGCAAATACCGTGTCAGCAAGGGTGCTTGTATCTGTGCCTCAAAGTCTCTAAGAGTAGAGGGTGGCAGGCTTAGTGACCTTAGAGTGATGTGGAGAGATTATCGCCAAAGTAGCATCGTGAGAATTTTAGCTATATGGGAGACCAATTCTCTCTCTCTCTCTCTCTCTCTCTCTCTCTCTCTCTCTCTCTCTCGTGTGTGTATACACAGAGGACTAAGGAGAGCACTGAATGTTCTGCTGTATTGATGTCTATCTCATACCCTTAAGACAGAGTCCTAACTGCACCTGGAGCTGGGTGAAGCAAACCCCCAGCAATCCTCCTGCCTCCGCCATTTTACATGTGTGCTTGAATCTGCGCTCAGGTTCTTGTGCTAGGATAGCACTTTACCCAGTGAGACAACTCCCCAAAACCAATTTGTGGGAGAGAAGGGCACCTTACAAAAGGTCCTCATGATATGGGTACACCTCATGTAATCAGGGGGATGACAAAGCTGCCAGGAACAGAGAAGGAAGGTCCGTGTTCCCTTGTGAAGTTAAGAATGTCATCACTGCAGGCCCTGCTACGTGGACCTTGGATGAGAGTGTGTAAGCAATAGTGTAAGGTTAGTGTCATGTGCGTAGAATAAGAGATGTGAAGTCTAATCCTAGGAACCCTCACTTTTGTGGTTCAGAAAAGAAAGAAAAATTTTATAAACCATTTTATCGATGTGTCATATAAGGAGACCCAATTATATTTGTGCAACTCAGGGAACTTCTAGCAAAGAAAGCATGCTTTACTAAATGTAAACACAGCTGGTATCGGGAGACAGCATCATCAGAAGTCCCTTTTCAGCCTCAACTCTGCATCTCCCTAGAGGCATCACTGCCAAGATCACTAGCACCATACCTTTGTTCAATGTCACGTAACCAGGAACATCTCATGCGCTGCGTGCTGCATTGGTGGCACTGCCTGCTGCATTGGTGCTTTTCACTCCCCGTTATATCTGTGAAGTCATCCCTCTTATTGCATTTCCTTTGTGGCCATCAGCAGAATGCATTAGTAATGGAACTTTTGAGACCAGGTCTGGCTGTATTGCACAGCCTGGCTTCAAACTCTTAGGGGCAAGCAATTTTCACACGGCACCATGTCCAGCAGTGTTTGCTGTTATGTAATATTCAACAATGTGAATGTGCTCCACTGTTTATTCCTTATTGATGAATATTCTGGGTGTTTCCAGGGAGACAGTTACAAACAGTGCTACTTTGAACTTGCCTTTCCTTGCTTTTTAGTGCAGACAGATGCATTTTATCTGAGTCTGGATGCAAGAATACAATGTATCTCATAAGTTGTGCACATGTACAGCTTCAAGGCTGGCCATTGTGTGGTGTCAGTTCACAGCCTCGGCAGCATATGACATGTCCCCGCCTCCACTGTTGCTTTCATCTTAGTCATTCCGGTGAGATGTCTCAGTCTCTCATGTGATTTGGGTTTCTCTGAATGATGGTTTTTGACCCGTTTTATATGTTTATTGGCCATGAGATATTTTTCTTATTTATTTATTTATTTATTTATTTATTTATTTATTATGTATACAATATTCTTTCTGCATGTATGGCTGCAGGCCAGAAGAGGGCACCAGACCTCATTACAGATGGTTGTGAGCCACATGTGGTTGCTGGGAACTGAACTCAGGACCTTTGAAAGAGCAGGCAATGCTCTTAACCACTGAGCCACCTCTCCAGCCCTGAGTTACTTTTCTTCGTGAGCTCCCAGTTGAGATCCTTTACCCCATTCACTTGTCCTTTTATTAGTATTGTCAATACATTGCTAGTTAAATATATTAAGAATTCTTTATCCTACTTTGTAACTTGCTTTCTAGACCCTTATGTTGACATTTTTGGTGAAGAGAAGTTTGAAATTTCAGTGGAGTCCAATTTATGCAACTTTTTAACTGATGGTTATGATTCTGTGTCCTAAGATACTTTTTTGCACATCACAAGTCACAAAATACTATTTGTAAAGATTTAACTATTTTACTTTGCTTATGTATTTCTATACTCCACCTGTAATAGATCTTGTGGCGTTCCTTCTCTATGAATACCTAGTCCACTCTAGTCCACTCTACAGCTAGAAGCATGTCCTTTACACACTTATGGGAGGATCACCATCATTATGGGTCAGGTGACTATTTTATTTTTCTCTGTCTACATTATACTCTATGCTCTTTCCCAATGTTCCACCTATCTATGTTCTTGCTGAGACCACTGTCCTATAAGTATTGATGGCACACTAAGCATGGTTTAATATTTCCTCCACTTCTGGGCTCTTACTGAGTTTAAGTGGGGTGTGCATAACGTCTCGAGAGAAGTGGCTCTTTGCAATGCCGAGCGTTCCCGCCTGTGAACATCTTCAGATCTTTGCTTTTTCTCAGGATCGTTGTTGTTTTCTGGGTAGAAATGTTACGTGTCATATATTGCATGGCATATCAGATGTGGGTAGAAATATTGCAGCATCTGCTAGATGTTGTTCTGAGCCAACAGTTCTCAACCTGTGGGTCTCGACCCCTTTGGAGGGCACGTATCAGATAGCCTACATATCAGATATTTACATTATGACTCCTAACAGTAGCAAATTAGTTATGAAGTAGTAACAAAAGAATTTTATGGTCGAGGGTCACCACGATATGACAAACTGTATTAAAGGGTCAAAGGTTGAGAGCCGCTGTTCTAAGGACCCTACAGGAATTAGCTACCCCATAGGATAGTTCGCAGCAACCTTGTGAGGGAGATCCTAGCTTCACTCCATTTTTCCAAAGGATGAGAAGTTAAATAAACTAATCAGAACTCTCTGTGATTGAGATGTCTGGCCTCACCACAGAGACAGCATGGTCATATTTACGTCTTTTTGACACTCTGCAAAACAAGATGCCAGGAGTCTGGCTCTCAGAGGGCAGGCGAGCCGCATGGTACTCCCTTGGGGGAGCTATTGCTCAGGGACCCAGCATCCAGGGCACAAGCCAACATTCCCCAGGGGGCATGAACAAGGGACAACAGGATACTTCCTTCTCCTTCAGGTGTGAACAGCCGTGGCACCAAGACCACCAAGAATTCAGATTCCCCTTTGACCTTGATGTGCACCAGTATCACTATATCCGAATTTCATTTTCAAAGATTGCTGTAATTTAAAAAAAAATAGCACAAGAGAGAAAAACACCATGTGATTCACATGGAGGGGTTTCTTATTGGGAGAAAGGGAATGGGAAAAGGGGAGGAAAGGAGTGAGGAGATCTGCCTCTGGTGACAGGAGAAGAGGAGAGAGAGAGAGAGAGAGAGAGAGAGAGAGAGAGAGAGAGAGAGAGAGAGAGAAATGGGGGGTAGTAAAAGGGAACGTAGTGAATGTCAACAGGAGGTGTTCTCAGTGGCTGCAGCTCAGTGCGAATCCTATCCCATCAGGACCCCAAGGGCAGGCCAGTACAGATGCCTGAATACTAAAAAAGATGACCAGATCATTTTCCAGTACATTCTGAAGCTTTCATTCTCAAGTGGGAGAATGAAAAAAGTGGGAGACCCCCTCCATGTCATGTAAATGTGACCCTATGACGGCGTCTGTAATTTAGCATGTCAAGACGGACTTGGTCACTTAGCAGTGTGACCCTTGTCCCATAGCATCATTTGAGAGTTTGGCAGAAATGCGGTCTCGGGTCCCACCCGCACCTACATTATCAGAAGCTGCATTCAAGGGCTTCCCTGTGGGGCTCTACCCAAGGTACAATTTGGAAAGCGGTCCCCACACACCCCCAGACAAGGCAGCGGCAATGCCGATGACACACAACCTGCACGGGCCTGTTGGACATGTCCATCACATGGAACATGATTCTGCTCTGTTCTCTGGTTACTCGGAGGCCCAGCTGCCCACCCAGGCTTGAGAAAGATCACTGAAGAGTTTGACAGTGTCTTTTGTGTCTCCGGGCAGATCGTCCTTCCTGGTACCTGCCATTCTTGTGAGCTCCTTAGCCGTTGTCGGAGAGGATGTTAAAACCTGCCTGGAAACATGTCTGAGCTGCTGTCATAATCCTCCTGGCCTGCCAAGCCCTGCCGTTCATCACAGCGTGACTGTGAATACATATGGGAATTCGGGGTGGGGAGGTTGGTACGGTTCATAAAGAAAGACTGCTCAGACTAGCTAGACTCTGTGGAGACCAGAGAAGCAAGTGATGACTTGCTAAATCTGGCTAGGTACAGGCCAAGTTTAGAAATGGACACTGTACCCCCAGTATCTTCCTAATTAATACTGATTTCATGCAAATCTATAAAAATACCTGATTATATAATTACCGTAAGAAACATAATGCCTGGCTTACTTTTTAGTCTCCCCCGAACCACTTAAAGACCACATGCAGGGGCTGGAGGGCTGACCCAGAGGGCAAAGTGTCTGCTGGGGTCCTGAATTTGCATCCCTGGTGCATACATTTAAGCCAGGAACAGAAGCACACACTCCTGACTCCAGGGCTGATGAGGCAGAGAGAGCAGGATCCCAAAGGTTGAGTGGCCAGCTGGTCTGGTTGAAGCAGCAAGACTGGGGTCAGTGAGACTCCTTGGCTTTAAAATTGAAGTGAGAGACCTGGAGGCATGGCGCAGCAGTCAAGAAGTGTGATCACTGCCCTTGCAGAGAACCCAGGCTGGGTTCCCCGCATCCATGTTGGTTGGTCCACAGCCACCTGTAATCCCAGCTTCAGGAACCCAACAACCTCTTCTTCTGGTTTCAGTGAGCACCCACATTCTCTCTCTGTCTCTCTCTGTCTCTCTCTGTCTCTCTCTGTCTCTCTCTGTCTCTCTCTGTCTCTCTCTCTCTCTCTCTCTCTCTCACACACACACACACACACACACACAAATAATAAAAGCAGATAATATATCAAGAAAATAAATTCAAATGAATTCTTTAATATGAGACACATAATCATCAGAGATAGTTTTACTTCCAAGTATTTCAGTCATCTGATTAGCATCAAATATTTAGCTGCTTAACAGAACATTTTCTTAAAAGCCTCTTCAAGTTATATGTTTTCCAAATACAAAGTTAACATGGGCTAAAGTTTGTTCTCACCTTTATTTATTTTTATTTTGTGTGTAGACGCTGGTTTGCATGTATGTACGTGCATCATGTATGTATGTGCATCATGTATGTGCGTGCATTATGTATGTATGAGCATCATGTATGTACGTGCATCATGTATGTGCCTGACGCTTCGGAGGCTAGAAGAGAGGGCATCAGGCCTCCTGAGATAGGAGTTGCAGATGGCTGTGAGCCACCATGTGGATGCTGGGAACTGAACCCAGCTCCTCTGCAAGAATAGCCAGTGCTCTTATTGGCTAAGGCATCTTACCAGCCCTGGGCCAAAGATTTTATTGAACTCATTGAATAATGAGTATGCCAGTAAGTTTTAATGAAGAAATCACTACACCTCGGAAGTGTGATAAGGAAGTACATTAAGGCTGCTGGACTATATATGAAATGGGTTCCACATCCTATAGGGTCACAAAAGCAACAAGTTTACTCTTTGGCAGAATCATTTTTTAATTAATTTTTTCATCTTTTATTGAAAATACCTTTTGTTCTCACATAATGTATCCTCTACTCTCAGTTGACCTCCACTTCCCTCCCATCTGGATCCACCCCCTTTCTGTCCCTCATTAGAACAGACAGGCTTCTAAGGAATAATAATAAAATATAATAACATAAAATAAAAGCTAACACATTGGGATAGGACAAAATGAATAGAAGGAAAAGAGCCAAGAAAAGGCACAAGAAACACAAGATATAGGCACAGAGAACCACTCATTTACATACGCAGGAATCCAGTAAAAACACTAAACTGGAAGCCATCGTATATACGCAAAGGAGGAGAGGGTAAAAAGAGAGAATATACATATAAATAAAAAACAGATGAAATTTAAAAAGGGGGAGCCCTGATACAACATCGTGGGCAAGTAACCCCCAAAGATGCTGCGTGGTTCTTTTTCTGCTGACCCTCGACTGCTGGGCACGCAGCCTACCCTTAAGAATAGTTTATTTCCCCAGCGAGACTCCCTTGGAGAAGACTAAATTTTCATTTGCAAGTGGTTATTAATTGCAGACTGTTTCTGGGGTAGAGATGGGGGCATGTGTCCACTTCTCCTTTCAGTTCTAGGATCCCATGTAGCGCATCCCCTGAAAGCCCTGTGCACGGTGCTCCAATCTCTGCGAGTTCATATGTGCACTGATCCTGTTGATTTAGAGATTGTTGTTCCATTGGTATCCTCCATCACTCTGGCTCTTAAGTTCTTTCTGCCTCTTCTTCTGCAGGGTCCCCTGGGCCCTGAGGGGAGGGATTTGATGAAGGTGGATTTAGGGCTGAGTGTTCCAAGGTCTCTCACTCTCTGCATCATATCTGACTGCGGGTCTGTGTATTTTTTCCCATCTGCTGCAGGAGGAAGTTTCTCTGACGGTGGCTGAGAAGGGCACTGATCTGAACATAGATATGTGTTATTAGGGGTCATTTTATTGCTACCTTATTATTATTATTATTATTATTATTATTATTATTATTATTATTATTAACAGTAGTATTTGGTTTTACCCTAGATTGTCAACCTCTGGTCACCCAAGCGGTGTTCCATCTTGTGGAATGGGCCTCAGGTCAAATCGGATATTGGCTGGTTACTCCCACAAGCTTATCTTACAGGGGAACACCACTGTAGATCAACAGTGACTGGGTTTGTGTCTGGGTTGGCTGACGTTTCTCCTTCGGTAGCAGGCAGAGTGCTTTCTGTTCCAAAGACACTCGCATGTAAGGGTGAAGGCTCTATGGAGGCACCAGCTTGACTTCCCCGTGTTCAGTGAGTTGTGTAGGTGCTGTCTTCAGCAATGAGGTCTTGCCCTCAGTTTGAAGAGAGCAGCCTACAGTCTTGGCAATAGCTTGAGTTGCCTGGGGGTTCCCATGGAACCCTTGTTCAGCAGCTCAGATGGAACCAGTCACGGGACTGGATACTTTATTTGGTTACAAGAGCTATCCACCTGGGACTCTGTCTCACCCATTACTGGACAACTTCATTTACATTGCTTTCATACGCGTATATATCTTAGTAAGCTTCTGCTGTGTTAGGTTTCCATACTCCTCCTCCAATGGCCCTCAGTTTTAGCTGTCTCTCCCTGGGTCCCCTCCCTTGCCCTCGCTCTTCCCTTCCTCTCCCCACATGACCTGCACATTTCAGTCCCCTTCAATCGTCCATCGCTATCTCTTCTATTTCCCTTTCCCAGGGAGCTCTCTCTGCCCTGCCTAGTCCCTTGTTCTATACCTAACCTCGATGGTTCTACGAATTGTAACTTGGTTATCATTAACAGCTAATATCTACAGCAAATACATACCACATTTGTCTTTCTGGGTCCGGGTTACCTCACTGGGGATAACTTTTCTAGTCTTATCCATTTACTTGTGAATTTCATGATTTCATTTTTTTTTAATGGCCGGATAATATTCCATCGGTTAAATGTACCACATTTTCTTTATCCAGGCAGAATCATTTTCAGGAAGCAAAAATCCCATTTGTCTTTTGATAGGGCAAAACCCAGCCAGGTAACGTATATTTCAGGGAAGGGTCTGAGGATATTAGCATGAGCAAATTTAATGTGACTGGCAATTTTGTTGATTATCTGTTGAGATCACATGTTTGGTATATAAAATATACTTACCTTTCTGCTCCTGATTGATCTCAGTTAATTTTTTTTTTTATTTTTTGAGGGTGCTGTTAGCCTGAGTGTGGGCACACATGCGTGTGGTGCGCACATGAGCTTGTTGTGCATGTGGAGTGAGGTCAAAGGTTGACACGGGGTGTTTTCCTTGATTGCT
The DNA here is from genome assembly GCF_982192425.1 of Myodes glareolus. Taxonomy (NCBI): domain Eukaryota; kingdom Metazoa; phylum Chordata; class Mammalia; order Rodentia; family Cricetidae; genus Myodes; species Myodes glareolus. Next base: position 20,762,670 of record NC_142026.1, read on the forward strand.
CTCCGCTTATATACAGAGGCAGGGTCTCTTGCTGAATGCAGAGCTTCCCAGTTCAGCTAACCTAGCCACTTTGTCTGGGCACTCCAGGTTTGGGATTACAGGTGGGTCGCCACACCTGGGTGCTGGGCATCTGAACTCCAGTGCTTATGCCCCACTGAACCATCTCTCCGCCCCCATGCCCTTGTTTATCCAAGGCAGACTCTCACTCTATTGTCCACATCAGCCTGGAACTTGCAATCCTCCTGCCTCAGCCTCCTGCACACTGGGAGTGACAGGCCACCACACCTGGCTTGTTCATAGACCCTCCTGTGTGGCAACTGAAAATAAATACTTTTGGATTTAGGCATTCCCTTTTCTTCTTCCCATACAAATGCTAATTACATAACACTCAGGTTTCTGAAATCACTGATTTGCATATTCATGAGCCCTGTGGCCTCCTGTTGCTGAGACAGCTATTGAAGCCTGTCTTCCTGATTCTGAACAATCAAATTAAACCTTTGCTAGCACAGGAGAGCATATTCCGAGATGCTCAGGAGGAAACGCTGACAGATGTGTAGCAGTTGTAATCGAGACAAAGGCCAGGTCTGGCTTGTTCACTGTCAGGGTAGCGGCTTTTATAAAGCATTCATCATATCTTGGCTTCGTCTGGGTGCCTGGCTTCAGCGAGCTCTGTGAGACCATCAGGGGCAGAACAGGCCCTTGCTTGACATTCTCAGCAGGGGATCTGGCAGAGGGGAAGATGCTAGAGTCAGAGTTCCCGGCCCAAATGCCTCAATAGTCCAGGGACCTGAAAGCATTCTTGGCAAACCATTGTGCGGATGGCTGCCTCTGCCCCTCTTTCTAGGCAGATAACTTTGAGCAGTCTAGCCCTCGACAGTGTTCTTCGGGGGAGATGCTGGGAGATAGGATGAGAAACTTTCCCAGTAAACCACACACAGGAAGAGGATGGAGGGTCAGAATTCACAAATGTAGACAGTTCTTGAGGGGTAAAGGCACACTGTGGGAATTTCCAGAGATGTTCACCAAAACGTGAGCGAGTCCTTGCTGCTTGGCCAAGGATAAGAAGGCACAATGTACGTGTTACTAGCCTTCGTCGTTAGACTTTGTCCTGATGTTGCTCTCCTCGTCGGAGTCCTCCGTCAGGTTATCTATTTTATTCTATTCTCACTTCTGCACATGGCAGAAAGTTTATGATACTTGTCTTTCTGTATCTGTTGCTTACGGAACTGACGTGGACCACCATTTACTGTCCTGAAATGGCACGGTTTCATTCTGCTTTTTTGGCTGGATGAAACTCCACTGTGTGTATCTACATAGATAGATAGATAGATAGATAGATAGATAGATAGATAGATAGATAGATAGATAGATAGATAGATAGATAGATAGATATAGATAGATGATAGATAGATAGATAGATAGATAGATAGAGATACATAACATGCATTGCCTTTATCCGTTCGTCTGTTGACAGATGCTTAGGCTGATTCCATAGCTTGGCAATTGTGATGAATCTGAGGGCGTTTTTATTAACATAAAAATACTGAGCTGAGCATAGTGATGCATACTGTCAAGTCAGCACCCTGGAGGTGGAGGCAGGAGGATTGAGAGTTCAAAGTCACCTTTGACTACATAGCAATCTTCAGGAAACATTTTCTCTAAACAGATACTACTGTGATAGAAAAAAAGAAAAAGGTGTTAATGGTAGAAAATCCAGGAAAATATGGCAGTGGGTCAGTAAAGGGAAGAGAGGTGTTGAAAGGAGGCCGTTGGTTTGTTTCCTGGCCGCCCAGCTGTGAAATAATCACACAGAAACCGTATTATTTAAATCACTGCTTGGCCCATTAGCTCTAGCTTCTTATTGGCTAACTCTTACATCTGAATTTAACCTATTTCTATTAACCTGTGTATTGCCACGTGGCAATGGCTTACCGGCTAACATTCTGGTGTCTGTCTCCGGCGAAGCTACATAGCTTCTCTCTAACTCCTCCTCCTTTCTCCCAGCATTCAGTTTAGCTTTCCTTCTCCCCCACCTACATCTATTCCCTGCACAGGCCCAAGACAGTTTCTTTATTTACCAATGGTAATCACGGCATACAGAGGGGAATCCCATATCAGGAAGTCATCTATAGTATTCCCACACAGGAAATCCACCTGTTGTTGTTTTATTTCCTAATGATGTTTCATCCATGGCTACAAGTGTTTGTGTGCATGCATGTGTGTGTATACATACATATATGTGTGTATATATGTATGCATAGACTTAAGCTTAAACCGTATTCCCTTCTTACTAACATCTTACTAACTGTTAAAGTTGAAGCCACAGGGAGGGAAATGAGATTTTTCAGAAATGTGTCATTTCAAATGGGAAATGTTCTCCCTCTATTATTAAATAAGGATCAGTGCATTTGCTCATCGCAGTCTATGTGTGAGCCGCAGATCATGCTCAATCTGTGCCTTTTCAGAGTCTGTGATGTTTGCCCTTTTCTTTACATGAATTTTGCTTGCTTGTGTTTTCTGATTTTTCCCCAGTGGATCATGTTACCTTTGGTCTTAGATGCATGAACTGAAATACCCCAACAAGACCCATCTTTAAGAGTAAGCTAACCCTTCCCTCCTTCATTCCTTCCTGAGACCTCGTTTCATGTAGTCTAAGCTGTCATTGGACTGATAATGACCTTGAACTTTTGGTCCTCCTGCCTTGAGGGCCCTGTTTTCTGGGATGACAGATGTATGTCACTGTGTCCTAGGGTGATTCTGTGCAATGCTGGAGCTTTCTGTGTGTTAGGCCAGCACTCTCCCAACTGGGCTGTTTCACAGCACCCTCTGTGATGTGAACTTTCATGAACAAGTTTACTCTCTTCATTTTCTTCAAATTCCTTGAGTAGAATCATAGGTTTACCTGTTCATATCATGTAGGATGGCTTGTAGCTAAATTATCTTCATCACTGGAAACATTTTTGAATTTTTATGCTTGGGTTTGGTTTTTGTTGTTGATTTGGGTTTTTTTTTTTGTTTTTGGACCAGTGCTAGGGCCAGCCTGAGCTACAGAATGAGAAGATCCTGCCGAAGGAAGGAAGGAAATAAGAAGAAATAGATTATTTAAAAATAAAATTTAGGGGCTGTAGAGATGACTCAGTGGTTAAGAGCACTGGCTGCCCGTCTAGAGGACCGGGGTTTAATTCTTAGATCCCAGGTGGCAGCTCAAACCTGTCTGTAACTCCAGTTGCAGGGGATCTGACACCCTCACACAGACATACATGAAGTCAAAGCACCAATGCACATAAAATAAAAGTAAATCATAAAAGAAAATTTAACGCATTTGCAGTCCCTCTATTTAGAACTATTTTAAAAATAATTTTGTTATAAAAAATCTACAGCCCCCAACTTGGAAATCTCACTAGTTATGGCTCAAGTATTTTTCTTACAAATACGTAAATATATTATAGTATCCACTTTCATTGATGAAAATCCAAATGTGAGCCTAGAAGGGAGGAAAAAAAAACTTCATCTTCAATCATGTTGGCTAAAATTATTTTTGCCTCAAATGCTGGGGATGTGGACCAAAATAATTTAGTTTGGGCTGAAGATGAACACAATTAGTTTTTAAAGACTATTCCAACCAGATGTCAGAGACTTTGGTGACTGTCATTGCAAAAGAAGACAGAAAGAAATAGGGTAAATTCTATTTCGGGTAGCCAATATCTCCGACATCCTGGTCTGAAAATGCTACTGCCTCCTGCGTTTGTAAGTGAATGTGCTACTAGTCCAAGAGCTTCGAGGAAGAATCCAAATACAATGTGTGACTCAGCCTCGACTCTCTGGCCACACATTTGTAATGAGCCCAGAGGAAAATATCAAATCGCAGCAAAAACAACATAAAGAAAGTATATGAAGTATGGCTCTTTGGCTTCAGTTCAGGGAGGAGGGCAGTCATCACCACCTGTAGGACCTGAGAAATCCTTGGGACCCACATGGTAGAAGGGAAGGACCCAGCTCCCTTTAACTTCCACAGGCCTGTCGTAGCACGCACACATGTGCACGTACACTTATAAAATAATGTAATAACGGTTCGACGTTTTATGAATTGTAGCACAGATACATTTTTATAATCACCATCTCAGCATGGAATAGCTTCATTATCCCCAGACTGCCTTTTGGCATCCTTTATGGTCACACAAGATAACCCAAGTCCCCGAGGCAATAACTGACACTGTTCTCTGTCACTGTGGTTTTGTCTTTTGGAAAATGTCATATAAATAGAACCAGGTTGTGTGTGACCCTTGGCTTGCTCCATTCAGCAGTGTTTCCTGGAGATTTTACCCAAGCTGTGCCATGCACCAGCAGCTCATTGCTTTTTGATCGCTGAAAAGTATTCTAAGACATAAATATACCCCAGGTTATTTACCCATTCATCCAGTCAAGAATCTGGGGTTGTCTCCAGTTTGGGGATTAATACAATCTCTATAAACGTTCAAATACCAGCTGTTACAGAAACACAGGCTTCATTTCTCCCCTGTGTGCTGATTCATCTATCTTCTGAGTTAATGTTGGAGAATTTTAAATATTGGAAATATTTAATAGTATATTTCCTTTGCTATAACTGCCCAGTACTTATTGGGGTATACATTTCTCCTGTGGTTTTTATTCTAGACAAGGGCTTAAGGAGCTGAAGGGCCACCCAGTTGGTAATGTTTAATATTCGTTTTTTTAAAATGCACTACTAGAGTTTAGCGTCCTCAGACTGTGCCAAGAATGGACAGTGCCACATCTGTGAAGACTAGGAGAATTCTTGAGACTGGAGGTACATATAACAGAGTAAGAGTAAATGACCACAGGACTATCACCACTCAGAAAAAAATCAGAATTTATTCTAAAATACAGAAACAGTCCTGCAAGAAAACATGCACCATGTGTAACGTGGTGACTGCACATTATCTCCTATTTTCACTTCAAATCCTTTGATTCATATTTTCTTTGAATAGCACAGATTGTCGCTCAAGTGTCAAGCAACCACCATTCTTTTCTCTCCCGGCAGGATGTGTTGGGCGGCGTGCTGATCACTGCCTTCCTCATTGCCCTCACCTACCCGGCCTGGACCCTCATCGACTCCCTGGACTCGGCCAGCCCCCTCTTCCCTGTGTGTGTCATAGTCGTACCGTTCTTCTTGTGCTACAACTACCCGGTGTCAGACTTCTACAGCCCAACCAGGGCGGACACGACCACCATCGTGGCTGCCGGGGCTGGAGTCACCCTGGGGTTCTGGATCAACCACTTCTTCCAGCTGGTGTCCCAGCCCAGCCCGTCCCTTCCTGTGATCCGGAACATCCCGCCCCTGACCACTGACATGCTGGTTTTAGGGCTGACAAAATTTACGGTGGGAATTGTGTTGATCGTCTTGGTTCGTCAGCTGGTACAGAACCTCTCGCTGCAAGTATTGTTCTCGTGGTTCAAGGTGGTGACAAGGAACAAGGAGGCCAGGCGAAGACTGGAGATTGAGGTCCCTTACAAGTTCGTCACCTACACGTCGGTTGGCATCTGTGCCACGACTTTTGTTCCCATGTTGCATAGGTTTTTGGGATTGCTCTGAGCCCCAAACAGATGGGAACGAGCCCACCCACTAATGTGAGATATGAGAAAGCTGTCTGTTGGGGTAATCTCCACCCCTCCTGTTTAAGGAAACCTCAAATCATATTTTTGTTTTGCTGATGTAACATAGATCCTACTACCGTGGCACCAGCAGTGAGATTGGTCTATAAAGACTGTGTTTCGTTGACTCCAGCCTGAAACCACCCCTGAAGTCAGGCAGGCCACCCCATTCCCTTTCTGTTACATGGACTTAGGACCAGGTCTGGGGTGGACTGGAATGGCGGCCTGGCTTGGAATGGCTACAAGCCCTGCTGGGCTCTAGAGAACCAACAGACTTGAGGTAATACGGAGGCAAGAACACTTCCTCTCAGTCACAGCCTTGCCTAATGCTTCCTCTCGCTCCCCAAACTGGAACTAGGGCTGGGAGAAAGGGTGAGACCATGGAAAACCACACCCCTTGGACAGAGTGACATCTTGTGCTGTGATTGGACTGTGCCTGAGTGGGCAGCGAGACCGTTCTGGACTAAAGCCTCCCGTGAAGGGGCTCAGAGGGCAGCAGAGCTATGAAGCCACCGGGAAGAGCTTGCTTTCTCAACCAGCCCGTCTCCTCCAGGCACTGTTAGTGAAGCAAGAAGCTGATCTTCCTGGCACAGAGTCTGCAGCATCCCAGGTTGCAGTGTGTATGCTCATCTAAGCCACACGTGACAGGCTGCTACCTCCTCGCAGGTAGACACAAGAACACGCCGAGACCCCTACGCTTTCTCGCTTGGTTTTCGGCATCTTCGGTTGTTTAAGCTTACAGATGAACTTAGAATGCACTGGATCAGCACAGGAATGGATGAGCTTCGTCCTCTGGAAGCCTGACCAAGAGAAGCGAGGCAGTCCTGACATTGCCTCATCCTCCTGATGTTACCTCATCATTACTTAGCTACTTCTGTAGTTTTCTTTTTTAATTGTTCATCTGCGAGGCAGAATCAGGGACCCCCTCTCAGCCTTCCCATCTCTTATTTCTTGGCCATTCTGAGGGCCATTAATGCAAGAACAACTTTAGCCTATTTTGGGGAAATAAGCCAACTAACTATAATACGCATTAAACCTCGCGTGGTCCTTCTTAGATCTAGGGTGGTTTAATTTATGATGATAGCAGCAAAGGGCTCCTTCCCTGACTCCTATTCAGAATAAAGATCAGGTATCAACCCATCCTGAAAAGTTAGTGGAAATGCATAGCTATGGGTCTTTTGCGGGACAGTATCACCGAAGCCAGAGTTCCATGATCCTGACAGTTCATCACCAGCCACACATATTGAACAAAATTAACCCCTTTTAAAAAGTTACCGAGGTTCGACTTCTGCATTCGGTGTGAAAACCAAGACCAACATTTTCTCTGATGTTAAGTATGCCCCAAGGCCTACGTTGGAATGCTGTTCTTTGGTAGTCAACACAGTGTTTTAATTTCTCAAGATTATTTCCTGGGCTGGGTGTGGTGGCACATGCCCTTAATTCCAGCACTCAGGAGGCAGAGACAGGCAGATCTCTGAGCTTGGGGTCAGCCTGGTACACAGATGGAGTTCCAGGACAGCCTGGACTATACAGTGAGACCCTGTCTTGAAGACACAAACACAAAAACGAAAAGAATAATTCTTAACAAAATGCCCATTTTTAACTTAATTCTTCTCTCACTTGTCATAGTGAAGAACAGGGATCAAAATGGCGCATCCTTTGCCTGATTTAGCTCTGACGGAATGTCAGCTCCGTGGCTGGGGTGCTGCAACCCCTGGCTTACAGGTCCTCGGCCGCTCCAGGGCACAGCTGTTGATGAAGCACTTCCCTCCCCCTCCCCACCCCAGCTACCAAACTAGAGCTTGTAATACTGGCTAATATTTACCCAAGACAATTTTAGTTAGTTCGTCTGGAGCCTGGTGACAAAGGGCTCAGCTTCCTCTGTGTGCATCTTTGCAAAGAAGGGCCGTGTCTATTGTCCCAGCAGTGGGGGCGAAGTTTGAGAAGTTTAGGTCCCAACAACAGGGATGCTGACAACTGCATGGACGCATTTAGGGCCGTGTTTACATAGTCTAGATGAAGGAGAACTATATTAGCCACGCAACATTAAACAGTGGCCTAAGAATTTGTCAGGACAGGTCACTCTTTGATGTGCTTGCTAACTGCAAAGAGAGGGAGAAATTAGTTACCGGAGATGGCAAGTTTGGTTTTGGATCCCTACAGTATCGGTTTTAAAAGTTAGTGCTTGATCACGTTTTTGTTTATGCCTTTGTTGATCCCTCTCAATTCATGACTCACAGAGCACCTCAGCCTAGTAAATTCTCTCTGGGATGCCTATCAAAACACTTGGATTTTCTCTTTGGGGAAAGAGTGCCCCCTGCTGGTTAAGATCGTCTAAGTCCAAAGGCTCCTTTGTCATGCTCACCAGAGTGTGTCCAGAATGTGTCTACGCAGGCCAACCTTGACGCCAAAGCTTTCAGGAATATTGGCCCCTCCATGAACTGGGAAGAATAACACACCCTTCTCCCTCTTGCTTCTACTCCAGGCCAAGGCACTCACCTAGAATCTGCTTTCTAATCAGCTGTGACTTTGTGTCGTATTTGCTCAGACCTGTACCATAGTTGAATATGCTGGAAAAAGACGTAGGCAAGACCCTTCAACCAATACCCTTTGATGGAAGTCACCAAAACTATTCCACGCTGTGCCTGGCAATGGGATTTTCTCGCCCAAATACACAACTCATCTTCCCAGGACTCTCACAACATGTGGTTCAGACCATATGTTTCAGGTTTCTATTTTGGAACCCCTCAGCTGTCTCGATTATGCACTGTATGTAAATTTATTTTTAAAATAAATTCTTTTTTTTTGTTTGACTGTGATTGTTAAATGCTTTAAAATCTAATGTTGTGTTTCTGTTGGTTTTTCTTTTCTTTTTTTGAGTCAAGGCCTCATTCTATAACCCAGGATAGCCTAGAGCCCAGGTTAGACCAGCTCCCAGCTGGTCTTTAACATAACAAGTGTCACTCCTCCTCCCTCAGCCTCCCAGGTGCTGCAATTACAGTGTGATCCACTCTACCCGGGTAGCTTTTTCTTAACCTGGGTGTCTTCCTTGGGTTTGTTGGCCCCGAAGTGAGGGAGAGTGGAGAGAAACGAGTGACAAGCTGCAGAACTTTCAGCTGCCAGAATCCATCTCCGTGCAAACACTGGGCGGCTTCACAATGGCTACAGATCTTTCTGGCAGCGAAGAAGTGTGTCACGGTGGTATGCTTCTAACTCCTTGATGAGAGAATCCTTTTCCTGTGCGGAGATGCCACTCACTGTATGAATTGAAGGGAACTGAAATGTTTTCGTGGACGACGACTGCCCTAGTGGCTGAGCCACCTGAACGCTTGCCCCTGAATCAAATCTGCATCACTGCCATGCTTTGTGTGTCTTTAAGCCCCTCAGTTTTCTCTTTAAAGCGCTAAACTAAGTTACACTGAAGGGCACATGTGATGTGACCAGGATATCCTTGTCGCTCATCCATGCTGGGCACCCAAGGGATGTAAAGTTCCAATCTGTGCTGTGGAGTTCCCCCAGGTCAGAGGAGACACGGGCTCAGGGAATTTGCAGTCAATCTGAAGTGTCAAAGTTGTGTGAAAAAGACCAGGTCATGGGGGTGGGGCAGGACAAGAAAAGGATTTTATTTGGGTGTGCAGACCAGAGTCAGACCAGAAAGGCTTTCTAGAGACTATTCAGGAGCCAGGCTTAAAGAAACCAGGCTGCCTTAGCAGTGGGGTGACAAGGTACAAGAAGATGCTGTGTCTAGGAACCAGCGGGATGGAGGCACGTCCCCCTGCTCTTACAGAGAAAACCCAGACCACATCACTGCAAGAACCAAGTGACGGATGTGGTGACTTTACAGGCCCCTTCTATCATCCTCGGTGAGAGAGTTCAGTCTGCCATAGTACCTTCCTCCTGCACCTCTGAACCACTTGTTCCCAGGTCCCCTCATGTGTTAAAAACAAAGCAGCTGCGTGTCCTTTGTGCACGCCACATCCCTTCGTCTCCTCGGGTCCTCAAACTGGACACTGTGTTGCTGTGATCTCCCGGGAACTGTCCTCCCTCTCTCTGACGACTGTGTCCATTTCTCCAGCACAGGTTACATGGACCAAGCCAAGCACATTTCGTTTTAGACGCTGTTCTGCTCAAAGCCATTTGTGTGTGTTTTGCTTGTATGCGTATGGATGCTGCTGGCATGGACGTCTGACACGTCTTCCGCTATTGCTTCCCACTGTAGGCATGACAGTCTCCCACTGAACCCAAGGCTCATTATTTTGTCCCTAGGATCTTCCTGTCTCTGTCCCCACTATTGGGGTCATAGATTCACAACAGGATGCCTTTTACATGGGCTCTGGGGATTCAAATTCAGGTTCTTTAGCTTTCATAGCAACCACTAACCCAGGGAGCCATCTGCCCAGCCCTGTGTGTATAAAACTTAGACTGCCGAAGGCTTTGCTGTTTCAAAGTCATATGGCAAGTCTTCATTCCTCACGAACATAAGACTTTAATAAATTAGTTTGGACTTACTATACATCCGTTGTTTTCTCCGAGTGGGGCGCACCTGTAGCACAGACTCACACACTTACATGCATACTAAGAACGAGAGCTGAATGTGGGCCATGAATAGAATGTGAAATTCTTAAAAGCCATAGCCACATGAGACAAGGGGGCTAGATGAAGCCAACAATTCCTCTTCCTTCTCCACGCCTGTCTATGTGGCATGCAAAAACAAACAAGAAAGGCAACGGTGGCGCCAGGAGTTCCGGCTGTGACACTTTTTTTACACGCTCACCACATCTGCCAACCTTGCTGCTTCTCTCTTCTGCTGTGACACCAGGGTTCCCTTGGTTGGAGCCAAGCCAGATTCTTCTCAGTGAAGGTATTCGGAGAAAGCCAACACTTCTAACAAGCCCAACTCGGTCCTCTCCTCACCGAGGGCGGGGCAGGGTGGCAACCTGATGCGGCTTTAACACCTGTACTCACAAGGACTTCCTTCATAATGTGCCCAGGAAGCCATGAATCAAGAGGAGGGGGGTCGCTAGGGCCTGTGATCTGCAGCAGCCGTCACCTGGAAACCATATGGGTGGCTTCGAGGGGGAGAATATTTTGCAGAGCCCCCCCAAACCCACACCATCTTACCTATCTCAACTCGACACTGATAAAAAGCGGTAAGATAAAGACATCCATTTACGCCCTATACAAATACTAGGTCTGTGTCTCCTAGTGACTGAAGCACCAGAGTTTTCATTGAGATCTCTGGTTAACCCCTCCCACTTCTGTCTGATCTCTACATAAGTAGGACCACGCGCAATCTTTTATGTATGGCTTCTTTCTCTTAGCAAACTTGGGCCCATTTGTGCTATCAGGAGTTCATTCCTCTTAAGAACTGCATGCCCTTCATAAAATGGGCTTTGTGGTCTGTGGCTGCTATAAATAACACTGAATATCTGCATAAAAACTGCTGTATGATCATGTGGGTGAAATAGCTAGATGGTGTTTCAGGTTTCAACTACTTTCCTGGCTATATCATTTTACGTCTCACCAGCCGCACCCAACAGTCCCACCTGTACCACAAACATTTGATCCATCATTTAAGCATAAACCCTTAAATTTTTTTAAAAATATGTATTGGTGTTTTACCCAAATTATGTCTGCATACCATTATGTGTCTGGTGCCCTTGGAGGCCAAAAGAGAGCATCAATTTAGAATTATAGATGGTTGTGAGCTGTCATGTAGGTGATGGGAAATAAATTCAGGACTTGCAAGAGCAGTCAGGGCTCTTAAGACCTCAGCTCCAACATTAGCCATTTTAATGACTATGAACAGTATAAATGTGGTCTTTATTTGTATTCCAATGAGGACTAGTATAGCCAGATTTCCTTTGGGCTGCTCACAAAAAGACACAGACTTTTAACTATGAAAGCTCAGCCTATAGCTCAGGCTTGTTTCTAACTAGCTCTTAGAACTAAAATTAACCCATTTCTATCCATCTATGTGCTGCCATATGGCTCATAGCTTTTACTTCTCCTCCTGCATGTCTTGCCCCATCTGTGTCAGCCTGGTGTCTGTCTTTCATCTTCTGGGGACCTCTCTGTCCCCGGAAGTCCCACCTAGCCTATTCCTGCCTGGCTGCCTAACCTCTTCCTACCTAGCTAATCACAGTGAAACATTTTCACACGGTGTAAAGGAATATTCCATAACACACTAATAACCTTATCTTACTAAGTTATTAGAAACTGCACACACACACACATGTACACACATGAGTGCCAACTGGTTTTTACTGTCAACTTGACATAAGCTTAGAGTAATCAGAGAGGAAGAAGCCTCAACTGAGAAAATGTCTCCCTAAGATCAGGCTGTAGGCAAGATTGTTGGGTATTTTCTTAATTAGTGACTAGTGTGGGGGGTGCTCGGTTCATTGTGGGGCTGGTGGCTCTGGGTTCTGTAGGAAAGCAGGCTGAGAAAGCCACGTGGGGCAAGCAAGCAGCACACCCTCCCCATGACCTCTACATCATCTCCTGCTCCAGGTTCCTGTCCTGTTTGAATTCTTACCCTGGCTTCCTTCAATAATTAACTCTGATGTGGAAGTATAAACCAAATAAACTCTTTCCTCCCCAGGTTCCTTTTGGTCATGATGTTTTAACACAGAAATCGTAACCCCAACTAGGATAGACACAAACTACACTACAATCATACACACATATATTCACACATAAGCATAAATAAACTTTAAAAAGAGATGACTTGGAAGGCTATCACTGTGTGACCAAAACTGATTCTTAAAGATTTTCTTAAAGTACTGATTTTATTGACTTATACATGTCAAGAGTAGAAAAGACTTAATCATGTACAATGAGTGTTCTTACCAATCACTTGCTTCATTAATAAGGAAAACCTGGAATCCTGCTATACCGGAGTCACGAGCCACAGCGACACTCTGACGTCTGAGCAGCAGTTCTGCGTCCAGAACTCAGCAGTGCATGCAGATCCACACTGGCTGTCCCACAAGCTGCCTAATGCGCTACCCAAGAAGCCAGGCAGCACATTTCGCTTTATTAAACATTAAAGCACAAATGGATATTCCCCATAAGAGGGGCTGAAGGACACCACAGGAGGGAAAGGGACACTTAGAGACAGAACGATACAACCGAGACCAACTTCACAAAAAGGGCTCAATATTGATTTCTAGAGAGGAACAGGGCATGGTCAGCTCAAATTTGGTGATAACATCAGGATGAAGGACGCCTAGCTTCCCGATGCTTTGACCCCGGGCAAAGATTTCAGCACACCGCCCAGGGAAGAATGCAGAACCTGAAACAGAGAGGGAGAGAAAAATCAATGTTTCTTCTGGGGGAAAAAAGTCAATAGCCATTTAACACTAAAAGCCTATGGGCCTCCTTTAAAAATAACCATTCTTCTTTAAGACACTGGCTATGCAGTGCATCCTCACACTTTCTAGTATTAAGAAGCACTTTCGGTGTTATACCAAGAAACTCCTGCAAGAAAAAAAAAAATCAGAAACAAATATGAGAGCCCTATACTTCTGATCCTGGGGGCTGAGCTGGGAGGAGACTGCAGGAGTGTCACCAGAGTCCCAGAAAGGACACAAAGAAAAAAGGAAAACACTGAGCCTGCAAGGGTGGAGTATGCTGGGAAGCAGGCCTTCCCACAGCAGCATCTGCTGGGTAAGAAGCCCACTGCAGCTCCATTCACCCCTTACCACGTGACACTTCAGCTCATCACACGGGAAACCCACAAAGAACCTGCACATGTGATTACAGGTCACGTTGCCAGAACACCACCTGTGTACCTGCCTGAAAAGAGCCCCCAAGCATATTGGGAGTACGTCTGTAAAGCCCCAGTGAAGGCCCACCCATGCCAGCCCCACACCAGTCCTGGCTGATTCCTGTTTCACTCCAAGGCAGCCAGAGTGCTTTCTTATCTGCCGCCAGAGCTCAGCTTCAGCTTCCCACCCAGTGACCATTCTTGAGGCTTAACCAGCTGAAAAGGAACCATGCAGGCCCGAGGCCCACTCCTGAGCCACGGAAGGCTTATCGACATGCTGGACTCTGCTGGAGTTTAAAAACAATGCTGATTCATTTCTCTCAACACCCACTTGAAAAGCGATCAGGCCCAAGGCTCCTGAAGGATTCAAGCAAAATGTTTACTGGTATGAACTATAAATACCCCGCAGAGCTGGGCCACAAGCCTGTAGCCTGCCACTCAGAGCAAGTGCATTATTTATGGGGGAGCACACTGCTGCGTCTCTGATAGCTCCAAGGTCAGCTAATTAAGAACAGAGTTGGATGGATGGATAGGGAATCTGTTACTGTTGAGCTGATACCACAGAGACAGACTTACACAGACTGCCCAATCAGTGTGGAGAGATACTGGGTTCTATTCTCAGAAAGAACGGGAAAACATTTCTGTCATTCTTAAGCCCAAGGCAACATGGCTGAGCAGTCTTTCTTCGCATCTCCTCAAGCTCAGAGACTCCTTCACAATAGAGGCAAGGTGTCCATGGAAGTGTGCAGTCGGCTCTGTGCACCAATCCACACCCAGGAAGGGGTGAGGAAAATAATGGCATAAAACAACTCGGAAACCAAATTGGAAAAATAACAGAGAGTCTGGCAGGGATAGTGATTATGATTAAATCTGATAAAGATGACACACTTTCATCCTATCAAAATGAAAATATAACTTAAAAGACAATAGTATCCATTACTAAAAGGTTTTAAAAAACAAGAATGACAACTACACCCTAACGACAGGAAAAATGAGGAGGGGGAAGGAGGGCTGCTGTCTTTAAGGCGAGATGTAAAGGACCCTGCATGGAGTGCACTCGGCGGCCCCAGAGCCCGCCCTCCCGCAGACAGAGCTGTAAGCACACACATGTACTACCCGACAAGGACTCTGGCCTGTTTGGAAAGGCCACCGGGAAAGGAAATGCCCAAGACCTTCCTGACAGCCTTGTTGGACCAAAGATTTCCTTTTATCTATTTTCAATTCCAATTTGATTGGATTCATTTTTACTGAAGCATAAAACCAAACTATTTTAGAATCTAAGCCAGATGTGCTAGTTCTGACATGTTGGCAAAATAAAGCCTAAGATAAGAAATCAGAACTTTTACCTCATGTAACATTTTGATTCAGCATTTTTTTTTTTTTTAGTAAAATTCAGTTATATTCTTCTTCAGTTGCCAGGTTTACTTCGCCTATAAATTTGGACCAAACGTTGCTTTAGCTCATTAATCAGCTAGGTGTATAGTAACAAAAATATTTATACCAGTAAATGTCACTTTCTCTTTCCAGAGAAAAACAAAGAAAATTCATATTCAAAGCTATGTAACATGTTCCAAAGTAAGAGTACAAAAAGTGATTAAAATGTCAAAAGTTCAGACTTTCACATAGGCCCAAAGTCACAAGTACTGTTCAAAGGCTCCTGGGCCACCAGGCTCCTCACTCACGTGTAGCAAGGCCGTGTGGGATCCCTGTTCCAATCAGCTCTGTTCTACCAAACTGCACACCTGGACTTGTGGCAACTTTGTCCTGCAGTGCCATTCTTCATTCTCCCAGTTCTAACAAGTTCAGGTGATGAGTCTCACATTCCCTGTTCAGTTAGATCAAGCTGAGGTTCTGCTCTCCAAATATGCAAACTGAAAAGCATGCAAAAGGGCCTTCTGACATCAGGGGTAGGGAGAGCCTTAAGAAACAAACCCTCACCTGACTGATGGTGCCGCTGAACTAGAAATGTTGGAGGGGGTGGTGGTGGAGTAAAATGACAAACAGAAGCATCCTTAGTACTTTAAACTCCAAGGGCAGAACTGCCTCATTAACAACACAGAGGCACAGAGCCCACAGTAAGGGTCCAAGTCCTCTAGATGTGAGGATGTTGCCATGGAGAAGACCATGGCTCTCATCTTAAAAGGAATATGAGATATTCAGAATGCTCCAGAATAAACTATGGCCTAGGAACACAGATTTTGGTTACCCCAAATTCCATGTTCTAACATAGAAGCAGTTTCATGGGTTTCTAGTTTTACAGAATAAAGACAGCCACAAATCAAGGCAGATTAAAATGCATTTGGTGGGTGTGCCCGAGAGGCATACACATCAAGATGGGGGGAGCTTTTCAATAGACCTAAAATATTATCTGATGACATTCTTAGCTTTTGGATTGGTGGAAGCTGGTGTTCTGTTAACAGCCTCTAAGAGGTTTTTAAGAGGTGTTAGTTCAGATACAGAGTTGGGCAAGGCCAACAGAAGGCTAAGGCCAGGCCAATATAAAGTAATTAATTAGCCTCTGAACCTACAAATCCCAATCTCTTCACACTACTGAAAATTCCAATCGGTCCATAAGTCTCTGCAGACACACAAACTCCCTGAGAGAGTTTTTTGTTTCTTTGTTTATGGCCAGACAGTTTCTTTTCAGGATTTTGTTCACAATGTCCACTGTTGACCACAGGAGGCGGTTCAGCTCAGTATCCAGGTGGACAGATATGACCCAAAAGCTCCAGCTACAACCAATACATCATAAAGTCTGTCTGAAAACACACGACATCACATCCAAAGGCCACAGCAAAGGCTTTCAGAAAGTCAGACCTGGACTATAGCCAAAGACGCCTTTATCAAATCACAATCAAAAATGTATTTCTGGAGAAAAGGCAACATGCTGTGTCTGCAGAAAGCACACTGCCCACTGCCTTGTGAACAAGGCTCTGGAGCTCCTCCGCTCTCCCCTACTGTGCGAGAGCATGGAAAGAAAGGTCCAGCACACCAGCTCCCACCCACATCTGCATGACTCCATGCCACGACAAACTCAAGGCTTTGCATAAAATCTGGCAAAGACACCAGCTTCTAAGGTAGAACACATTTGGGAAAATGTTGCTCTCTCTCGTGTAACACATGTGGAAGGCCAGACAAAGGAAACACCAGTTAGGCACAAAGAAGAGCTTAATTTCCCAAACTTAGTGGGGTGTGAATAAGCCCCTTAATTAAAGTCTTTGTGTCCTTGGGGTCATCCCTGGGCCCATAATCTAGCACAGCACCCCATCTTTAGCACGTTTTCTGGCTAACTGACCATCAAAGCATTTGGGAGTGCCTTCTCTTGCCCGTTGGCAAACACTTTTCACAGTTTCATTTCGCTCCCATCTTTTCAGAGCTATATTATAGCCTAGAGCCAGCGGAGGCTCTCCATACACTCACTCGTTCCTTTAATTTCATGAAGCACGGGAAGTAGAAGCTTTAGGTGATAAATGAGCGGACCCTTCATCTGAGAGCACCAGTGTGTGAGTGTGTGTGTGTGTGTTTGTGTGTGTGTGTGCGTGCGTGTAAGAAAGCATGAGGCCCTCGTCTCACACTCCCACCACTGCCTAGAACCAGGTCACTCCTTTACACTTTATTTCACGTGCTCTGAAATATCAGCTGATTATCTAACTTTACTCTTCCCTTTCTTCATACTGCCAATGTATATTTTGGGATTCAAACTCACAAGTGATTGTAATTAGGTACTTTATTACCCAACTATAAAAAACGAACATCATCAACAACAAAATTACCAGGGGCAGAGAACGCTGGTAAAGCAGTGTGCGGTTGCTAGTGACAGAAATCAGCAGCAGCAGCTTTCGCCATGCATACTCCCAAGCTCAAGGATGAAATGGAAAGTGTGCACCTGTAGAACCAGTAAGTCTTAAGTCTGTTCAAAATGACTGATTATGTAATATGGCGGAAAGAAAAAATGTGCTAACAACTTTAGGGTTGGTGCCTATCCAAACCCTATACACTTCTCAAAGGATAAGTAAATAAACAAACAAATAAATTCTACTCAATTATACCCTGCACACATGCACGATCTCATTCTTATGGGGCCATTGTTCTGAGATTTTAGAATAAGCAAATTTTTGAGGACAGGACAGTAGAGGGAAGACGTCCACCACCACAGGAAAGGTGTTAACCTGGAAAAGAAAAGGCTTTAGGACCTTAAGGAGCCAAAGCATCACAACCAAGATATGAACACAAAAACACCTTTTCCCCCTGATCTCAGTGTACTCAGGAGAAAATTCCTCTGCAAAGACCATTTAATTTGTAAGGGGAGACTGAATAATTTCCGACTGGTAATATAAAACACCCATTTTCTCCCAGATGTATACAATTCTTCACCTTGCATTTGAAGTGAATAGTTATGGTACCTAAAGTCTATAAAGAGAGGGGACCTAATCCTTTGAATTTAATGGCCATCTTTCATCCGTCTCTGAAGATCAAAAGAAAGAAAAGCCCTTCCACAACTTTACAGTGCTAATCCCAACACACCTGCAGACACCATTAACTCTTACAGGGAGGCAGTGGACCAGAGAGAATTGGAATTTACCAACTCATGGCTTGGGGAGGGTGCCAGGATCAAGACCTAGTAGCACATACTCTACCACAAACGAGGACAGGGACCTGGAACCTTATTCTTACAGGAAAACAGCAAAATCCAGATGACCTCATCTTCTCATAGAGATATGTCCTCAACAGAGAACCATCTTTCATCAGGCATAGTGGTTCACACCTGCCTTCACTCAGGAAAACACAAGCTGCCAGGTTGAGACCAGCCTGGACTTCTCAGTGGACAATGTCAGAAGAATATAGCCCCCTTTCATTCACTAAAATCATCTTACAATGAAATATTTCAAATTATAACACCAAATCCAGTCTTTGCTTCCATGGCTGTCACTGCCTAAGAGTTAATTTGATGAGCAGAGGGGAAGGGAGCTGTATCCTACTTTCTGCTCAGCTCCTCCCAACACCCCCCTCCCCAGAGTGAGATGTCTCAGAGTGTGGATCTGGCCAAATCCTCTGTGTGATATAAGTTACAGATGGGAAGAGAAGCACTAGGAGATTAGGAACCTTGCCCAAGGCAAGCAATAATACAGGCTAGAGAGCAAGCCAAAGGTGAAGAGGCCATGCACAAGTGGCTGCAGCATGTTGCTTTTGAGCTTCTGGCCAAGCTGCTCACCACCTCATGTTTGCAAACTTCCTCTGGTTTACAATAAATAAATACAGCTTAAAGACGGAACAGAGCAGACTGACAGTGTGTCACCTCTACCTTAGTACACTCCCGGGTACACTCTGTGACAGTGTGTCACCTCTACCCTTAGTACACTCCCGGGTACACTCTGTGACAGTGTGTCACCTCTACCCTTAGTACACTCCCGGGTACACTCTGTGACAGTGTGTCACCTCTACCCTTAGTACACTCCCGGGTACACTCTGTGATGCTATTAACACAACAGAATACTAGCAGCATTACAACCCATTTGGGGTGTTTTACCTCATATGTAGGGACACCACATTTGTGCCTCAGAGGTCAGAGGAGTTATGGAGGATTCTGAGTCGCCTCTGTGGATGCTGGGAAACGAACCCAGGTCCTCTAGAAGAACAGCATGTGCCTTAACCGCCAAGCCAGCTCTCCTGCCCCAGGACTGCATTTTTAAAGAACCCACAAAACCAAGAATCTTTAATGAGATGCAGTCTAGATTCTTAAATCAAGGCTTAAACTATCTGAGCAGATGAGTAAGCACCCCAGTTAACAGCAGGTAAAAGGAAAAAAGGAGCAGGTGCACCAGAGCCTACAGCAGAGGCTGCCTCTGAACTCAGTCACAGATCTGAGAACTGGAAAGGACCTTGCAGATGGCCCTGTCTGTCCTACAGCCCACATGGGAGAAGAGAATCCTGCTGCAGGTAAACCACAGATTCAAGACTGGAATTCAGGTCCTAAATCCTGGTCAAAAGCTTTCTTACCCAGGGTTGTTTCTTTTTTTTTTTTCTTTCTGGCAGCAGACCTAAGTGCACTCTGAGGAGTAATTTGCCAATCCCTGATATGCTCACTCGTTCCTGCATCTTCTTTTCCTAATAAAGCTATGGTGTAAACAGGACACACACTTGTTCTCATTTTACAAAAAAGAAACAAAATCCTCTGAATTCAACAGCACCCCTCATTATAGTCCCAGCTACTTGAAAGACTAAGGCAGGAGGAGCGTGAGTTTAAGTCCATCCTGGGCTACAACAGTGAAGACCTACCTAAAAGTAAATAAGTTAAAAGCGCCTGGGCTGGAGAGATGGCTCAGAGGTTAAGGCTGCTCTTTCAGAGGTCCTGAGTTCAATTCCCAGCAACCACATGGTGGCTCGCAACCATCTGTAATGAGATCTGGTACCTTCTTCTGACATGTGGGCATATATGCAGGCAAAACACTGTATATATAATAAATAAATCTTTAAAAAAAAAAGCCCCTAACTCCATGGTAAAGGTGAAATACCATGGTAACATCCAGTGCTGTTTTACTATGGCATAGCTGGGGGCCATGCATCCTAATACTAACAAACAGTGTATTATACTGTCTTCATTTTACACTTTTATTTATTTTGTAGAGTGTATGTGTGTGTATACATGTGTAACAATGCAAGCTAGAAAATAACTTACAGGAGAGAGTTCTCTCCTTCCACCTTGTGGTTCCTAAGAATTGAACTCAGACTGTAGGCTTTACCCACTGGCCCAAGCAAAGTATTATCATCATTATAGTTAGTATCTATATCATACTGGAATCTACTTTTCCAATTTTGTTTATAGTTACACATTTAAAGACATTTTGTCATGTTCCTTCCATTATGTTTACATATTAGTTTGCCAAATAATTCTTTAAGTAGTCTATATTAAAGCTGTCTAGTTACTTTTAACTTGTAAATGGGCTTCTAAAGATGTAGCACTTAGCACCCTTTCTTTAGTTTCCCAAAAGTTGTAGTATACGAGAAAAATCAAAACAAAACAAAAATGAACCACTGCCCCCAAATTCACAGTAAAATACACATTTCTCATTTTTAAACAAAGCAGATCATAAATTAATACAATTTTAAAACTCAGAGTAAAAGTAAAAGTAGCTATAAAGGCTTCTAGAATATAGCTTATAGAACACACACACACACACACACACACACACACACACACATAAATTCTGAAAGTAGAAGTGGGAGGATCAGGAATTTTAAGGCCAGCCCCAGCTACTAGGGAGTCTGAGGCCAGTCTGGGCTATATAAGACCCTGTCTCAGTGTCCTCTAAAAAAAGGTGAAAAGCGATCTTTAAAACTTTCCAGTTTCCTAAATAAACTCTACCAGATAAGCTACTAGTTTGTAGTGGGATTACTAAAATAATTCCTTTGGGTTCAAATAGAGAAGTACTGTCAACAGTGGAATGACTTCACTTTGCTGAGGGGACATGGCAGAACCTCCATCAGAAGACAAGGAGGTACTTCAAATGTCTTGCTCTCAACAAATCCCTTGGATGAGGAATTGGTCTGTTGGCAAAGTGCTCTGAAAGGAGATGATGGATGCTAACATTCACTCCAGCTCCAGTGTAAGCACTGGGGACCTGCACGCAAGCTGCCCCTGGATGCACACTACATTCGTGAAACAGAGGGCAGCAGCTCAGCATTTAGCCCTCCTTGGCTATAGCATAAACACTATTTCATAATCTCTCTGAATCTTATACCGACTACATAGTACATGTATACTTTGAAAAATAAGGGCTCAGCTCAAATTCCACTTTAATTATGAATACATTTATTTTTAATGCTGGGAAAAGGGATTTTTAATGTTCTATGGATTTGACTGATTAAAAGGATCATGATACCAACTCTGATGTGTGTGTGTGTGTGTGTATTCGCATGTTTATTGAAATAATACTAATGAAAAAAGATGAACACCACAGGCCTTGAGAAATGAACCAGGGGTGTGAACAACCTGTGTAACGCTGGGGCTCTATGCCCTTTACCCTGGGAGCAGTCAGGTCTTCATTCTAATTCTTACCTACGCTCAGTATAATCCTGTTTCCTTTTGTACCTATCCAGCTTGACTGAAGGACCTCTGAAACTTATTTT
Source organism: Myodes glareolus (assembly GCF_982192425.1). Taxonomy (NCBI): domain Eukaryota; kingdom Metazoa; phylum Chordata; class Mammalia; order Rodentia; family Cricetidae; genus Myodes; species Myodes glareolus. Next base: position 20,784,217 of record NC_142026.1, read on the forward strand.
ATCTTTTAAATATACAAATTGAATGCAATCATAAGATACTGTTCTCGCAATCTCTTCATGAATTTCAAAAGGCATTTACAATAAAAATAAGGTAAATGTGGGAAGTTAATTAGTAAAATTTAACAAAAATCATGATAACAACTGCAAAACAGTAAGTACAAATAACCTATGAGGCTCTCTCTGAAAAAGACGGAGCCAGGTCTTCATTACCATGCTCGGGGTAAAGAGGGGCTGTCTGGGGGCTGCGATGTGACACTAAAGGGGACACAGGGTTCCTTTCTCGTCTCCGAGGGTGAGAAACTTCTCAACTAAGAAAGTCAGATTCCAGAAGAAAAGAAATGAATAAATGGCTGTATGATGTCTAAAAACTTAAATAAATGAGAGAATATGCTTCCTTTGTTCTTACAAGGAAAATTTGGGTCAAATGTCAGTGAGATGCCATTTCCCATCTATGAGACAGCAAACAGCAGAAAAAACAAACAAACCAAGGGACCTACAATTTAGTGTAAACAAAGTCTCATTCACTGCACCTACAGTGTGATAATCAAAGGTCAACAGGGGTGTCTAGCCATACTTAGTGCAAATACCGACATACCCTTTGTTCCAGTAACTCCATACTTCTAGGACCCTGTCCCCAAAACACAGAGACAAAAGCATCAGATGGCATGAGCGCAAGGCTACAGTGCAGCACCGACTGGAAACAAGCTGATGTTCGCCAACAGAACAGTCCAAACCCAGGTCCACATAAAGGAACAAGGAAAAAGGACCCCACAGGCTACCTCCATGTAGGATGCTGGAACAAGAAGCCAGCGTGGAGAGTGCACACAGCACCGCCCACTCAGCTGAGAAGGCAGAGGGCGTATAAACATACATGTGCACTTATGTCCAAAGGCAAACCACACATAAATGAAAATATGAAGGCTGAGATCAGTGGAGCACACCTGTAATTCCAGCATCTGGGAGGTGAAGGTGATTCCATGGGTTCAAGGCCAGTTGTGGCTATATAGAAACACCTCTCTCAGAAGAAAGAACAAAAGCCTACGAAAAAACAACAGCAACAACAAACACACAGCCTTAGAAGGCAGAAAAGGAACTGATCAAAACTGAATGAAAGCTGATTATCTGCATGTACTTACTTAGTAGGTTACATCCTAAGGATAAAAGGAAGTGACTAGTTTTTAAACGATTTTCAGCAATCATATTGCTGTGGAACAATGATCTGTACCCTGTTACTCGTATTTTAAATAAATGTTGACTGGCCAGTGACCAGGCAGGAAGTAGAGGCAGGGTGACGAAAATTCTGGGAAAAGGAAAGAGTTAGTCTGCAACTGTCATCCAGACACAGAGGACACAAGATGTGACTGCCTTGTCAAAAAAGGTACTAAGCCATGTGGTTAACACAGACAAGACTAATGGGTTAATATAAGATGTAAGAATTAATAAGAAGTCTGAGCTAATAGGCCAACCAGTTTATGATTAATGTAGACCTTTTAGTGTTAACTTGGGACTAAATGGTTGTGGGATCTGATGGGTCAGAAACATTACTCAACAGTCAGTCAGTCAGTAATACTGGAATTTTCATTTTGAAACTATAATGGCATAGCTAGAGTATAAGCAAACTGATGAATATGTGTTAAGAACCCAGAGTTTCAGTGCAAACTAAGAGAACTGTAAAGTCAAGTATCTTATATAAATATTCTCAAGTTCTGAATATGAACTGAAAGTATCCATGCTAGGGTGGGGATGTAGCTCCGTGGTAGAGTGCTGGTCTACCATGCAGGAAGCCCTAGGTTCAAGTACCAGAACCAATAGGCAAACATAAGTGCTCTACGCAAAAAACTTAAAATTAAAACGGACAAGTGCTTCCTGCATCTCCATAATCTCCGCATACTAAAAAGCCCCAGAAACAAAGCTATTCTCAGGAGCAGAAAACAACCATGGCGTGCACACTGTAACCTGAATTTGATTTCAAATTAAAATGAGTCAACAACCCTTGGGCACGTAGCCGACTCCAGTCTGAGATGAAAACACTATGAAAAGAGGTCTGGGAGCATCCTATCCCTGCCCTGTCACAAAACCCTGAGCAAACATGACCATTCCCCCTCCATTTATAACTAGACTTCCTTCTTTGTTTCCCAGAACAATCTGGCCTTTACGTGAATCAAGGGAGACAGAAGCACCCATCCTGGGTTGGGCAGACATGACTCAGGGTCTCAGATGAGGGAGAAATGGCAAGATGGTACTCGGAGGAGCAGAGCCTGCAAGAGCAGCTAGTGCTGAGTAGTGCAAACCGGCCTGGGAGAAGAAGGTAATGATCTCAAGTAAGGTAAGAATAAAGAGGGCCAGGTTCCCTCAGGTCTCCTACTGCTTAGATACTTCAAAGCTAAGTTCAGTCTGACAAAAATCTGACTCTATGTTCAATGTCTCTCACTTGATTTTCACACAGCAATACTGACCTGAAACAGTAGCTATGTTAGAGAATCCAGCAATACGGACTGTGATGGGAAAACTCTACCCACACTGGTCCATGTCAAAGCCACACTGAACTGACTATGGCGGCACAGGCCTGTGATCCCAGCTCTCAGGAGGCTGAGAAGGGTCAGCTCAAGGACTGTCTGGTCTACACAGCAAGGTTTTGTCTCAATCAAAGCAAGACAAGAAATGAGACACACTGAGAGGAAGTATGAACAGGCCTAAGGGCCACTGCCCTCTCCGTGTGCTGTTTCTGTCCTTCCTAACACCATTTGTGTGTGGTTTAGGCTTTGGGACCTAAATAAAAAAGGTCATATTTTATCACTTAATTTAAAAAAACTTTGAATTTTTCTTTGTCAAGTATAAAAAAACATAATCTATTAACTGGTTCAATTACTTTCTCACTTATTATCATGGAGACATTAAAACTTTTATGAATTGCTAACTGGTATAAGTAATCTGATATACTATTATTTACATGAGTAAATAATATTTAGAAATTTCAAAAGAGGTCTGAGGACATAGCTCAGCTGGAAGACTCATTGCCAAGCATGTAGAGACCTGGGTCCAATTACAATCACCCCATAAACTAGTATGGTGACACACGCCTATAGTCCTGTACTCAGGAGGCGGCAGCAGAAGCCTGGAGTTTGGGCAGTGAAATGGCTCAGTGAGTAAAGGAGCTTATCACCAAGTCTGATGGCCTGCGTTTGGTCCCCAGGACCCACACGGTGGAAAAAACACTGATTTCTACAAGCTGTCCTCTGACCTCCATGACAGACACTGGCATGTGTGCCCCAGACCTTCCACAAAAGTCAGTAAAGAAATACAGTTTAAGATCATCAGCCTACACAACAAATTCAAGGTCAACTTAGGCTATGAGACCTGTCTCAAAAATCAAAACTAAGCAACATTAAACAAAACAAAAACAAAAGCCAAACTTTCTAGCACATAGAAACCTAAAAGCAACTAATTTTTCAATTTGACTTCCAAATAACAAATTTAACTTGGTGGTAGAATATCATCTACCCAAAGAAGATTGGAATTCACCAGAAAATGGACTGAACTTCATTTTAAGTGAAACAAGCAAAACTCAGTAAGACAAATGCTGCATGGCTTATCATCCACAGAATCAGCTTTCAAAAAAGATAGGCTCAAAGTACTTTGTGTATTATTCATATATGAAAATGTTACAAGGATACAATTTTAAAAGTTTGTATTTGTTTGGTCAGTGTTAACTCTTCACTGAACAAATAAAATCAAGTTTTATAGAGTGCTTGCTTAGCATGTAACAGACTAGTTCTGATCAGTAATGCCACATTCATAAAATTATTGTTTTATAGATTTTATATACACATAGCACATAAGTGATACATAGTAATCTACAGTATTAAAATTTAATCAAAGATCAATTAAGAAAAAAACGTCTGACTAGTAAATGGAGAGACTAGAAGGTTTTCTGTTTGTTTGTTTGTTTTAATTTTTTGAGGCAGGGTTTTTCTGTGTAGCCCTGGCTGTCCTGAACTCACTCTATAGACCAGGCTGGCCTCAAATTCACAGAGATCTGCCTGTCTCTGCCCCCTGAACGCTGGGATTAAAGGTGTCCACCACCACTGTCCAGCCTAGAAGGTATTCTTGAAGCAGAGAACTACCGGCCATGAGGATGGGTAGTCAGTCCTGGGTAGACCTAGGCAGGACCACTTCTCTCAAGCTGGGGTATGCTAATTCTCTTCTTTGTCTGGGGACAGTTAGGAAAATCCATCAGACCCATGGGTGCACTCTCTCCCTTAAGGGAGCTGAGACCAGTTCTCCTTCCCTAAATATAGCCACTGAACCAGCTTCCTCCTGAGAGTCTGGGCCTGCTGCAGGAAGGCTTTTAGCATTTCCAGAAAGAGCATTTCTGACAAAAGCCTGAGAGAAAACTCTTTGTTAACGGAAGAGCTATGTGCTATGGATCTTGTGTCATACACAGGAGCTGGCCTAAGTAGAGGGTAAATAAACAGTTCTGAATTTTGAAAAAAAGAGACTGTCTAAAACAGGTCTTTAGGAGAGATAGTAATAATAGCACAAAGATCGCCATACTGTGTTACAGCTGTATCAGAACACTGAACTAAACCATTTAGTGTGTGATTTGTGATTATCACAGTTTGCAGAACAAAAACACATAGAAAGAAAGTAAAGTAGGTGTCCATGAGTGGGGGACCTTTACCTATGTACAGAAGTGAGGCAGGAACAATGAACATTCATTCACGAGTAAGACAGGTAGGTGCTAGGGCTTGTGGGGAGCCCTGCAGCCCCGTCTGCTGTCCCCAGTCTTTCACCACCACTTCAAAACAAAAGGACAATGCAGGAAGCCTCAAAGGCAAACCGCAGACAACTGCAGAAGAGGTCCTCTTTGTCATAAGGTCTCAAGCTTACAGCAGAACAGTCTTTGCTGATGGTACTGAGTGTGGACACGCTCTTTAGAACCCCCATATTATACTCTAGGATGCTCTATGTAAACCAAACCATAAACTGAGCACCTTTACTGCAACAAGCTGTTCCCAACAGATACTTCCAATGATTTCCAAGCTCACATTACACTAAGAGTGACAAGGGGAACAATTTCAGCCATAGAGTTTAGCATCTGAGATCTTTCATAGGTGTCCTAGAAGGTGAATAAGGTCATGACCTCAGGTCAAGCCAATGACCACTAGGTGTTACTGTAACAGAAGGCACCTAATAACCAGGGTGAGTACAGATGGTGCTGGGCTAAATATGGGCACGACAAGGTCGTTTTTCATTTCCTAAAATGAATTCTGAGCAGCACGAAAACACTAAAGCTCTGAAAACCGGTCTATCCACCCAGAGCCTTGTCGCAAGTTAAACTGAACTTTCTGCAGAATCGGAAAAAAAAATCAAAACAGAACTAGGTAACAAGCTAAGGAGGAAAACTCACATGCTCAAGTCAATGAGCCAGTCACAAAGCCCACCACATTCTATAAGAAATTATTTTTGCCACTGATTCGCCCAGCAACCACATTAGCGTTCTAAACACAAAAATGTTGAGAATTTTCCTTGCCCAGAAGTGGTTTTGCTGTTTTTTTTTTAAAGACTAAGTGCATCATAACATACATAATTTAGTTTGCAACAAGCCACAGAAACAAAGGGAAAGCTGAAAAGACTAAAAACATATATTTGCTATAATGGTCTGATCAAATGCCACTAAAACACTCTGTGCTGAACTTTTGAAACCCTTAAAATGCTCTGCAGTCTGCTAACAAGTTAAAGATTCTCTTTTTTTCTTTTCACTCAACTTGACCCCATTCTATCATCAACTTGACAATCTACATCACTTTAGGGTCTTACATTGCAAAGGTGCTTAGAAAACAAGAAATGTGTACGATTAGCGACCACGGTTTTTCCCTCTGGCTGTAGTCACGGCTTTGAGTGCTGCTGCAGACCAAGCTGCGGAGAGCTGCTACTCCATCATCAGCACGGTTACGACCTAATGTCAGCACCTTCCTCGGGATCGATGTGCTGCTCAGTCAGATGAACTTTTAGGCTTCTTCTCTCACTATGGGCAGGGCCAAGCTCTTAGAGGAAGATTAAGCTCCACTCTACTTAGCCTCCCAGAAAAGCTGCACAGAGGAAGCTTGGTAGCCACACAGTAAGAGACAGAAAGAGGTAAGTCCCAACCGACATGAGCAAAAAGCTCTGCTAAACAGACTAAGCAAATTTATAACTGCAAAGTCACTAGGGAGCTTTAATTATTAAAAAGTAAACCATATGCTGGAGTAATAGAAGCTCAGCAATCAAAAATGGCATGAAACAGTAGTTTTCATTCTGGCTGCACTGTCCTCCTCTGAAGATCTTTTCCTTACATACATATTTTTTTTCCTAACGTGTGTGTGTGTGTGTGTGTCTGTGTGTCTGTGTGTCTGTGAAATAACAGTATGCCCGACGAAAAGATATAGCTAAAAACACTCCAACAACTAAATCCCCGTGCTTACAATCTGATTCAGGAGTCTGGAAAACAGTTTTTGTTCCTTAGCTGTGGTATGTGCATACATATCAGAGGGAGAACAAATCTTGGCTTTCTGTGGACTTAGTTTGACCAGTCATTTATTTAGACCTTGATTTATCTGGTCATAATAAAAAAAAATTGTATTTGTCATTAGATAATCAAAACTGATTAAGAAATTCCTATGAAAAACAAAGAACCACTATTTATAATAACACTAACCGTCCTTGGCTTGATGGCTCTTACAAAATGCATCCTAAGAGCACCCAGGAAGTAGACACACGCCCCAGGATCCAGGGAGCTGGATACGGCCACTGACAGTGACGGGAAACAAAGTAATTTCCCTACTCTTTGCAAGGAAAACAGTTAAACATATTAGAAAATACTGATCCAGGCTGCCCATGTGTAAAGTTCTATCAAAGCTTTTCAAAGTCATAAAAGTTTAAAACACTGGCATTTGAGAGCCAAATGTAGATTTAAAAAGAAAATTAAATCTGAGCCTTAAATGCTCATACCAAAAACAAACAAACAAACAAACAAAAACAAAAGCAAGTTAGGTGTGGTTGCACATCAGTCTTCCACAACACCCGTCTCACCGCTCTTCCCTACACTGCGCTGCCTTCCCACCATTTATTCACCACTGCCCTCCATGCCTGCTGACCCGAGCTCACTGCTGCCGCATCACTGCACTGAAGTAAGGACCTACTTTCACTCACCTGCTTCCACACTTTGCCCCTCGCCAGCACCCAGAACTCCTTCCACAGCTGAAGTCACACAGTAACACTCCCCTCCACACACACCCTACAGTACTCACCTAGACAGACCCTGGCTCCACCTATTCTTTCAAAGACCCAGTCACTTCCCACCAGCTCACTGATGTTTTAATCTTGGAGATTTCCAGAACGGTAAACTGCTGACTGAGCATGTACATCGAGCCCTGGAAGCAACTGGTAGAGAAGCCTGGGTCTGGCATGAGGACCTGGGCCCAACTCACACAACTTGCTTCCCTTTCATCCCTTCACTTGTAAAGCCCAGATGTTCTCCTGGATGACGCTAGTACCCAGTCCTACCTCTAAACTCTGATAACTCAATTATGTTATCATAACACATCTTCACTGGATCATCTCTGATGAGAAATGAGTGAAAACGCCTAACTCCTTCTATTAAACATCTCCATTTATTTCAACAAATAACCCAACATAGCTATATATTTCAGAGCTATTTTCGAAAAATGAAATGGTTCAAAACAAAACAAGTCACAATAAAAAAAAATCTGAGGATTAAGAAAAATAAATATAAGCAACCCCCCCCCAATACTTACTTACCAAATCTCACTATAAATAACTGCTAAATAACACTTTCAAAATGGAAGTTCTGGTGGAAATTTAGGATGTCAAATGCAGAAGAAGGTAAACAGCAGGAATGAGTGATAAAAATATTTTTGCTTCAATTGTTTCTAGTTCTCTTGTCAAAGAAAATAAACTTAGATTCAAGCTATAGGACAACAAAAAGCAAAGGCTTCAGACTACCTCAGACAAAGAAAAATCAGCATGTTAGGGGCACACGTAGGATTTAGACTGGTCTGGGCTTTTTTGGCAGTGGGTCCACCAACACCTTGATTAACGAGTGAAGTACTCATAATAGCTTTCTCTCTGCCTCGCCTCAAAGCTTCAGACATGCAGCTCTCAGGTACATCTGAACCTGCAGCCTGGGTTTCCCAGCTACCAGAGCTGGCGGCATAATCGTGCTATGGGGTCACCACAGCTCAGCTATCATACAAGCAACACTAAAGCTCCTAACAGTTCTGAAAAACAATATCGTGAGGTGCTGGAGGAAGGGAAGAGTATTTTCTAGCACATGCTAACAATTAATTGGAATAAAGTTCTCTCCCCTTTAGTGCCCACGCTCTAAATCAAAAGCAAGGTGAAACAAACAAGACTTTATCAAAAACAGGATGTGGCCTTTCATCACGTTTCCCCAACTCTGGTATCTTACCTGCTGAAGCTTTGATCGTGTAGCCCCCCTTCTCCTCACTGGGAGGCACATCGAGCAGCTGCATAATTCTGTCCAGCAGCCCGTGAATGATCTCAAACCCAGGGTTCTTGTTGTAATAAACAGCACAGAGATGCCTGTAGTTTTTTGCACCTACATCTAAAAAAGCAAAAAAGCATTGATCATCAGGTCACAGTAACCATTATTTAAGAAACTGGATTATCCCAACCTAACTTAGACAAAGCTACCAAAAAGAGATAACAGATTATTCGACGTGAAGAGAAACGTTCAGCCTCAGAAATTCATGGTCAGATCTAACTTTTCAGCCACCAAATTCTTAAAGGTGTTTACTTTGTGGGGGTGGGGAGATACTAGCGCTCAGTGCTTGTCCCAGATCCAAAGGCTTCACTATAGAACCCGCTTGGAAAACTTGCTGTAAACACTCTAGAAAAATGTACGTTGGTGACTCATATTCTTTATTCACGATACCACCCAAATAATCATACTAATATCAAAAGGGTTCTGGCAGAGACACTATATTATTTCCTATGGAGAATCAGACATAGACAGGGATGAAGTACAGTGCAGTCATTTCTCAAAGTACTTTGGTGGCTGTGAGAAAGTTTTCTGTGAACACTTATCTTAATGGACAAGAAACAATAATAAAACGACAAAAACCTGGGGACAGTGTTGGAGACTGAACTGCTGCACCCCTAGATCATCTTTTTTTTTTTTTTTTTAAAGTAGCCAACAAGTTAAAAAGGAAAAGGAAACCAAACTAAATTACACTGTTAAAAGAACAGGCATATGTTGGAAAATTATGAAGCCAAGCAAGGCAATAGCTATCAGCAAAGTTAGAGTGAGGCTGTCCCAGTACAGGGTGGTCCTGCAACAGATGCACCACAGCAAATGCTGAGGGGCCCAGCAGCTACCTTAGCCAGGCTGGAGTCACAGTACTGTTTTATAATCTTTTAAAAACTGTGTATACACACACACACACACACACACACACACAAAACCTTCACAATTAAAACATGGAATGAGAGGCTGGATAGAAGACTCAGAGGTTAAGAACACTTATTGCTCTTACAGAGGGCCGAGGTTTGGTTCCTAGCACCCAAATATCCATTACTTCAGTTCCTGGGAAGCCAACCCCCCTCTTTTGAACTCCAAGGCATCAGGCATGCATGCAGTGCACAGACAAACATACAAGTAAAACACTTATACACATAATTAAATCTTATTTTTAAATGGAAGAAGTAAAACAAAAGATATGAAGCTATAGCAATATGAATCAACACTGAAGACATTATACCAAGAGAAACAGGATAAAGAATTGTTCTCGCCATTTAACACTTCTCCGTGCATGCTATGCTTAAGGTGCCAAGTTTTTCTTAGACAGTGGAGGTCAATGCCACTGCAAGGCTCACACAAACTCAACATTTACTTTCTGAATACATAACTAAAGTCTGGAAGGAGATAAACACATGCAAGCAACTCCCACACCAGACCAGGAGCACAGAGTGGGCCATATTCAAAAGCAACATGAGAGGCAGCTGAGGTGACATGACAGCCATATTGCCAACCTCGTTATGAATCAACACTGAAGACATTATGCTAAGAGAAACAGGCACAGCAAGACAAACCTATATGATCCCTAGATATGAGGTTCTGAAGGTTTTAGTGATACGTGAAAACAGGATTGTGTGTGCAAAGCAAGGACACTACCAGGAGTTAACACAGAAACAGAGTGGGAGGGAGCCGCCCAGGGCTGGTTTCAGGGCTGCAGCTGTGCACAATGAGAAGGTCCCGTGCTCTTCCGACAACTGCAGTGCCGCTGTGCTGCACTTCAAAGCTCATCAAGAGGTAGCTTGGATCTGTGTTTTAAAATGACCACAATAACTTTCTTTCTTTTGATTTTTTTTTTTTTTTTTTTTTTTGAGACAGGGTTTCTCTGTAGCTTTGGAGCCTGTCCTGGAACTAACTTGTATAGACCAAGCTGGCCTCGAACTCACAGAGATCCACCTGCTTCTACCTCTCAAGTGCTGGGATTAAAGGTATGTGCCACCACCGCCAGAAGAGTCAAAACTAAACAAACATAGCCATACTCAGAAACCTCCAAGCATTAGGGAAAAAAACTCAAAAGAAACAGATCGACAGGTTATATTTGGATGAAACATTTTTTTTCTACTTCTACTTCAAAATCTTTCCATGATTAATATACATTACCTTCTATAAAAATAAAACAAACTAAGAATCATGACCCAAGATGAACCCTAATGAACTGGATAATGAAGAAGTGTATAAACACTGGGAGATACTAGCCACTGATGAAACCTCAGCAACTCTCAGAGGTCTTAACTAGTGGACTGTTCTCAAAGGAACTGTACTGAATGAAAGAAGTCTGCCACAAAAGGCAAAAGGATGCATGTTCCACTTGTGCCATTGTGGAAAAGCGTATTCTAAGCTACTGAGGCTAGATACTAGTTGTATGGAGTAAGATGTAGGAAAAATGTGACTAAAATGGGAAAAAAATGGGGGATTTTCAGGGTGATGCTGTTGGGGATTTCTGAGTGGTGGCTTAAAAAGGACACATGAAGGAAGACTGAAAGTCAACTTTAAAACTGGCACAAAACTTAGGTATCCACCACGACCCTCAAACAGACCCTAGAGTCACACAGCTCTAATACAAACTCTGAACACATTTGGCTTCACTTTGCTTTTTAAATTACAGACAAGATGACAATACCTATCTTTGGAAATAACATGAAAACAACACGCTGCTTCCTCTTCACATGGACTGAGCAGAAACTCTTCCACAGCTTTTCCATAGGTCAGCGCTACTAGCACAGCTGGCACAAACAGCCTTTTCTCTTCAGATACCCAGACATTCATAGCACTAGTAATCTCTGGCCAGGTATGGAGTGCCTATCAGCCAACCCTCAGTGCTACTGTTTAGATCAAGACAGGATTACTACTGCTGTGGAACAGATGGGGAAGCCAAACCTCAAGGCAATTAAGTAAAGTTGCCCGAAGTCAAGCTAACTAGCGAGAGCTAATCATTATCAATTCCACAGCTATGAAGTTACAAACCAGGACCTGCTCAGGACTGACTAAAACCCACACTCTCTCCACTGCCCTACAGTGTGCCATAAAGGATTTAGAAGGGAAAACTTTAAGAGTAAACGCATATGTGGCCACATATAGTTGCTTGTGTATGTATAGTCAAAGATGTGCATTCTTGAAACATTTTTGGTACAATGAACAGATGTTTTACTTCCCCAAAGTCTTTGTGATTCTTAAGAATTTCATTTAAGTCACTGAAATAAATTATTATTTTAAATCTGGAATTTGTGCCCATCAACAGTATGTAAATTTATGGAGATTATGTTCTGAGTAAACTGACTAAGCAGACACAGAGAAAGAACTGTTCTCACCTCACCATTAACACTTCTCTGTGAATGCTATGCTTAAGGTGCTCCAGTCTTCCTTAGACAGTGGAGGTCAATGCCACTGCAGGGCTCACACAAACTCAACATTTATTTTCTAAATATTTAACTAAAGTCTGAAAAAAGAGGTAAGCACATGGGAGCAACGACCACACCAGGCCAGGAGCACAGAGGGGGCCATACTGAAAAGCCACACGAGGGACAGCTGAGGTGACGTGACCGTCACGTTGCCACCCTTGCTGCTGTTTCCATCTTCTAGGACAAAGACCTCTGCAATGGAAGGTGCGAGGATGAGGATCAATATTGAAGGCAGACGCAGGCATATGTGCCGGGTGACCCAGCAGCACGCATTTACTAAGCTAGGAGGCCTAATTCTGCTGCAGGAACGTGAACACACACACATTCTGTCTCTCTCCTCCTGAAGGGAAAAAATTAAATGAAACAGAACTAAATTACCCTTTCATACTACTGACTTGCTTCTGGGTATTCCTGCCATGTGGTACCCATTTGTTGGTGTCACATGCTTCCACTTTAACACACAGGCACGTACTGAAACTACTTTGTAGTTCTACATTCACTGTGAGAGCAGGCCAACAGTAAGGCCGCCATTCAGAGAGCTTACCAATGCAAGCGAGAAGCCACTTGATTTTGGGAACCTTTGCCTTGGACTACTTTTTCCTAATTTCCAAATTATTAAAAATAAGCCTTTCTGATGACAGTCAAATATCTAGACCAAAACCAGATTTTTTTTTAAAAAAAAGAAAATTCAGTGCTTGAGTGATTGTAGCAAAGAAAAAAATTACAATTAAAGAAAAAAAGAGCTGGGCTGTGGCTCAGTTGATGGAGTGCTTACCTAGCACTAGCACTGCACAAACAAGGCAAGGTGACACACGCCCATCGGGGCATCAGAAGTTCAAGGTCATCCTTCGGTACACAGAGTGTTTGAAGCCATCCTAAGTATCATGAGGTCTTGTTTCCAAAAAGATAAAAATTCAAATTAAAACTTATTTCATTTAAAAAAGGTTTCAGAATATTTGCAACATGTAAAAATGGTTTCAGGACGTTTACAACATACATGGAAAATAATAAACTAACTTCTAGGTTTAATTTTGCAATAAGCCTAAGAAAAGCCAGTGACTTTTAGGATTATGTATTAACCTCACTATTAACCACCCTGCCACTGATTGTTTCTCACACTCCCCAAAGGTACCACCCCTTTTACATTTGTCTCTTTATAATTTCTTAAGGCAATTCATACCCTCCGTTACCATCATCGCCTACGGAGAAATGGCTAGGTATGCTAAAATTCCCATCTTCTTTCCTGCTGCACAGAGAGACCATATTACATCACAGGAAGTTCAGACTGCATGCCACAAAATAAGAACTATTTAGACTTCATGCCAAAGCTAGGGTTTGTTGAAAATGCCTCAGTTCTTTATAACTCAGTTAATAGACCTCTTGTGTCATGCCATCAAACAATCTGCTTTTTCAATGGGCCTGCCAAGTATGTCAGCCTAAATTATCCGTGTATTTCACAGACTTCAAAGTACTGCCTGGAGAGAACAGATCTAACCCACCCAAAGGAGGTGGCTTGATGTAGTTCTGTGAACTCAAAAGCTACAACAAATGACTTTTTTTTTAAGGAAAAGAAAGGGGAATGTTAAGTGATGACCCCAGCATGTGACTTACATATATTTTCCAGGGAGCATAGGCTCCCGAGTAGTGTATGTCCTGTTTATACCAATGATTAGAGGTGGCTTCTGGTAACGTATCATCCAGGGAAAGTCTTCCTTATTCTCACGTGCACCCAGAAGCCAAAGTAAAGGTGCTGTTAGAAAGACTATGAATGCGGGGAGTAAAAAAGCTTCTAGAATAATCAAGGGCTGACACTGTGCTCGAGCTAGAGATTAACAGTTAGCCAGCCTTGGAATATGAAGTAAATCACCTTCATTTCTAAGTCTAGTCTATCCATCGATGTTTTCAACACTGGCGTTCACAAAACCATAACTCATGCTACAAATCTATCTCCTAAAGAATTTTAGCACAATCTAAATGACCCACAAAAATGCCAAGACCACAAAAAACAAAGCATCTTGAAAACCCACAGCTAATATAGGGAAATAAAAACCCTGATATACTCCTGATAGGACTATAAATTAGTAAAGCAAAAATAAGTAAAACAAAGACATGGAAATGCAGAGGGACTCGGTGGGGAGATCTGCAGCAGTGCAACAAGACAAGCAGTAGTGATACAACAACGCATGGCACTCATGTATGAAATGGCATAATGGCCTTTAATACCAGCACATGGCAGGCAAAGGCAGTCAGATTCGAGGTAAGCCTAGTCTACACAGCAAATTCCAACCCAGGCAGAGGCACTTGTTTCAAGAAGAAAGAAGAAAGAAGGGGGAAGAAAGCAGGAAGAAAATGGTCTAGTGAAGTCCACATTATAGGTAGAATTAATACACACAATACAGTAACATAAGCAATGTATTAATATATGCTGGGTATGTTGGCTCACCCCTATAATCCTACTACTCAGGGGGTGGAAGCAGGATATGAGTTTGAAGACAGTCAGGGTCACACAGCAAGACCTGTCTCAAAACCAACCAAAACAAAACAAAAAACAGAAATATTTTAGAAAAGAATTCACTAAATTGTCAAATATTTAAATGTGTATACCTAGGGACTGGCAAATTGTATTTTTTTCCAAAGATTTACTTATTTGTTATGCATACAGTGTTCCGTCTGCATGTTTGCCTGAACATTATGCATACAGCGTTCCGTCTGCATGTTTGCCTGCACATATGTATACAGTGTTCCGTCTGCATGTTTGCCTGCACATTATGCATACAGTGTTCCATCTGCATGTTTGCCTGCCAGATCTCATTATAGATGGTTGTGAGCCACCATGTGGTTGCTGGGAATTGAACTCAGAACCTCCGGAAGATCAGCCAGTGTTCTTAACCTCTGCACAATCTCCCCAGGCCAGCAAATTATATTTCTAAAAACATGTATTTGTACAAGGGATGATACTTATTGCAAGACATACTTTAGAAAGTCTCATAATCGATACATTCATCCTCATAGTCAGTACATTCTCTGCTTCCATATAGCAGAATATTATCTAACTATCAAAGACAAATTGATAGTATGCATTCAGACAAGCTAGCCTAAGCATAACCACATTTGTGCAAACTATAAAGCATCGTCTATCTCTACAACTACACACAGAAGTGTAAATACGGCTGCAGGTATGCATGAGGTCTGGCAGTGAATTCTAGGTGTGAAGCAAGAGAGATATGGAAGAATGTCCCTCCCTATCTGTGTCCCCATCTGAGATCCCTGGCTGTCCTGGAACTCCTCACTCTGTAGGCCAGGCTGGCCTTGAACTAACAGAGATCCTCCTGCCCTTGCCTCCCAAGTGCTGGGAGTAAAGGTGTGTGCCACTACTGCTTGGTGATCTTTTTTTTTTAAATTAAAAAAATTCTTAAATCAACAACAGATATTAATAAAAGCTTAAGATATTATAAATGTATGTTCAACCAAAAAAATAGCAACACTTGCCTAAAATGCTTGTATATTGTATCACCAAAGGTCACACTTTTAAAATGATGCTGAAAAGCCAAGAAATATATGTGAAAAGAAACCTCTAAAATTCTCAATGCACACAGAGAAAAAAATATATTCCTGAGGGTTGAATTTTATTTAGTTAACATAAACCTGGAATGGATTTTTATCTATTAAAAAAATACAGTACTGGATGCATGACAGGGTACATTATACTCACGTTAGCAGATCTTAACTATGTGGAACCAAGCACACTAAAATAACTTTCTATATTAAAAATGATTTATTTACACAGCTAAGATGCCATCACATATGCAAAGGATGCTACTTCAAAAATTGTTAACGTCAGTCTCCTTACACCCATATTTTTTGAATTATTAATTGGAAATTCTACATGCCAAAAATATGAAATGGTGAAATTAAATTAATCCAGACTGATGACATAAGCACTCTTCAGAAAGCCACATTCCACATGTGGATGCTGGGTAATCTTCCCAATTCTGGGAAGCTCCAGAATTGATGGACAACATCTCAGAAGATAGGTATTCACAAGCCAATAATAAAATGCTCTCATTGAGCCTTTACCAAGCAAAAATTATAAAGACCTGACCTCTTACTTTACTCAGCTCTGTCTATCTTTTGTAGTGCTGGGGATTGAACCGAAGGTCTTATGTATGCACCTATATTTAATATTCTGTAATACAAGACAGATAAACACTCACATCCGTGTGTGTGCATTATAAGTTGAGGAAACAAATCCACACACCAAGACCAAACAGTTATGTTCTGTAGCAGATACAGTGCTCAAGGGATGATGAAGAAACAAGAACCCTGAAACAGATCTTGCAATTAAAGGCTTAAAACCAAAATTCTTTATTTCCACATCCATTTTGGAAGCGTAAAGAAAAACAGACCATCCTCTCACTTAGAGAAGTATCTGAGACAATGTCAAAAAAGGAACTATTTAACTGTAACCTGGAGGAGGGGAATGGAGTTCAAAGCAGGACTGCTAAGTTGCTCTAGAGGCTGGAGGAAGGTCTGAGCGAGTCACAGCTTAGAGTGATCCTGTTTCAAGAAGGAAGGGAAGGTGTCCGGAGGCCTGGAGGAGGGTTCGAGCCCGCTCCACTGAGACCAAACTTCCTGGAAATGCTGCTGCTGAAACCAACTCCAGGCCACTGATTCTGAGAGGCGGCAGCAGACACACGCCACGCTCAACCTTGAATAAACAGGTCCTGCTGTTCGGATCTTGCTAACAGAAATCATTGAGACTCTTTACAAAGCCAAGCTCATGTTTTTAGGTGCTTGCTCCTTTTTAGACTTAACCCTCTTTAACCCAGAGACCTGTTTTCTCTTGTCATTTCCGTGAGATTCTGGTAGCTTCCCTAAGCACTGAGGGAAGAACTGTGATTGCAGAATTCAATTGTGTTTAAAAAGTGGGAAAACTGGATGTGCAAACAGGCTAGCTTTTCCAGGCAGATAGTCCTCTGCTCATCCCTGCAGGTTTTCTGGCTTTTAAAAATAATTTGTTTACAATTTGGTTATTCCTGACATTGAAATGAATGAGCTATTAGCGTCTGAAACCAACCAGTAACTCACACAGCAGCCTTGCATGCTCTCCACTGCTACCCTCCCTGCTACAAAACTGAAAAACTTACCCTAGAGCAGAGTCTGTACTCAGTTTCTTGTTCCAAAAACACACACCACTCTGCCCGACAAAAGGGATAAATCAGCTTAGTCCCCTGAGTCATGACTAATTTCTAAAAGTGTTACAGCAACTTCGGATCTTGAGGCTCAACAAATGCAGTGGCTGGCTCGGCCTCAAACAAGCCGAATGTGCCTGATT
Source organism: Myodes glareolus (assembly GCF_982192425.1). NCBI lineage: Eukaryota > Metazoa > Chordata > Mammalia > Rodentia > Cricetidae > Myodes > Myodes glareolus. The sequence goes on from NC_142026.1 coordinate 20,801,546, forward strand.
TACAGTGGAAGTCTTAACACTTGAAAAGTGTGCCTGACTCGGTTTCAAAACTGGCAGCCTGACAGCCTCATTCATCATGATGGCCAGAGAGAGGACTCCACCTTAGAGCAAACGTCCGACTAGGTCAAGTAGGAAAATGGGAGCTGTCTTTTGTCTGCTGTCATAGGAACTTGGGTTTAATAGAAAAACATGGATATCCACATAAGATTCCACTTCGATTTTTATTTTCGGAAGCTATGTTTGCCAAGCAGATGCTGATATGAGGCTTAGGAAGCTAGGTTTTTCTCAACATTACAGAATGAATTACTGGCAGTGGCAGCTCCATTCTCTACATTCCCACATTTTGCACATTCCCTCCAATCTGAACTTGCCTAAGCTGGGTGGCCAGTGAGCTCCAGGGTCCTGCCAGTCTCTGCCTCCTTGGCCCTAGCACTCTCTTATATTCTAAAATAGTTTCTCCTTTTCTATCACTATGGTCAAAGAGACAGCCTGGCTCATGCTTGTCACACATCTTCATCTTTTCAACCTTATAATTTGGGGATTGCTCACTAAGAAGAATTTGGGAGATTTCATTTTAATTAGAAAAATCCCTCAATCATTTAACTACTGGTGGTCTGACTTTTTTATTGAAAAAAGTTTCATTTAGGAAACAAAGCTAGCATCCAAGAGAGAGGACTTCTACTTTGCAACCAAAAAAAAAAAAAAAAAGACATGATAAATTACTCCAAAAACAGTATTTCAAAAACAGTGATTTATTTTTAAAAGTCTTATATCAGTATAATTTGGGTTTCTTGTAAAGGGGAAAAAAAACCCCACAAAGTCCCTTAAGGGATGGAATAAAAATCAAACCCCATACCCTCCGGCCTCCTGGACTTTCCCGCACTGTAGCAGAAAACAGGCATGACCCAGGCCAGCAGCCTGGCCCTAACACCAGATGTCCTAACAAGAACAGCAGCCACCACTTACCATTTGGCTGAAACTTTCCAAATGCAGTTTCACTGAAATCTTACGACAGCTAATAAAGTAAATGCTGTCATTACCCCATTGTACAGATGAGAAAACAGCCAGAGAGTTCAAATAAACTACAGCACAGAAAGCATGACTAAAACCCACGCCTTGTGGCAGTGGTCTGCAGAACCCAGACTCACTGCTGCCTCCGCTACAGATGCTGTAGACCCTTCCCTGTAGGCCAGATGACTAGGAGGGAATCCACATACACATATTTAGAACACTGCATCAGAAAAGTTTTTGTTATGAAATAAGATCCAGGCCCACCTAAACAGAAAACATACTTCACCTCAATGAAAGGAAATGTGTTTCCAGGATCACAGATTCAGTGAACAATTTACTTCCCTTTATTTTTCAAATGCTAGTGATCTGATAGAAAATATTAAGGAAAAAGAATAAGTCAGAGCAAGACAAAGGGTTAAGTTGCATTGGACAGAAATGAACCATGAAGAAAACAGTAGGATGGTTTCAACTAAGACAGGCACAACAGAGGTCGGCTCCAGAGTTCTTCCTGATGTGAAAAAGCATAATAGAATGCAAATGTCTGAGCTAAGGCAAATAATAAAACCCATCTCGGGCACACGCACCCAGGTCTGAAACACAACAATGTACTACTCCATGGCTATAGTCAAACTCTGCAGCAAGTGTGGGACCCATGGCTGTTCCTCACTCTCACCCTCCAGACTGTGAGGATGCCCAGCCCTGAAGAACCATGTCAGCTACTGTAAGGGGTCCAACGAGGAAAGAATGTGGTTACCTTAATCCTAAACTTATAATTATGAGAACAGCAGAGAAGATCAAGGCAATACGAAGCTCAAAGAATAAATGTGGAAGAAAACAGTCAAAATAAACAGATCACTGCAACCCTGCACTCTCAGTATCTACATGAGTGAAAAAACTGAGCGGAACCTCAAAACTCTTTGCACCTAACACTAAAAACATGTTTCTTACTTTTTAGTATAGATTTGCCACTGCAAGAAAATTCTACGGACTAGGGCCTAGACTTAGGAACCACTCATAACCACAGGGACTGATGTATGAAATCAAAAGGCAAGGAAGGCTACCAGCAAAGCAGTCCTTTGAAGCACTGCTCACCCAGGGACCACAACACTTACAGGTCTAGACAACCAACTGAAGTTGAGTTTGCATTAGAAAGACAGACTTCCAGGAAAATCAGGCTTCCAATACTCCTAAATTAATATTTATTAAATATTATGCATTCTAAGTGTTGGACCAAAATAGTTGCTATACTAAGTACTTTGAAATTGAGTATTTCAAGGAGAAAAACTATAAAAACACATTCACAATTACTGTTACAACAAAGGTGCTGGGCCATCACAGACCAACAACAGTGCCATGCTATGCGCGTCACAGAGTGAAGGAGAGCGATGTTTCAGAGTATTCGGGTGACCCCCCCATCTCTCTGGGGGTGGGGATGGGCAGTGTGGAATGAGGTGCGTTCAGGAGCCTGTGCATACTACATGCATACTCATGTCACGAACTCCACTGAACTGCATTTCCTGCTATCTATGGTGCTGTTTAAGGTAAAGTTTCAATAGGGCTCCTCATAATTACTAAATTCCTTAGGAAAATGTGCTTTCTATTCCAGGAAATGAGAGCCATAGCCACCAAAGCCTAGGCACTGCTGGGATTCAGATTCAAATAAGCCAATCATTAAAAGAAATTGATGAAACAATAGGAAGGGTGCCTGGGACACTTAACTGGGATACTTGGTAAGAGTGTGACAATGTTTATTTAACAACAAATAATACAGCGTGATAGAATATAGTTTTAGAATTACCAACTCAAAGGTAAGCTGGGAAAGTGATGAACTAACTCGACTGACACTAAAGTCTCAGGAGGGTGGTAGCAACATGGAAGACAGAAACCTGGTTGTATGTAAGCATGCTAACTTCTCCATAGAGAGCTGAAATTCACACAATAAAGATGCTTAAGTATGCAAATCTTACCTTTGCTAGAATCTTTTACTACAATGTCAGAGATTTCGAACAGTTTGAGAGGAAGTGGCATCTTCCTGTTTGCTGCAATCGTCTTTAGAAGGCCAGGAAGAAGGGTAGTGCGTGCCACCTACAGGAAAAGATGGGAATTTGTACTGACTTGAGAAAACCAACAAACTCATTCTTAGGAGACAAAGCAGGCCAACTCCCTGGCTTCACAGGAAAACACTTTTGAACAGGGCAATGCCTTAAAGGCCTGAGTCATTTTAAATTTTCAAATTCAATTCACTGAAAGAACTGAAAATATTCTTCATTCCAAATTAGCAAAACACCAATAAATCTGATTAAAATCAAAGTGAGAAGCAAATATAACGCAATGATTCTTTTTTTTTTTTTACCTAAAGATTGGTCATTTCATTATATTTTTTGAAACTAAATTGGGCTTTCAATTGGGCTTTTCAAACACATGAAAATTTTTATATTGTCTCCTTCCACAAAGTACTTGAAATAGCCCAGGCTAGACTCCCAAGTGCTCACACTCAGTCTATACTTGGTTCTTACATGACTTGAGCTAGCTGATTCAATCATTCTAACTGAATCTCCTACTTCATAACTGACCTTTTCTTACTATTCTCAGCTTTCCTCTCTTTTCCACCCATTTATGGCAAATGTAAAACAAGCAAATAAATGGAGTTCTCTGATCCTGATGTGGTTGTAAGGCCTACAATTCCAGTGCGGGGAGGCTAGATAGCGGGATTTTGAATTCAAAGCTAGCTTAGGCAACAAGGTTTAAAGCTAGTGTGAGCTACACAGTCTCCAGGCAGCCAGAGTGGAGCATGCAGAATCACTGTGCTTGGGAAGCCCATCATCAGTCTGGGATATACAATAAATGCTGGACCAGGAAGACCCTCTCTCAAACAAAGAAGCAAAGTGGTTTCCTCATATTTAGCTGTTGGAGCTGCTTTTTACCTCTTGGACTGGAGTTCCTGCCTTTCTACATCTTGCCAGTTTAAGTAGCTACATTTAAAAATAACTTTTCTCTAACTAGATATGCTGGTGCACGTCTGTAATCTCAACATCTAGAGGATTAGGAGGTTTCAAGGTCATCTTCAACTCCAGCAGCTTGGGCTAAATGAGCGCCGTACTGAGAGTTCCTATTGCTGTGGTACATACATGAACAAAAGCAACTTGGAGAAGAAAGGTTTTACTTCTTTTTAGACTTCCAGTTAACAGCTGAGGGAAGTGAGAGCAAAAACTCAAGCAGGGCAGGAACCTAGAGGTGGGAACTGAAGCAGATGCCATGGAAGGGTGTTGCTTACTGGCTTGTTTCTCATGGTTTGCTCAACCTTCCTTTTTGGAGCACCTAGAACCACCAGCACAGGGTAGAAACACCCACAGTGAACTGGGCCTCCCCATCAATCATCAAAAGCATGAGACTTTCCCACAGGCCAATCTGGTGGGAGTATTTTCTCCATTAAAGATCCCTTTTCTAAAATGACCCTAAATTATGTCAAGATGACGTAAAATTAGCCAGTACGATGAGACTATGCAAAGCCATACAAATTCTCAATTTTTTTTTAAATTGGTCATTCTCCTTGGTAAATGGTAAATATCCCCACATATCAACATTTTGCTGTTGTTGTTGTTAAAAGCCACAGCAACATAGAAATTTAAAACTTGAATCTGGTCGAACTTCTAAATCTAACTACTAATTTATGAGAAATATAGGAGATCACCAGAATACATTCAGTGAAATCCTGAAAATGGAAATCCTACAGAACAAAGGAATCATAATTTTTAACAAATAAAGTGAAAGAAATGATGTGTGTAAAAGACTAAGTGATGTGAAGTAAATAATGGACTAATAACCTAGAGAGTAAACAATCAACTTTATTGTGTATAACCTCAATGAATCCCAACTAAAAAGAAAAACAACACATACAGCTAGGAAGACTTACAGTGATAGCCTTTGGAAGGCTTACTTAATATTACTGCTAACCTGCGGACAAGTGAAGATACTAAGTAATCTTGTTTATAATTGCAGTAAAAAATTTACACTTTTACCTAATTTACACATTTCTTCTCCTGCCCATTCTATAACATGTCCACTGTCAAGAAGAACCCAAAGTTAAAAATTACACAGGAAAAGAACAGTCATGTACCCAAATTATAAGCCACTTTACATTTAACTTAATTTAACTGTAAGCAAGTACAAACCGTTCACTGCATTAATAATGGCAGAGGCGCTAGATAAAGCAGGGGTTACGCAGAACCTGTCAAGTTTAAAGAATATTCTGTTATCTCTGACAAATTTATGCAGCATTTTGTTGTTGCTGCTGCTGTTTGGCTTTTCAAGAAAAGGTTTCTCTGTAGTTTTGGAGGCTGTCCTGGAACTTACTCTGTGGACCAGGCTGTCCTGGAACTTACTCTGTGGACCAGGCTGTCCTGGAGCTCACTCTGTGGACCAGGCTGTCCTGGAACTCACTCTGTGGACCAGGCTGTCCTGGAACTCACTCTGTGGACCAGGCTGGTCTGGAACTCACAGAGACCTTTCTGTCTCTACCTCCCGAGTGCTGGGATTAAAGGCATGCAACACCACTGCACAGCCAAATACTGACTCTTGAGGGTACGAGGCCACAGCCATTTAGGGCAGCAGCTAAGGCATCTCTGATCTGCTTTCTCTCTGCTCATATAAAGCGGAACAGATAGGACACAAACTCTGAAGAACATAACAGTTATAGAAATCTTGAGAAATATAAAATTTGTGTCACACTTGATAAATGAAACTGGGGGAGGGGAATAAGTTTAGCATAAACAAGTAAAAATTCATCCCAATTCAAAGAAAATGTGCTGGGTAAACATTAGTACAGCTTATCTGCCACAGTAGGTAATTCTACAGATGAAACTCAGAACTTTTAGGTGTAAACATTTCCAGAGCCTGTAAAATTTCCCAGAAACCTAACCCAGGAGATACCAAGCCAAGGAAACTACCAGAGATCACAGTTGAGAGGGGCTCTACACCAGTGCTCAGTTTCCTGAGGCAGAGCCTTTGTTTCTAAGATTTTGCACACACACAGGACTGCATATGCAAGAAAGCAAGAGTTCATACACATGGAAGGATGTTGTTTAGAGCTGCTCATTAGCAAAGCTGTTATAATTTGAAATATATTTCTATAGCTAATAGTCGAATCTGTAGTAGGAATCCTTTAACACTGACCACTAATACAATATCATTCTCATTTACCTCTTGCTAAGCTCTGTAAGAAACTGCTAACAAACCCAGATGACAGTGAAAGGCACAGAAAGCATAGCCAAATTTGCGGGGTATTTGTATACTGCACAGATGGAATGCTGCGATTGGTGTAATAAAAAGCTGGACAGCCAATAGCTAGGCAGGAGAGAGAGGTGGGACATTCAGGTCGAGAGGAGCACTAGGAGGAAGAAAGGCAGAGTCAGCAGCCAGGCGCAGAGGAAACAGAACAGGCAGTACAGAGTAAAGGTAACCAGGCTACATAAAGGACACAGGTTAAAAGATATGAGCTAATTTAAGCTATAAGAACTAGTTAGGAACAAGCCTCAGCTAAAGCTGGGCTTTCATAATTAAATCTCTGTGTCGTTATTTGTGACCTGGTGACTCCCCCGCCCCCCCCCCCAAATCTTTCTACAATCAAAACCTGGTGTAGTGCCTTATGGGGATTCAAGGAATACATTTTAGTTAATGGGAAAGAGAGAAAACTGAGAATAGTAAGTAAACATCAATTATGGAGTGAAAAATGAAGAGTGGGTGAGTCAGCAGCTAGCTCAAAGCATTTAAGAACGAAGAATAGGCAGTAGAAATAGTAGTAGTAGTAGTAGATATATTTTTTAAACAAGTCAATTTCTACCAAGCACAAAGCTCTGGGTTCATTACTAACACATACACAGAGAAAGAGAGTGAGAGACACAGAGGGTAGAGGAGTGGGGTAGGGCCAGTCAACTGCAAATCACCTAAAGAAAGTTCACTACAATGTCCCAAGGACTCACCCTGAGCTACAGTAAGTGAAGAGAGCTTTCCTAGATTGTTTACCACAAACGTGACTTTTACCCCAGTTCTTACCTATTTTAAATTCTTACCTGGAACTCAGCAGTTTTGGGATTGCTAATGTGAACTGCCTTTGTCTCAGAGATATCCAAGCCAAGTTTATCAGCAATATCTTCTTGGGAGCACTTAGGAACACAGAAAATAGATTAGTACAGGGTAGGCCTAACTCAAAATTTAAAAGTATTTAAAGTTATCATTCAATTTACAGTGATTTTTCAGCAATGTACATGCTCTATATAACTCAGTAAATTAATAATAAGCTAAGAATCTATTAAGTTTGACAATTAGTAATTCATCACTTGCAATCCACATCGTTTAGGCCCACAGAAGATGCAATTAACCACGAACAGATCTCTACGACGAGCTATAGCTACAACATGGAGTTGGCTAACATTTCCAGTGGGGATGGGGGTTAACCCACGCCCAGGTCCTTTTTGCACTAGGCCCCCATTTACCTTTCCAGTCTAATGTCCTGATTCCTATTTGCTTTCTCAACACTATACTTTTACCTGTCTCCATATAAAACACCGTCCCAAAGCCACACTCAAAGCTCAAAGCTCTACTTAACTGACTTCTCTTGCACCTCTTACACACATTGTAATCAGTCGATTTAAAAATACATTTACACGATGCTATCCACTCTCAAACAGCTCTAGTTCTGGCTGTGAGAAAGAAAAAGGCTCCCCAGACACAGGTCAATGTCCAAGTGCATCTGAGTGACCTTGTGCTTCATAATGGTGGTGGAAAAAAAGTAAAACAACCTGCAACAGTTTTTGTTTAGCTTCCTTGAAGACAGTGACTAAGGCCCAAGAAGAAAAATGTTCCTAAATATTATCATTTATTTGTCTACTGAAATGTTAGAGAATATAACAAGTATAAAACCCATAGTTATAGCCAGATGGTGGTGGCACAAGCCTTTAATCCCAGTGGGAGGAAGAGGCAGGCAAATCGCTGTGAGTTCAAGGTCAGCCTGGTCTACAGAGCAAGTTCCAGGCCAGGCTCCAAAGCTACACAGGAAACGCCCCACCCCATCAAAAAAACAAAAACAAAAAAAGGCAAGGCCCAGCCTTTGAAGACTGATTGTCATCACTCTTGTGCAAACTGGATGTAAAAATAGAGACCAGTAATGGTAAGTTCTGTTTAGAAAATACACAACATTATAGACTTTTAAACTTAATATTCATTTGTTCATTTTAAGCATACAGGTGTTTTGTCTGTATTTGCAAACATTTGGATGTATGTCTGTACACTATATGAGCACATGGTGCCCACAGAAGCCAGAAGTGGATGCCCTAGGACTAGAGTTACAGAGAGTTAGAGCCACCACGTGGGTGCTAGAGATTGAACCTGGGTCCCTTGCAAGAGTAGCCATTGCTCTAAACCTCCGAGCCATCTCTCCAGCCACTATAAAGACTTTTAGTAAGAAACTTTATGTGAAATCTATCCTCTCTAGATATCCAGCCCCTCCCAGACCACGAACATAAACGGTGTGACTAGACAGCTGAGCAGACTGCTCAGTTGCACTCTGGTGCTATAATTCAGTCACACGCGTTGGCTCAGAACAGCCTGGGCTGGAAACTTGGGCTTGTACCTGTGGTTGCATGGGAGAGGGAGGGCCTGACAGCAAAGTTACTCTAACTGCTGCACTTCCTGAGAGGAACTGGTACCATATGCACAGTTATCAGTGGTGAGCAAACCATCCCTGCAGAGCAGTCCCTGGCAGAAGGCAGCTTATGTGCTCCTCCTACAAGACACATAGACTCGGTAACAAAATCAAAAAGCACTAATAGAAGGCAGTGAGAACTACACTCTAGAGTTTTAACAGCAGGTAGTTGGGGAAGAAAAGTACAATCAGAAGTGGAGAGAAGAACCAGTGGTTACTTTGTATTTTATAAAGTTCAAATCCTTCAAAATGATAATGTATTATTTTTCTATGTCACTTGAACTTTAAAAAACAAACACATTTCTCAAGAAATGCTAAGTTTTATAGTTCAATTTTTATAAAATGATGACTGCTCACAAATGGGAATGAATGTCCACATACAAGGCATGGCACGCTAAGCCTGGCATACACGAGATGAGACAGGGGCCAAGCACTGGGCCCCACGGCCCTGACGCTCAGGGACTGTGCTGTGTGCTGTGTGCACTGTGTATCAGCTCCTCTTTTTCCCTTTCAAGCTTTCTCACAGGTGCAGGGCCTGCTAACAACAAATGCTGCCTCAGAACAATCATCTAAGGACTCTGACGACTTAGAACTTCAGCGCTGGGGGTCAGAAAGCCAGGCAGCTGCTCCATCCATTCACAGGTTGTTAAATCAAGCTCATTGGGACACCAAGCACTGCAGTCTGGGTACCGCAGACATTCTCGGCCAGGGGAAATCACACAAACTGCAGGGCGTTTATTTCTTTCAATGGTCAGCCTGAGGAGAGAGAGGCCGAGTTCCTTCTGATTCTGTAATAACATTCATTTCCTGATTTAGGCCTTTTATGTCAGCTTTTCAACTCAAAGCAAATGTTTGTGAACATGTTCAAAGACAAAGAAATAAGTCTAATGTGGAACAGTTCCCAAGACCTTAACCAGGGCAGCATCTAGTGGGTACAGCCACAACCAAATTAAGACCAAATATTCTAACCTAACAAATCTTTTTATGAAATTCATTGTGCACCTTCCACACTTACATCAAATGTCTTGGGGCTTTTTTCCCCTAGGCCTTCATGGTCTTCTATGACTATTTTAAAAAAAAAAAAAGTCCCCATTTTTCTTTACTAAAAATTGTACAATCTCAAGGAACAAAGTCTCTCTTCAATCAGGGATCCCAGGAAACATACCAGAGCAAAAGTAAGAGCTTCGGTGAAGCCGGCAGCAGCCATGTCCAGTCTGAGCAGCTCCGTGAGCTTGTTGAGAGGAAACTGAGGGAAAAGCAGCACACCAAGACATCTCAAACCTGCTTTATTTTCTTAAAGACTCATGCAGAACATCCCGCTGAAAGAAACCAACACCTCCTCTCACCAGCACACTGTTAATATCCCCACCACAGCTATCCAACAGCCTTCTCCCACACAGCGTCTGCCTTCCGGCCCAAGCTGAGAAAATGAATCTTCCAGTTAAAGAGATTCAACAAGAGTTCCACGTTTGAAACCTGTCTTTCCTCAAAGAATTAGTCATCACAGGTTCTCAGCTCACTCCAATCATCTGGGCATCTGTTTTATATCCTTCCCCATAGCAAATGCCTCTCATAGTAAGACACATCCAAATACAGCTTAATTCCCAGGTTCTGTTTGTCTCAAAGCCTTCCTGGCATTCAATAACCAGTCGCTAACAAGAGGAGTGTTTAAGGGTGCAATCTTACTTGATTAGCTATGGTGTACGTTTTCGGCAGAGTCATCTGAATGTTGTTATATCCATAAGCAATAGCCGCGTCCTCCACAATATCACATGCATGGATAACGTCGGATCTGGTGGGAGGAATTTCAACCTCAATCTGATTGCCATCGCCTATGACTTCCGACTTCAGACACATCCTGGTCAGGAGCTTGGCAAGGTTTGCAGGAGATTCCCTAAGAAAGAACGCACGAACCATAAGCTTCAGTGGAGTAAGTAAAACGTGCTGACACTCTGTTCTGAGAGAGTTCCTACCTGAAGCAGTAACTCCTCTCGCTGAGCTATGTTACTTATCAAATATCATAGCTTACTATCAGACACTCTTTCAAAAAAATCACTCACTGTACACTTTATGCTTGAATTCTCTTCTCTCCCCCACAAATAAGTTTCAAAGCATACCTGATTCCAACTTTCTTGTTAATTAAATCAGCTCTCACCATCTCCTTTCTGTAAGCCAGCTCCTGAGAGAGAAAGTTTGAAAACTTCAATAATCCCTCATCAGAGGCAGTTTTCTAGTCTGTCTCATTCCACCCGTTACAGCTTCATTACCCAGCCAAGAGACTGTTCTTAGAGCCACACACTGAAATAAACCCGAGGGGATTTTTGGTTTTGCTTTGATTCTCTGTGTAACAGTTCTAGCTGCCGCGTGCCTCTGCCTCTGGGATTAAAAGCGTGCACCACCACTGCCCAGTCTAAACCTGAGGTTTTTAAACATTATTATAGACCCAATTTGTTACACCTGACTCATAAATGAATATTCTAGGTCCTAAATTTTTTTTTTACTGCTTGAACATAATATAAATCCCAAACATTTTTCTTTACAAGGTCATCCCTCTCCTACAGATGCTACCATACTGCAACATTTCTAAGATGTTTACAAATGTTCAGTCTTATGCAAGCAAAGTACATGACCAAAGGACAACAATCCAACTGTCACAAATATACCACTCACTGTACTAGTGAGACTTAGGGAGCACATTTCCTGGGTCAGCCAAATGGCTCTGTGGGTAAAGGAGCTTGCTGCCACGTCAGATGACCTGAGTTCAATTCCCAGGACCGACAAGACAGGAGAGAAATGTCTCCTGCAAGGTGTCCTGTGAGTTCTATTTGAGTGCTGTAGCTTGCACACCCTAAATAAACACTATAAATAAACACTATCTGTCTCTCTTCTTTCTATCTATCTATCATCTATCTATCTATACTATTTATCTATCATCTATCTATACTATCTATCATCTATCTATCTATACTATTTATCTATCATCTATCTGTCTATCTACCTATCTATCTATCTATCTACCTACCTACCTACCTACCTACCTATACTATTCATCTATTATCTATCTGTCTCCTGGAACTGAGGACCATGTGCTTGCTAGGCAATCACTCTAACACTAAGTTAAATTCCCAATCCCTATAATTAAAATTTTTTAAAGAATAAATTTCTCTCCTGCCATTTCCCAAGTAGAAAATACTATGGTATCCCCAGATCTGCCTATCAATCCACTCCAGGAGACAGTAAAAGCGGGTGAGAAAACTTCACAAACTGGCATTCCCTATCCTTCAGATGGCACAGTCTTGCCACCTTAAGTGAAAACACACACACGTAAACCCAAGGCTCTCCACCACCTTTGCACACAGCTCATGAACACTTATCCCAATACTCTCCATGTGCACAGCTAATGAGTTCACACAACAATGAAGAGACAGAGAAAGTCTGTCTCCAAAGCTCACAGTATTGATCACTGACCTCCAAACCTTACTCCTTTCTATGAAGCAGCAGGTCCTGGTGTTTGAGGGACCCTGCATTTCACATACAGAAGGAGCACTCTCCCTCGGGCGGTCTGCTCAGCAGACACTCAGCACTGCTCTAGGACAAGTTTAAGACAAAACCTGCACAAATGCCCACCACTTTTCAGAAACCCACAATTTTAAATTGACCAAAGTGCTCTATAACACATAAATGTTTTCATGAGGTTTTCTACACAAGGAAAAAAATTAACCAAACTTTAAAGCATATTTCTCCTCTTCTTTACAAAAAATATATACTGTTTTATTAAAACCTGACAATCCCTCATATTAAAAGAAAGATAAAGAAACTTCGATAGCTCAGTGGTTGACGGTCTTCCACAGGATTCTGGAACCAGAATCACAGAATCCACATGACAGTTCACAACCAACTGTAACTCCGGGTCTTCTACAAGCACTGAATGCACATGGTGCGCAGATACACATGCAGGCAGAACACCCATACACATAAAATACTTAAGTTGTTTTTTTTCTTTTAAAGAATTTTCTTCAAATGGGACATTTAAAAAATCATTATGAAATTGTGCAACCTGGGACATATCACTGAGGGAATTAAGCAGGATGATCACGAGATTGACGCCATCATGGGCTAATTTTTTTGGTCTCAGAAAAACAAACAAACAAAAAAGCAACCACAAATTCTTCCTTTGTCCACATGAATGGCCTTGGAATGTAGCACTGATGATTTTCCAACCACATAGATAGTACCAATTTCTCTACCTCTCAAATCCGTCAAATCCAGCTACAGAACTGGATACCCTGCTGGGAAAGCACTGGGCTTGCTCTCTTACAGTGGGTAACCCTGAAATGTCACCTCTAAAAACCTAAGCTCTTGTCTGTCCTCGTCTTAGCAATGCTGCGATGGCTGCTGCTCCCTGAGCTCCCTCGTGACATCCATGAAGCCATGATCCAGTGAAAGCCCCGGCTTCTTTTATTTTTTTCCCCCTTTCATTCTTTCTTTTTCTTTTCTTTCTTTCCTTTTCTTGTTTTGTTTGTTAATAAAAGTCAACCAACAATCACCACTAAAATGCAAATCAAGCGAAAGTATAGTTTAGTAGTATCGTCCTTGCCTCACATTTGTGATACCCTGGCTTCCAAGCCCAACATTATAAAAGGCCCAAACACAAACTACAAAATCTCTAATCCAACAAAAACTGACACTGTAATTTCAGCTACCTAGTAGATAACCGTTTTCTCTATGATAATCTAGAATAAAATAAGATGCTAGGGCAGCATGATGGTTCAGTGAACAAAAGTTCTTGCTACACAGCCTGGCAAACCCCAGAGTCCACAAAAAGTGGACAGCGTATGACTCCACGACATGGTCCTCTGGCCTCCACAGACATTGTGCATATGCACGTACGCACATGCACACGCACACTCACACATACTAATAATACCAAAAAATTTTAAAAGAATACCACACTAAACACTAATGTTTTTAGGAAGGGTAATGTTTTCATCTTAGCAGACTTTATCATACTTTTAAAACTACTTTATTGTCTGGAAGTAGAGAAAGGTACTTCCCATCTCTTCAACAGGACCTAGGTCCTGTTTCCAGCACTCACATGACAGCTCACAACCATCTGTAACTCCAGTTCCAAAGATCATACACTATCCTGTGGTCTCCTTGAGCAACAGGCCCATAACACGTATGGTGCCCAGACATACATACATACATACATACAGGCAAAACACTTGCATACATAAAGCTTTTAAAATTTTAATGTTTAAAAAAAAACAAATTTTATGTTCTGATTTACTTCATAAATGACAAAAAAGTTTAAAAAAAAAAAAAAACAAAACTCAAAGGAACACAAGCTGATCAGAGAGTGGTCTCACCGAACCAGAATCACAACTAAATGACTGTGAAAATGTTCCACTTCAAAATGACCACCTTACGGTGGATGTGGTGGCATACTCCAGTTCTTGGGGATCATGAATTCAAGAATAGCTTTAGCTACATTGTGAATTCCAGGCCAGCCTCAGCTACAAAGCAAAACCCTGTTAAGCAAGCAAGCAAGCAAGCATTAAAGAAAAAAAGAAACTAGCTTCGATGTTTTCTACCAAGACCCCCATGTTTAACAATAACTGTGCTTACTTCTAATGCAGTCTGAACACATTCAGTTGCTACAATGACAGCCTTCAGTGATTACCGATTCCAAAGTGAACACACTAACTTGATATGCAGAACCAAGTAATCGAAAAAGGAGACCAGAAATTGCCCAGCTAACTGATAATAACAGAGTAGATCGCAGAATCATGTTACTATGCAATACACTGTGGCAACAGCTCCAGTCAGGCGCCTACACTTAAATCCCCCACACTTATTAACACACAACAGTAAACATTCCAGGCCTCATGATCTCCTACAGAGAGGCAGCACACCACTCGCCCTCACTGAGAACTGCAGTGTGTGTTGCAAGGCTGTGTGAGTGGACAGATGGATTAAACAACACCGAGAAACAAACACTCAACGACCACTGTGGGCTAGGACTACCATTACCATCATCTTTTAAGAACTTACTGGAAAGGTGTTTGATTTTCCATTAGGAGAAACTACTTCAGCTGCTTCAACTCTAAAATTAAAAAAAAAAAAGGTCAGAAATAAAATGCTTAAGAAAATAAATGAGCTACAAATTCTTCAAATGTATATGATTAATAACTCTGTTTTATAACTCCAGTCTCATTCAACACGTTCGATCGCTCATATCCTACCATCGTCATTTGACCAATCTTCCTACATACAACATTATTCTACCATTCCAGGTCCCAAAGCTCCTGGAAAACTTATTTTCCAGTGTGTCAGGCATGCATCCTATATGGACTCTTTAACAAGGGAGTCTAGAATAAGAACATACACTACTCCCCTTTATTTAGCTGCTCCTCCATCTTTATATCCTCTGCCTACTGGTTGTTACATACAACTTAAATTTCATTGCCTCCAAGAGGCTTTGCCAGATTGGCTTTATAAACATCAGAATGTTGGCAAAAGATTAACACTTTCCACTCTGCATACTGTTTAGAGTTCTGTCTTCCCCCAGATGTGCTCTAGCTACAGGACCCACATCTAAATCCGTGCACTGACAGACCTTAGATGTACTCCCTGAAGCTTATATCCAAGCTAAACACATAAGAGTAAAGCAATGTCCCAATTAAAATTTTTAAAGGTTTACTTATTTTACGTGTATGAGTGCTTTGCCTGCATGTATATATGTATACTACATTGTTATAAATAGTACAGGGAGGCCTTAAAGCCTTGGTTTCAGAGCACTGGTGAATGATGGTGCTGAGTCAACTTACGTAAACTGATTTTCACAGTATTCACTGAACATGGTGACAATAATGTCAAGCACGATTTTTGCCTGCAAAAGAAAAAATACACATATTATGGTAATTTATAAGTATATATTCATCCAATTCAGATGTAATGACTATTTATTATAATTTAGTCTTCAAACACCTAAGAATGAACCCTTACATACATATTCTAAGAAAGGAAGTGGAATAAAAACTTAGGAGCAGGCTCGTTCTTATCTTCAGGTGTTCTCTATTTATGCAGCTCTGAGAGTTACAATCCATGACTGAGACAAATCGTTTAGTTCCCCCACCCCAACCCTGGATTATGAGGTTTCAAGAGAGACAAATGGCTAGTTACTGGAGTAAATGTTATCAATTTCTTAAGTCTCTGAGGCCAGACTGCTGGAATCCTGGCTCAACCACTTACTAACAATGTGACTTTAGATGATCTACTTTATTCTCTCTGTATCTCAATTCTCTCATTGGTTAAGTAGAGATAGTAAAAATTCCTACCTTTGGTAACTATAAGAATGAACACACAAACACAAAGCACATAGAAAATCCTTAATATATAGTAAAGGCCATATAAGTTCTTAAGATAAAACAAATCCTTACTGGGGGCTGGAGAGATGGCTCAGCAGTTAGGAGCACTTACTACTCTTATAGAGCACCCAAGCTCAGTTCCCAGCACCCATATGGCAACTCACAACTGTTTAAGGCAACTCTAGTTCCAGGGAATATGACATTTCTGGTCTCTGCAGCCACCAGGCACATTTGTGGTACGTGCGTACATGCACGTGTGTGTATGCAGACAAACACTCATACACATAAATAAAAATAAATCTTTTTAAAAAAGAAAAAAAAACGGATTGGGACATATGTTTTACTCTTCTATGTTTAGCTTGGATATACCTCTAAGGTCTGTCAGGGCATGGATTTAAATGTTAAAAAAAATTAAATAGTAAAATCTGTATCACACTGATAATAATTCTAAAGGTAAATATCACAGATAACAGATACAAATCACGTGCCTAAAACAGTCTCCAATGCTGCAGAGATTCTGTTTCCACGTGCCGACCTCCTACTGCTATAGGATCTCTCTCAATGGGCTTATCTGCATACTCTCAAGGAGTCATTATGTCACAAAACAAAGCTTTCCTAGCAGTCAAAGCCAACATCTGTAGTAATCAAAAGGGAGCAGACAACTTACACAGTCTAGACACCGTCAGGAATGTAAGCTATAAAGTACCTAAAGATAAAAGTTCTTTTTACCCAATTCTTCTGGTTGGTTGGTTTTTTGACAATGTCTCAAGTAGCCCAGGCTAGCTTTGAACTTAAGTAGTCAAAGAGGATCCTGAAGCCCTGATCTTCCTGCCCCTGAGGAGTTAAAATTCTGGGCACGCCGCTCTCCCCATCCCCAGCACAGCTAGTTTTTTGGCTTGTTTGTTTTTTTTAAGAAAAACTTCCCAAATACACAAAACACAGACTATTTAGTCACTTGAATTAAGCTGCTGAAGTAACACAATTGCAGTCTCTAGTCACATGTCTATCTTCCTAAGCCTGGAAGCATATACTTATTAAGGTCCTAGCACTAGAAAGCCATCTGGTGCTCAATAAACATTTGTAAATTAACGAAAGAACCATAAACAAGCTGTACATTATCTACATCACTTTAATTTTCTAAGTTTTGATAATATGTTCCCACCTCTTTTAACACTGTAAACTTTAAAACAAGTCTTGGCCCAAAAGTAAAATTATGCTGTCTAACAGTATAAAAGTTAAACATTTAATTTACCTTCGTGAAGTCAGTTCCTGTGCATTCAATAAATACATTCCTAGTATTAAGTGTTATTTTTGAATGATTCCCTGTAAACAATAACAAAAATTTCAGACACTTGATATAATACAAACTTTAAGTTGTTTTTAAAAAAAATCACATTTTAAACTTAGAAAACAATCTAAATACCCTAGAAATAAGGGGATATACAACTTTTTTCCTTTGATTTTTTTTGTAGAAAGGGTATCATTAGCCCAGGTTAACCTAGAATTCAATATATAGCCCAGGCCACAGTGATCCTCCTGCCTCAACTTTCCAAGTAATGTGGTTATAAATATGAGCCACTATGTGTGCCTATAGGATATATAACATTTTCTTTATATAACTATTTAGTGTGCACACCATGGCACAGGTGTGAAGGTCAGAGGACAACTTGCAAGAGTAGTCCTCTTTGTACCACACAGGATCCAGGAACCAAACATAGCTCAGCAGGTGCCTTTACCCTCCACCGAGCCATGCCACCAGACCTGGGATATGAGACTTTTAAGCTCCCATCGCAGGTTGAAAAATACAGATAATCTTCACCACCTTATGACAAAATTGCAAACAACCCCAGCACTCAGGAAGGAAAAGGAGACAGACTTCTGTAAGGTCAAGGTAAGCCTGGTTTAGACACCAGTTCCAAGATATCCAGGGCTATGTGGAAACCCTGTTTTAAAACATAAAACAAACAACAACAAAATAACTAAAGTTCTGAAAGATTAAACCACGTGATGACGATGACAAACTGCAGCTAAGGTTAAGAGTAGTTTGGATCTAGTCAACTTAGAGGCCCACATTCTTGACCATCAAAACTGCAGGCATCTGCAGCCTCACTATTTCCTTCTCATCCTGTGGCAGCTAAACCTCCTCTGGTCTCCCCAAAGAGACACATCTGCAGCTTAGACATCATTAAATAAGTAAGCTCACTTAAACTGCTTCCTAAGCTTCCTTAACAAAGGAATTAAGAGTCCATTTAAATAATAGTTTTAGTATAAGCCTACAAATTAGAGCTTGAGTTCAACAAAGACCTGCTGTTAAAGCCAAAACATCTAAGTAAAAAAAACAAACAAGAATTCTCTCTTTCTCTTTTTTTTACCCAAAGGGCCAGCACTCAGCCTAAATTCAACCCTGGAACCTCTAGGAGAGGGTAACCGACTCCTGAATGCTGTCCTCTGACCTCCACACATGCTATGCTAAGCATGCTCCACACAGGCCCAGTACATACACTAGCCAGACACTGAACGTATCCAAAACATCAGTACAGCCTGAAAGTGTGACAGAACCCATAGATTAGTATCAGAATATGTTGGGAGCCACCTGGAGGCACAGGTGGTCCTGCAGTTTGGAGGTATACCTGGCTTGGCCGCGTGGGGCTGAGCACCCTTGCCTGCACCCTTGCCTGCACATGCTCAGACCAGCAGAATGGCATTAACCAATCAGGACAGCGTTCAAGCCTCTCCACCGTTTAAAAGCAGCTGCCTCGGGGCTCTACTCTCTCTCTCTAAGCTTTCTCTTGTCCCTGCTCTATCTTCCCTTCCCCCAATTTTCCTCAATCAAAGGGCTCCGAATAAAGACGTGACCAGGGAAGGAATTCTCGTTTTTTAGTGGCGTTCATTCCTGCTGGTCAGGATGCGCGCCGCAAGAATATACTTACACATGCATAAATATTTTTACAGTTCCAAATTAAATGCACACCCTATATCATTCTAAATAATACATATTTTTACATAAAATCAGCAGTTAAACTAAAGGTTTTGAAAAAAATGTAGAAAGAACTCTTAAAATAAAATCTATGGGGCTGGAGAGATAGATTAATGACCTAGAGCACTTGTTGTCCTTGCAAAGGATCTGGGTTCAGCTCCCAGCACCCACATAGTGATTCATAACCATCTGTAACTCCTTTTCCAGAGGATCTGATGCTCTCTTCTGGCCTCCAAAGGTACCAGGCACACACGTGGTACAGAGACATACATGCAAGCAAAACATTCATCCACATAATTTTTTTTAATTTTTAATAAAATCTACAAAAGACCTGAGATTCAGATCTACAGTTAATGACTCAAAAGATCCATGCTCTTCATGAAGTTACTCACCATTTATAATCGGAGGCATGGAGAGAACCACACCATTGCTGTCATAGATAACTGGATACAGAGGCTTATTTTCAATGATATGTAAATATTGCTTTAGGTGGTTGTCAGTCTGAAAAGAATTAAGTCAAAATTATTTAATTCTACTTTAACCAGCAGACATTAATCTGATATTAAAAAAAAAAGCTAGAAAAACACCAAAAATTTTCCAAATGACAGAAAGCTATAAACTCGTAAACTTTACCACTATAAATGGGCACCTTAATGTTTGCATACAGTCTCTACTACCTGGGTGAGATAAGAAACTGGTCCCTTTCCCAGAGTGAAAAGCGATTTGCATAGGCACTGCCAAGTCATCACAAGCAAAATGCAGCCATCATAAAATTCAGAAAGACAAATGAAGTCACTGGTAAGTGAGGAGAAATGATACTATTTGAACTTGTTATTTTCAATGTGAAGTGACAGTTGAATTCATGATCACTGCTAAGGCCCTAAGATGCTAACAGGAAACTAATTTACAATAGTATTACTCACATACACAATAGCTAAATTTCTAATTATATATGCATGACTGTTAATTCAACACAAATGTGAAAATTAAAAATACAGTATAGTTTACTTACTAGCTCTTAATTCTTTTAACACACTAATAACATCTCAGAGGTTTAAACAGTAACAAGAACCCAAACATAGTTACTTATGCCTTTAGTCTTAGCATTCAGGAGGCAGAGACAGGAGGATCCTATTGAGTTCAAGGTAAGTCTAGTCTAATAGTGAGTTTCAGGCCAGTCAGGGCTACATATATAGATGCTGTCTCAAAACAAACAAAAAACAATCAAAAAACCAAAAGCTAACAATAGACAAATTGCGATCCAGGCCACAGCTGCTTAAACTGTGGGTCACAGCTTTATATGGGTCACATAATTGAATGTGGATGTTAACAAAAACCTGGTAACAATAAAAGGTTTATGAAGGCACAACAACCAAAAATGAATTCAAAATCAAGCAAGTGACGGATGTGATGCTCCTAGCAGTGGTTCCCATGCTGTGTTGCCGTCCCTGCAGTCTGGCTCCAGGACACAGAAAGCAGACTTTGCACAGCGTATGGCACCACATACACACCTCAGCCCAGATTCAACACTAGTGCACGCTATGGCTATGAACTTCAGTGATTACACTGGACACAGGAAGTTTTCAGGTCTTGTAGAAACACAATAGCTTAATCATGGAAAACAGACTTTCAGAACCTGTAGATTTCCTGCCTCAGCCTTCAAAATGCTGGGATTACACACATGTACCCACCCTGCCAGCTAACAGATTTAATATTTTCTTGCTATTCCCTAGGCCATATAAAATTATTTATCCTTAGATTGTACTATGTTAGAATAGATTCTGGCTTAGGAATAAAATAGGATTCCAAACACTTCTGAAAGGCTCTGAACAAATCTGTTATTCTGTGTTCTGTATTTACATGAAGGACTGACAATAAAAAAAATCAAAGTATCAATCAACTCTGAAAAACACTACGAAGTTCCACATCCCACAATATCAAATACTTATCCAGGATTTCAGTCTTTAAGTAAAATAAGCATATCAAGCTCAGTAATATGGAATTTACTCTTACCTTTAATAAAGGCATACATATACAGTACAAACTGTTTTCAAAATAAGTTTATTTATTTAAAATAAGTTATTTAAATATTGAATATTATTCATAAAATTTCAAATATTTCATTTAATAATTTTTACTTACTAAATATTTTAATGAAGAGTTCAATAAATTGTTTAGATAAATGAATATTAAATAGCTATTTAAAATAAGTTTCTTTACGATTTATTATTAGCAAATACTTGATTCCCACACCTGTGTGCTGTACCTACATCCCTACAGTCACGTGAGAAGAGGTCACCAAGTGGGAAGTTCAAAAAGCCCTGGTGCTGACCCCTTTTTAAGTCAGGTGAATCCATTTCTTGGGACAGAGTCCAGACACTCCTCTTCCCCCCACCCAAAAATAAGCATTCACTATCTCCTAACTCAAGATTTAACATTAAAGGCATGTCATGATTTATTCAAAACTATGGGATAATAATAATAATAACCTTATTTGTAAGGTAAGGATAGTGACTCTCTCAAAACCACTGTTGGAAATTACGTATGTTAACTGCAAGTTGAGAAGGAACACATAAAATGTCAATTTTATTTTTTGTTAAAAAGAAAAAACAAAAATAATACCAAGCCAGTGAGATGGCTTAGTAGGTGAAGATGCTTTCCTCTCACAAGCCAGGCAACCTGAGTTCAATCCTCAGATCCATTCTGGAAAGAGAGAACCAACTTCCAATAGTCCTCTGATCTTACATCCAGCTATTCAAGCACACACACGGGCAAGCACACACGCACGCAAGCATACACGCACACACACAATAAAAAAGAAGACTTTTTTACCTTGTATATATTCATTAGTTCACAAGCTGTATGCTCCTTGGTCATATTCAGAGGCTTGAATTTGATATCTGAAGGACGTTTTGCAGTGAAAGTGAATGGGCCTGACAAAGTGTCCAAGTCATGAGTGCCAATAGCAACCAATGTCCTTTTTCTAAAAGTTAAAAAAGGGAAAAGAGGAGGAAAAGGGAAATGAGAGTGAGAAACCTTAATATTCTGAAAATAACAGACCATGTTTTAAACACTTCCTTAAAAGAGCTCACGGCTGCTGCTATATAACATTTTTACTGCAACATAACGAATTCTCATAATCATTAAAATAGCAAGAACAAAATGTCAGTTAAGTATTACTACTTCAATAGCAGAAACAAATGCTTTCCTAAGTACTGTGTTCTTATGATTTCTTAAAATTACTTCAACATGGAGGTGCACACATATTTAGAGTATTTACATATAATGACACATTTATAAATCAGATAAAATGTATAATATTAGATACACTTGGGGATGTGGCTTATTGGCAAAGCTCTTGCTTTACATACACAAAGCCCTGAGCAGAAGAATTCCAGGACTCAATCAAAACAAACAAACAAACAGTGTAAGTGAATAAAAACCAGAATAACTACAGCTGGACTGGGCAGAGCTGCTGGCAAGCAGAAGGAGCTGTTGTTCGGGAAGTTCTTAATAAACACAGGACTACCAGACAATGAAATACATGGGTCCATGAGTTTAGATAAATGAACAAATCCATGGATACCAAAGTAGAAACCAATCAGACCTTAAAAAAAGAGTGAGGAAGGGAGGAAGGGCAATGTTTGATCAGAGAGGGGCAGGAGGGAGCAAAGAAAACAAAAGCTCCAGGAGACCATAAGTGTGTTCTGTGAAAGATGAATAAGACTAATTAATAAGCTTCTACACTGACCAAAGTGGAGAAAAAAATAATGGGAATTAACACACAGTACAGATATCAAAGGCTAAGGGCACATTAGAAACAATTTCATGGAAATCTATGATAACCAGGATGTCAGCTTCCGAAACTCTCCGAAGACATTACTTAGGAGTCGCTGCCAGGAGCTGCCTCTGGATGCCTGAGGATTAGGATGTGCTTGCTCTCTTCCCCACAGTACTTAAAGTTCACAATCTCCACAAACAACGAGACAGAGGCTGAAGTGGAATAAAATAAAGAAATGCCTTCTAACGTTGGAGAGATTTTCAGTCAAGCATGGGAGCTCACACTGCAATTCCAGTGCTCAGGAGGCTGCAGTACAAAGATCAAGGAAGGTTTCAGGCCAGGCTGAGCCTCGACTCCACGAAAGGGAGGGAGGGAGGGAGGGAAGGAGGGAGGGAGGGAGGGAGGGAGGGAGGGAGGGAAAATTTTATAATAAAAAAATCCAAAATCTGCCAATCATTTCCTAGCTTTCACTGCTTGTCAAACCTTGCACCTTATTCTTTTAAAAACGTGTTCTACTTTGCTGCAGGCAGGTTGCTCCTATTTTACTGTCCTTGCCCACTGTACTCTTACAATGTACAATAAACTTAAAAGGTTTTATTTTTCAAAATAAATTTAGTTTATTTCTTATTATTTTGCTTAGTAGTGACATATATTAGCAAGCTAATATGTAGCTTTTTAACATAAAAAGACTAAGAATGTTATTTCGAGTCCCAGGAACATGTTTCTACTATCTGAGCAAAGATGTTTTACAAAAAACCAAACACATAAGCACTAGCTGCCAAGTTTGATTTGTAGTTTTAAATGTTTTCCAACACTGAAGAAAATAGAGTTCTCCTTCTAGACTGTCACTGGCCTGTCCCACATACACACCACACATATACCCTGCAAGTCAGTACAGTTTGATGAGCTTCAAGAAATAAAAATTCACTTTTCTATTTTTTCCAGTTTTCTATTTTATTTAAGAATCTGTAACATCACTGTCAGTATTATCTTTGGATCAATATAACTTCTTTCAAGATCAAAACAAAATAGCTAAAGCTAGGGTTTCTCACCATTAATAAATACACAATTTTCCTTTTTATTGTTTGTTTAGACAGGGTCTACCCACACAGTCCTGGCTTGGAACCAGCTGCCCTTGAGTATACAACAAACTTCTTGCCCTACCTGGCTATGAAATTCATAATATTTCCTCCCCTTTTTAGAC
Source organism: Myodes glareolus (assembly GCF_982192425.1). NCBI lineage: Eukaryota > Metazoa > Chordata > Mammalia > Rodentia > Cricetidae > Myodes > Myodes glareolus. The sequence continues at coordinate 20,825,588 of NC_142026.1, forward strand.
AGGGTCTCACTATGTAGCTGGCCCCAAACTCAATCTTTAGCTGGGCTGGCCTCTAACTCACAGAAATCTAACTGCCAAGGAAATCTGAAGTACTGAAATTACCCCAAGGACTCCTATTTTTACCTCCCCTGACTCTTAGGGTTCAGGAATAAAAGGCCTGAAGAAGACCGCACTAGAGAGAACAACACAGGAAGTGATGTGCTGAAGAAGCTCAGCAAGGCTCAGGCCCTGGGTTTGGCACACAGCACAGCCAGAAAACATAAAAATAAAGCAAACTATAGTCACTTAAGTTCAGGTTGCTTCTATTTATTTAATTTTTTTCCAATGTTGTGATCTAGCCTAGGCCCAGACTACATGTCAGATCTTTGTCTACCCCTGCTTAAGTTTTATATGTCAAAATTTAATTATACTTATTCAAAGAGTGGTCCAATCAAAGAAACTTTTCCACTTTCTAAATGTGAGACTACCCTTCAAATTTCCATAGTTTATGCTTGGTAATGTAATATATTAGTAAGGATCTGAACAAGGTTGGGGCCATATAACTCAATGGTAGAATATCTACATACATGAGGACCTTAGTTTGGCTCCTAGCATGTATAAACAAGCAAACCATATTACAAATAAAATTTTTAAAATGATTTGAACAGAAAAAAAATAAACAAGAAAACTTCTAGAAATAAAAATTCTCTACATACCACATATACACCACTATTAAGATTTTTGTTTTTATTTGTGTTTTATATGTATGTCTGTATATACATACACATGTGCAGGTCCCAAGGAGCCCTGACGCTGTCAGCTGACCTGGCACTGGAGTTACAGCACCAAGGCTGAAAGCTGCACCATGTGGGTGCTGGGAACCCAAAGCAAGGGCGGCAAGTACTCTTACCATCACACCATCTCTCCAACCCACACATACCAGTTTTAAACAGTAACAAACATCTATCTGGTGCAGCAAGGTGAAATTCTCCCACGACCAGAGTTTAGAAATGTTTTGAAAAATAATCTGTAGAAGGTAGTGTGGCGCTTTGAATGAGAATAGCCTCAATAGGCTCATATATTTGAGTATTTGGTCCCTAGGTAGTAGAAGTATTTGGGAAAGATTAGGAGGTGTCACTTTGCTGGAAGATGTGTATCTCTGGGGGTGAACTCTGAACTTTCAAAATCATGCCATGCTCCGTGTCTCTCTATCTGCTGCCTGCAGATCAGGTGCCTGCCTGTCTGCCTGTCACCATGACCCCGCCAGGATGGCCACAGACTAACCCTCTAAAACTGAAAGCAAGTCCCCCAACTAAACGCTTTCTTTCATTATAAGTTGTCTTGGATATGGTGTCGCTTTCCAGTAACAGAACAGTAACTAAGACTGGTAGGTACGTGAGACAAGATGGGAAAGGGAAGGGAAGCAGAAGGGGAAGACAAGGCGGAAAGAGGACGAGGCCTACGAACCTGCAAATATTCTGGTGTAGTTTCTCTTGCAGCTCGATGAAGCTGTCATATCGCTCTTTAGTGAAGGTGATGTTCCGGAGAACCGCGGCTACGGCAAAAGGGCGCACTTTAGCTGTCTGGAAGTCAGAGCACCAGCAGGACAGGTTAGCACTAGGCCTTTCCTTTGTCAAAACATTCGACAGAATAGTGGTTGCACATCTGACAGGGCCACAGATTGATTCAAACAGGCACATATTCATGTAGTCAATCAACAAGAAGTTAAGTGGTCAGCAGGAGATACAGGTATTATACAAGCAGAATTTATATTTTATTCACGATTTCTGAATACTAAATAATTAAAGAAAAACTCATCTTTAAATAATTTGTTCATAGGCCTTACTTTTACCAAAAGAACCCCTCCACATTTTATCTTTATAAGTTTTACTAATGTACCATAATTTAAACAACTATATCTCAAATATGTCTTATCTATTTAATCAATTATTTTTATAGCAGACACTGAACACAGGCATCTCTCAGACTTAGTCAGTGCTCTACCACTGGGTTATACCCCAGTCCTCAAGCGATGTTTTGGTTTGGTCTGGACTTTTTAAAACAGGATCTCTCTCTCATGTACCCCAGATCAGCCTCAAACTCACTGCACAAATGATGCTGGCCTTGAGCTCTCTCTACCTCTTCCTCCATGTACTGGAATTACAGGCTTGCGCCACCACGCCTGATTCAAATGTGCTTTACAAAAGCAATTTACTTTGTTTTTTTTTTCATTCCTTAGTAGTAAACTGACAACCTTTTAAAACTATTATTTCATACGTACAGGTGTTTTGTCTGCATACATGCCTGTGAATCACACGTATGCTTTGTGCCCACACAGGCCAGAGAGACCATTAGACTCCTTGAAAATGGAATTACAGATGGCTGTTGAGTGCTATGTGGTGCTGGGAACAGAACCCAGGTCCCGTGAACAGCAGCCAAGGCTTGAAACTGCTGAGCTTTCTCTCCAGCACCATAAACTGACAATGTTTAAGAGTAAGAAACTGAAAACACCAATCTTAATACATGACCACAGGAAATGACATTTGGCAGGAAGGTTGGTTTTGTCGCCTTTTCCTTTCTACCTTATTAATACATGCATGAAAGGGGGAATTAAGGGAAAAATAAGAATTCTTCTTATTACCTCTTCTGTGATAATCAATTTTTGGATTTCTCCCTTAGGCATTACTCGTTTATATACTGGAGCTTTTATCCTAAAATAATATTAAAACAAAGTTACTCAAAATAGCAACACTATTTGATAATTATATCTTATGCTTATAAAGTGTTTATATATAAGTATGTGTGTGTATATATATATACACATATATATGTATACATAAAAATCAAAAGAATTAGAGAAAATAGGTAAATTACAGTAGCAGCATTGTCTAGATATTAAAAATAAGACAAAAACCTCCAAGCTTCCTAGCATTTCCAGGTGTCCTAAACTGCACAGAATACCCTATGGGAATGAGTCTCTCACTGGAGTTCCAACAGAGACCACAAATCCATTAACTGAGCAACAACTATTCAAGACCCTAAATTAGACTAGAATAAATAAAGTTTATTGAAATCGAGAATAGACGGCCTGGTTCTACCCGCAGTTACTGAGTCGGAGAAGGCAGTGGTGACTGCTGCAGTCTAAAGGCTGATACCACCCAAAGCCAGGGACTGCTGTCAGTCAGTATTTCCACAGCCCACTGAGGAGTTTGCTGAAGCTCAAATCCTGGCTCAATGGATCCTGGAGGCTGAGCCTGCATTCTAACAAGCTCTCTTGTGATGTAGATACTACTGGCTTGCAGGCCATAGTTGTAATTGGAAAGGCTGAAATCGCGCCCTAACTTTGTCTAGACATAAACATTCACAAGGTGTTTATTGAAAATAGATAGGAATGGCTGTACCTGCACCTGGAAGGCAGAGTCAGGAGGACTACCATGGATCCGAGGCCAGCCTGGTGTGCATACTAAATTCTAAGCCAGCCAGGGATATATAAGAAAGCCACGTTTTTTTAACACACACACATAAATACCTATATCCATGAATTAAAAAAATAAAAATAAAAATAAGAGATCCTGACCCATGATCCTAAGATCCAATCATTTAAACTGTCAAGAGAAAGCAACTGAACAAACCCCCAAATTCAAAACACTTAACCAAATAACCAAACATCATTTCAAATATCTACATTCACCCAAAGATTTCATAATTTCAGAATACCCAGCAACCAAAGGTTCATTCTCTTTTGAACAGAGGATGTGTAAGTAAATAAAAACAAAAATTATTAATTCTGATAGCTCTAGTTTCATCTTCTCCACCATACATATTTATCACCTTTTACAGTATACTGCATGCTGAGTTTTAAGGGCCTTTAAAAAAAATCTTCATTATACATTAGGAGATGAAAACTAGAGAAGCCACAATTAACACACATGTCCAAGACCATATGCCCATCATAAGATACTCAAAACTTCCACAAAGACCTCTGCCCCAGGCTCCTTACGATTTGCAAGGTAAAGGCAAACAAAGTCTACTTGTCACCCCTACTTTTCCCTCATGCTTTAACAAATCTAAAGAACTATCCATCACATCGGGATTACTGAGGGAAACCACAGAACCTTGCTGAAGGACTTTCCTGGCAACCCTAAGATCATGTATCCCCAGCTTTAAACCATGTTTCCCAATTTTGAAGTGGCTGCAGTCCACACAACTCTCATCTTCCAATCATCATTATGCTGACCTAAAGCTGTGTATCCATATGAGGTTTTTCCTGGAAATTTAAGACTGATTGCTGATAACAACAGGAAGAAAAGAGGAGTCGGCTCAGCTATGTGCACAGTTCCTTACCTTTCTTTGAAGACTTGAAGTCCCCGAGCCAACCCCTCCAGACACAGGAGATCATATCTGTTGGCAGGGACGTCAACCTTGTAAAGCACAACATCTGAGGCTCCCCGCGCCTTTTGGTTACCTTGTTCCTTACTTATAATTTGCTTCTCAGAAGTCTGAAACAAGCCAAAGAAGTTTCATAAACTACAAAATATATTTTTTCTGCAATGATAACAACAGAAAAATGCTACACATGTCATAATCACAGCAGACAGAAAAATAATGCTCTTCACCCCTGAACAGAATACATCGAAAGCAACATCAGCAAACAGTGGACTTCCAGCCAAATCATGCACCCTCACCTGTTTTGGCAAATAATGCTTCACTGGAACACAGATAAACAAAATTACATACATTATTATCTACTATCATACACTGAGACAACTTAGTTATGGTAGAGACAATAAAGCATCCAAAACCATGGTCAGCATCTCTGCCACTTCACACAAAAAGTTCTGCCATCCAAAGGAAGTGGACATCGTCATGGACACAAAGGAGAACAAACGTGTCAAAAAGGTACAGAGGAGTCACGACATGGAAGAAACAGCGCTCCGACAACAACTCTGGCGAGCAGCCCCACGGGCACGCGGCCTGGAAGGAACGTGAGGACGGGTGACAGCACAGAGGCCTCGGAACACCCAGGGCAGAGCTGCGCTGAAAATGAGAGGGGAAACGGAAGTGATGGGAAGGCAGAGAGACAGCAGACAGAAGGAGCCAAGGAGTCCACCACAGCAGAGAACGACAGATTTTTTAAAATAATAATCACGGCAAAAAAGTTCAATTTCACGCCTATTTTTTTGTTCTGTTTTTCAAGACAGGATTTCTTTCTTTCTTTTTTCTTTTCTTCTTCTTTTTCTTCTTCTTTTTTTTTTTGGTGTTTCGAGACAGGGTTTCTCTGTAGCTAGGAGCCTGTCCCAGAACCAGCTCTTGAAGACCAGACTGGCCTCGAACTCACAGAGATCCACCTGCCTCTGCCTCCCAAGTGCTGGGATTAAAAGTGTGCCACCACCACCCAGCTTCCACTCCTATTTTTTATATTACATATATATTATAATTTATTTAACTTTATTCTATGTGCATTGGTGTGAAGGTGTCAGATCCCCTGGAACTGAAGTTACAGACAGTTGTAAGCCACCATGTGGATGCTGGGAATTGAACTCGGGTCCTCTGGAAGAGCAGCCAGTGCTCTTAACCACTGAACCATATCCCTAGTCCCAGACAGGGTTTGTATAACAGTCCTAGCTATCTTGAAACTAGCTCTGTAGACCAAGCTAGACTTGAACTCACAGAGATCCTCCTGCCTCTGCCTCTCGAGTGCTGGCATTAAAGGCTCGCACCATCACCACCCGGCTTCCACTGTTATTTTTTATATTTATTATTACAACAGGAGGGCACTATCAATACAGTTACGAAATTTTCAATCACAACAACTCAAAGAGTCCACACTTGACCTTAGCCGAAAGGTTGAACAGTGATAAAAATTAAATTTCAGGAGTTATTCTTACCCTTTAATGTGAAAATGCTACTTAATGGGACTCCTACCAAAGACCTGCCAAAGTAACAGAGGGCATTCTGCAACAAGCCATGCTTTTTCGCTTTATATGACACCTTCCTGCCTCACAGTGACTAATCAAGCCTGTCCACAGTAATTAAAACCTGCAGAGCGGGACAGTGGAGGGCAATGTAAAATGACATGTGTATGAAAATTTGACACTGAAATCTATGTCTTCACATGCCAATCAAATACTGGTGCGGGACAATTATAGTCTGGATTTGCACTGTGGGGAGGAGGGCTCATTTTGGCCATTAAGCAATGTGGGCCCTGTCACCTTTGAAAAAGCCATGGGTCCACGCAGTGTTGGGACTGTTTAATGTTCCAGGCTCTAAACCACATCTAGCCTGGTCCTCAAACTTAACAGGCAAAATCGAAAATCAGAGAAACATGATAAAAATGAGGAAAGAAAGGAGAAAGAAAGAAGAGGAGAAAGGAAAGAAGAGGATGGAGAGAGGTCAAAGAAAATAATTAAAACTGAAATAATGTTTGATTGAAGCGGTAATTAGATTCACGTTTTTCTTTTTCTTTCTTTTTTTTTTCCCTCTTGATTTTTTGAGACAGGCTTTCTCTGTGTAACAGTCCTAGCTGTCCTGGAGCAAGCTCTGTAGACCAGGCTAGCCTCAAACTCAGAGATCTGCCTGCCTCTGCCTGAGTGCTGGGATTAAAGGCCTGCACCGCCACCACCCAGCAGATTAATGGTTTTCAATGAAGAAAGCTAAGATACCCTGCTGGGGTAGCACACAGCGGAAGAGTTCTTAGTAAAGAAGTGGAAATAACACAGTAACCAGAGAAACGAAGGTTTCTGAATAAAAGTAGCTCTAATACTTGCAAGGGGCATTAATGTCATTTTCAGACTCGGTTCATGAAGCCCATATGTAAAGGCTAAACTTGAAGTACTACCTGACAGAAATCAAAGAGCCAAAAATAGAGTTCAGAACCAGAAGGCATGTATGATCATATAAAGGAAATCATCTGTTTCTCAAAAATAAGGCCTGGCAAGACAAACTGTGAGCTCAAAAAGGCCAAGTAACCCTCCCAAAAACAGAGTACAAATACTCCCAAATTGCCAGAGTCTAACTATAAGTTAATAACACAGCAAACCCTGGGGGGAAAAAAAAGAGAGAGAGAGAAGTGGGGGTGGGGGATGTCTTACAAACCAACTGGTTATCCAATATCAAATGATCATCCCTAAAAGCATACATACATACAAGCAACACTATACGGAGTGAGGTTATATTTATGTATTTGGAAATAAGTGTGTATGTATGTAACAACAATTAAAGAGAAAAGAAGCCATGTGTTTGAAAAAGAAGTATAGATATAAAGAAGGGTTTAGAGGGAGGAAAGGGAAGGGGAAATGATATAATTATACTATAATCTCAAAAATAAAACTTATTTTAATTAAAACTTTTTAAGGGATAAAATTTGCAATACAAATTCAGCAAGCAAAAAAAAAAAAAGAAAGAGAAAAGAAAGTCTGATACGTACAATTTCATCAAGTTCCAAACCAAATTCAAAACATAACTCGTCAAATTCTTCATCAGCTAGGAGGGAAAAAAAAAAGAATGTTAATTTTAATGTGTTCAGCACAAATGAAAGCTGCATATGAACTGATGAACTTCTCTTGTTGCTTAATTTTCTAACCCTAAACATTCTATCAGGTATCAAATATCACCTGGTGATTTTTGGTTTTGGCTTTTTTGGTTTTTTGAGGGTTTTTCTGTGTAGCCTGGAACTCGTTCTGTACACCAGGCTGGCCTCCAACTCACAGAGATCCACCTGTCTCTACCTCCTGAGTGCTGGGATTAAAGGTGTGTGCCACCACTGCCCAGCTTGTCAGTGTTTTTTTAAGGCTAACCAACATGCACAATAGCCTGAAATACAGCAGGTATATACACTGACAAAGTTCTCCCACGTGCTTTGCTTTGTCATCTAATATAGCATCTCCATGGTTTTCACATTATCAAACACTGAACATAAACCATCAAAGCCACCACATGCTAGTGAAAAGCTAGCAGGTGTCTTAAGTTCCATGGTAAAGAGTGGGACTTAGAGCCGGGCGGTGATGGCACACGCCCTTAAACCCAGCACTCGGGAGGCAGAGGCAGGCGGGTCTCTGTGAGTTCGAGGCCAGCCTGGTCTACAAGAGGTAATTCCAGGACAGGCTCCAAAGCTACAGAGAAACCCTGCCTTGAAAAATAAAAGAGTGGGAAGTGGGACTTAGTATGTCAGAGCCCACGCTTTAGCATCAAAACAAGAAAAGATTTGCCTGATGCAAATATCAAAAAAAAAAAAAAATTAAAGGGCTGATTATTCTTGACTAGTGATATATAGTAACTATAGAATCTGGTTTCCAGTGCTGTTCAGACACAGGATGAAAAAGAATCATTAAGTAGAGATCAAATGAGAAAGCAGGCTCAAACATCAAAGGACCATATATACAAAGGGATGTCACTAATCTTGGTCTCTCAGGCAGCCTGATATTTGTTTTTGGAATCACACTAACCAGGGTTTTGACTTCTACCTCACTCATTCTGAGGGTTCAACACCTCATGTAAACTTCACAACACCCTCACCCGTAAAACAACCTTTTGCCGCCATTTTTATCATGGAACCTTAAAAAGATGCAAACAGACCTGTACCTGAAACACAGCAAGTCTCAATGACTAGTACTTCTCCGCCTATTTCACTTTGCTTTGTTACTAATACAGCATTCTCAAAGTCTTCATTTATCAAACCTTGAACAAGCACCACAATTACTACTCTATTCTAGTGAAAAACTAGATGTCTCAGGTTTCCTGATTCAGGACGAGGAGTTGGCCTCGGTGGCAGAATGCATGCTTAGTATGTCACAGGCCCTAGGTTCTATTCCCAACATCAAAATAAAACAACAAAGACTTGTCTAATCTAGATATCAAACTTGAATTCAATTTAACAAATATTTACTTCTATTATGTGCCAAGCAACAGTACTTGATGCCAGGGCTACAAAGACAAATAAATTACAATTCCTGCCTGAACTACTTCCTTCTCTAGCAAAGTAATCATAAGTGTAAATAAATATAAATAAATGTGCCCAGTACAAGGCAGGGTGGCACAGAGCTCCTCTTAGGGTCACTTAAAGCTACATAAAGGACGCCTTCATTAGTCAAAGATTGGAGGGAGTGAATCAAGTGCTTGGCAAAGCTGGGAACTCCTAAGTAGTTCGATATGGATAAAGAATGAAGTCCGTGTTAGGAGAAATAGGATACAAGAACTAGAAACAGGGAAGCTTGTGGCATGCCAAGGGACTTGCCCTCTGTCCTACCTGCAGGCAGTGGGCGTCGCACTCCGGAGCTTTGCAGCTACCAAAGCAAGATTAGATTTGTCTTTTGCTTTTTGCTCTTTTTCTTTTTCTCAATCTTCATTCTGTTTTTAGTATTTGTCTCAAACAAGGCCTCATAAACAGACCAGGCCAGCCTGAAACTTAGGCAGAGCAGGGCGCCCTCTAGCTCTAGATCCTCCTGCCTCAAACTCCCATGTGTTTCTATCAGTCACGAGGCACCAAGCTTGGTTCCCGTTTAAGACTGGTGGCAGATCGAGCTGACTGAGGGAGCCTCCTAAAAGTGAAACACAGAGGTGTTCACTTACACCAACAGCATTTGGGGAAGGAGGAAGATGAGAAATGTTAGACGCAGACCATGTGAGGCTCAATGGCTGCCTAATTGCAGGACCGGCGACTGAGGGAGCACGACTAGGATGGCTCCCAGCTCTCTGGCTTGGGCGACAGCCTTGCCTCTGTGTGAGCTCACACATGGTGCAGTCACGTGCGTGAGCTAGGAAAAAGATGCTTGGGCTCAGCCAATCCTTGAGCTGACTCTAGTTCTAGATGATAGTTAACCCCTCTGATTCCTGTCACTCAGATATTATGGGAAGCAACAAAGGCATGTTGTTTTCTACTCCTAAGAAATGGGATAATTTGTTATCTAGCCTCTGGAACGGGAGAGGTGGCATAACCAAAGCTGTGGGAATGGCTTTGGAGTCAGACAGCAGGCTCTGAGGGCTACTACATGAGAAAACCCAAGGGCCTCAGAAACACTATTAGCTGAAGCCTCATGGTCTTGAGTCAGGCTGCAGAGGAAGCAGGAGGAAAGTGAGGTAGTGCTGTAGGAGGGGCAGGGCACCGTGGTTACATAAGCGAGGAACGTGACCAGCACCATTCCTGCAGGTACATGGACTGAAGAAAACGCACTCACCTGGTGTAACTAAGACTCAGAGCAGTGCTCAGAGAGCAGCTTGTCTGTTGACTAGTCTGATATTTCCCACGTATGTAAGATGAGATTAGCATAGGAAGAGCTATTCAAGTAAAAAAAAGCCAGGATGTTGATGGGTAAAAAGTTTGGTCTTCCAAATGTAAAGCGATGCTAAATTCAAGTAAGTTCTGGGCAGAGACCAAATCCTAGGCTTAAGACAGAATCAAGGATCTGACTGAAACCTTAGGGCAGATCAAAGGCACAATTCAATCAAACAAAAGGTGCAATAAAGAAATTAAGTGTGCGCCTCACAAACCCAATTAATAAAACAATAGAGCTTAAGTAAGAGCAATGTATAAAAAAGCCCAAAGTACTGAAATAGCTAATTTCAGAGGTTTTGAGTCTGTGGTTTTAAACTAATGAAAAAGAATCCAGTAAAAATTCACCAAAGACCCAGAAAGTTTTTAGAAAAAAAACACTTAGGCAGACATAGCCAGCTTGAACTGAAAGGGGCGGAAACAAGACAAAAGGAAATCTTTGAGGCCCTAAAATTCTATTAACAGGAAGTAGACTGAGAAAACTAATCAGCTGTGAAGCACATGCTTTCTGGGGATCACTCTGAGGGTGGAACCAGAGCCTAGAGGGCAAGGCACAGAGCCATGGAGAATTATCCCAGGCCTGGGACCTAATCAAGACCATCCAGCATCTGCCATTCCATTTTAGAACTGCCATGGACCAGTGGCTCCTTTGTGAGTTCCACTTCTTCCCTTTAGTAGCTGCCCTAGGTCGGCCCTCTGTGTCTCTTAGATGAGGGACACCTATCTCAGTGCTTGAGCTTCTCAGGTCACTAGTTAACTCCTCACAAGATGCTAAACACAGAGAACTACAGCCCCAGACCCTCACCCGCCTCAGACCCAGATTCAGATGGTGTGACTGTGGACTTGGAGCTGCTGCTGTAAGGCTACACTTCTGGGTCATGTGTATGTGGGTGAACATTAACCATTTGATGGTTGAGAGAGAGACTATGACACCAATGCTACCAAACTGCTTATCCAGGCCCCTTTTATACAGGTCAGGATTGGTCCATGTGACCAAGAAACTATGGAAAAGGACGGACTAGCACTTCTGAGCAATTATCAATCACTGAGGATACTACTTGAGCTCTCCCACTCACCTGATCTCTCAGAGTTCTCCTTCTGGGACAAACTGACAAAAGGCAAGGTAGAAGGAACCGAAGTCTCTGGCCAAAAGTCAGCAGATTAACAAGGCCTGCTTATAAACATAGGGATGGGAGAGATGGCTCAGATGTTGAGAGCACATGCTGGTCTTGCAGAGGACCCAGATTCAATTTCCAGAACTCAGGTAGTGGTGTACAACCAACTGTAACTCAAGTTCCAGGGGACCTAATGCCTTCTTCTTGCATCGGCAGGCACCAAGTGTGATGCACAGCAAAACACTTGCACAAATAAAATAAAACGTTTAAGTGTAAACAATAATAACAATTTTAAAAACAATTTAGCTGGGTGGTGGTGGCACGTGCCTTTAATCCCAAAACTCAGGAGGCAGAGACAGGAGGATCTCTTAGAGTTAGAGAGCCAGCCTGGTCTGCAGAGAGAGTTACAGGACAGCCAGGTCTACACAGACAAATCCTGTCTCGACGCGCCCCTTCGCCCCCCAAAAAGAAAGAAAACAAACAAGCAACAACTTAGAAGCAGTTTCTACAGTCCCAATGAGCTCTTAAGCTGACCAGATCTGCAACCTGGGGTAAATTCAGACCAGCACCATCAAACCTTGATTCTTGACTTTCAGAAACTAAATAACAATTATTTTTATAATATGCAAAACTTTTGTCAGCTAAACAGCAATTAAATAAATTGTATGGATCTACAAAAATATATGGAATCCCAATATGTCCTTTAAGCGCTACATTCTTTTAATTTAGTCAAACGAAAGAACCAAAAATAAAATCATGAGCAATTTCCTCCAGAAAACGGGAGCCCTAAAACACTATCTGCCTGCGTGGCACAAAGGTGGCCCCAGCAGTACTTAACTATAACAAACTAGAACAGGACCCAAACTGAAGAGCAATGAAAGAAACCAGTTCACAAGAAAATGAGTAGCAAAGGAAACTGAAGAGAACAGCAATCAAAAGGAGTCTAAGAAGACAGAGCTGCTCCCAGGAAGGCAGAGAAAACAAATTCCCTGAGTAACAAAAACAAGAGAGAAAGGTGCTCCTTGCCAAGACATGGGAGGTGATGGTGGCAACTGGAAAGAGCGATGGCATTTCAGAGGGACAGCAGACCCTAGGAGGGTCTAAATAAGAGAGTGGAATGTAAGAGCACATTGTCGGAAAACAAGAAAGAAAAATGAGAAAGAAACAGGAGGGATTTATACTTCATTTGGAAACTAAAGGCTTTGGTGAACAGGCTTTTCCAACTTCAACCGCCATTCAAATGACACTTGAAAGGTTTCAAGATCTCGAACACAATGAAGAGTATTACTAACCCATCTGGTGTAACCTCAACTTCAATATTAAGGGTAAAGAATTTCAAAAGATCCTATGGTTAATGATCTGTGTGGAAAATCAAGCTTATTTGATCACTCACCATTTGAAAGTGGGAAAAAAGGAGGCAGAATTTATTAATATATTAACTGACAATAACAAACAGGTTATAAAGGCCTTTATCTTTTAAAATTCAGATAATTTCTTACTTTTGAAGAGCGAAGGTCCTGGCTGGGAACTGATTATAAACATGTTAAATTTGCCACCCACAACCATGTGCAGTTCAGATACAGAAACACTAGAGAGAACATGGCAGAGGGCAGGTGAGGAACAGAAATAAGCATAGTATATGTTGGAAGCACTAAGGAATTAGGACCATATTCCAAAGGTAATGCTATTTCCTCTATATCTAAGGGACAGTTCCTGCTCACAAAGACAATTGTATCCCTTGGGAGACTGAGTCAGAAGGATGGCCACGAGTTTACGGCCAGCCTGTACTACAGAATAAGTTCTGTCTCACAAGAACAACAAAAATCTATGAACAACTAAACATAAATTAACAGGAAATGGGTTATATCTATGAGTACATCCTCAGAAAAAAAAATTCTAAAATGTTTCTTTGCAATGTCAGTACTATGTTCTTATGAACACCTGTACCTCTTACTAAATACATCTGATACCCCAGAAAAGGGCTCCCCTAAATCATTTGTTATGACCTTTATACAAGTTGATAATTACAGGATGGCGGCAGAAATCATTTCAACTACTATATCTGCGAAGAAAATGATAATTTGCTTAATATTTACCTCCCTTTCCTCGCAACGGTTTAGTTTTTAGAACTGAGGAAGTAATTTAGTGTATCGTGGATATTAAGTCCATAGAAGAGACTCTCTGTTCGGTTCTCAAGTTAATGTTACCTATCAAATGCTGCTCCCGCACACCACCTGGCTGCCTTTCCTAGAAAACACTCAGCATTTTAATAAATCGTCTTTTTATCGTACTGGTTGGTTACTGTCTCACCAAAATGAGATCTTACGTGTCAGGTGGACAGTTCCACTCTCTCAGTGCCTGACACGCAAGCGAAACCCAGTCAACACTAAATAAGGCGAATGCCGGGCTTGGTGGTCAACGCTTGTTATCCCAGCACTCGACAGGCTGAAGACGGCGGGTTCGGGGGCAGCCTGGGCTGCACAGCGAACCCACATCGTTCTCAAGCGTCTCCCTTTCGCTGTCAATCCGGTTCCCCAGAGCTGCCCGCACTGGTGATGCAGTCCAGCTTCCTGGTCTGTGTCCCGACACCAAAGTCGGCGCTAAGCATGCAGAAGGAGCTGTCCCTGAATGAATGGCACCGAGGTCCCGACCCCGGCGGATGATGCAACGATAGCCGCCGTAGAGCTGGTTCTAGGAAGCGACTTCAGCCCAGCCCGGCATCAGCGTACCCCTGCTGACTCCCGCCGAGCAAGGCCAAACCCCGCGTGGTGGCACGAAAGCCACCAGCACACCCTTCTGCCGGGCAAGGCAGGCTCCCCCAGGCACCGAGCCCAGGCCACGGGGCGGGCACTCACTGTAGGTCCGGCCCAAAGCTTGGAAAAGCAGGTCTCGCTTCACGCTGACAGTCGGCATGGTGAATCGCGCACACTGCGCCTGCGCCACGTGCCGGGCCTCCGCCGCGGTAGCGCGAAGGACCCGCCACTCCTCCCAGGCTGTCTCACGTCATGCCTGTATAAATTCAACAATTTGTACTCCCGTTTTTCAACCGAACACAAGAAAAATGCCACTTTCTGTATCATTTAATATAAGCATATTGTGATGCTAACTGAAAGTTTGGAAACTAGATAGAATTGGGTGAAATTCTCTCTATTATGACAGGCAACAATACGGACAGTCCCCAGAAAGCCCGGATGCTCCCAAAGCCCTAAGGGACGTTGCCAAGCTGAGTGGGCGGGGCGCTGGAGGGGCGGGTATGGAGGTGGGAAGGGCATTCAGGTAGAGAGTCCTTCCCTGAGGTATTGAAGAAAGCGGGTTGAGCTGATGCAAGGCTGTCTGGAAAGGAAGAATGTGCAAATACTAATGGCAAAGTCTGTTACCCGGCCAGTTTTTACTTCATTCTTTAACCTTGAAACTGTACAGATTTTATACTTTAGTTTTGCTTGAACACATCAGAAACCGTATAGGTAGCCGATGTTAGAGACCTCAGAACTGGCAGATATCTATCAAATGCCATACTCAGCCTAAAGCCGGCATGAGCAGAGTTCATCCTTAAAGCAAGCCTGAGTGAGAGCAGGTCAAACAGTGGACCACAGAGATGTCAGGATTTACCTAATCGCTGGAGCCTGTAAATGATACTTTGTGTGGCATCAACCTCTGTGTGGAGTAAGTTACGGTTTTGAGATGGAGCTTGGCCAGGGTTGTTAAGATGCATCCTAAATGCAAATAGTGTAGCGTTATTTAAAAAAAAAAAAGCCAGAAGCTTTCAAAAACCCTAAGAAACAGGGAGAGGATTGTCTCCTAGCCTATGGAGCAGCCCGAAACACTTTGATAATGCTTTTTGGTTTTCGTTTTGAGATAGAGTCTCAACTCCGTAGCTCAAGTCAACCTGGAACTCACCCTGTACCCCTGGCTAGCCTGAAATTTTCAGAGATTCTCCCGCTGCTTCGAGCCTGTCTTGAGACAGCAGTATGAGTCACCTCGCCAGCTCAAGTTTCTGTTCGAAATCAAAAATTTGTGGTACTTTGTTTCAGCAGCCATGAAAAAAAATAAACACCAAAGCAATACCCCTCCCCCTTTAAGAAATAAACAGGCACGGACTGCCGGATTTTCCATGGCCATAACCTCAGTTTTCTTATCTATAAAATAGAACTGACTATACATGCCTTAGAAAATTAATGTGAGGGTTTGAAATGATTCTCTTAATGAACTAGCGTGAATCTTATGTCATTCATCCTAGAAATAGGGCAGGCATCATCATTCTGGTCTTTCCTCATCAGTCGCCTACTCTTGAACGCCCGTGGCACATTGCTTCCACCTGTCATCTCTCCCCAGGAATACGGGATGCTTCTTTCTCATTACATACGATCACTGTGTGCCATCATTGTCACTACAACAGTTGGGAGAGGACTGGAGAGGAGTAAACAGAAGTAGGACGTGAATGCTCACCACAAAGTATAGCCTTAACTGATTGAGAGAAAAGATAATTAGAAAAAAAAACTGAAGTAGAGCATCACAAAATGCAAATAGATGTCGAAGTTTGGGGCCAACTGGAAATCTGGACTGGGGTTAGAGTATCAGGCAGTGTATGCGCTAACCTAAAGATGCATTTTCGGACATATGTAAATGGGAGGACTATAAAATAAAATAAAAGACCACAGCAACAAATGCAAATCAATTCGTTCTGAGTGGCAATAGAAGAAAGGAGGCCAGGGAAAGTGAGCATTAGTTTTCCCACAGAGAAACAGAGTGAGCAGATAGACAGACAGGTAGCAAAGTAGTGGCCCACACAAATCAGAAGGCTGAGAAGTTCTACAATCTGGTGTCTGCAGACTGCACCCCCCAGAGAAATGAGTAAGCTGGCTTGAAGGTTTGAAAGCAAAGAACCTCTCTGAGGGTCTGAGGACCTCATCTGAGCACCTGAGGCCCAGGGACACTGAGGGCAGGAAAAGATCAACATCTTAGATCAGTCTTGAAGATAGTGATTTGCCACTCCCTCCACCTTATGCTCTTCAGAAGCCCTTGACGGGTTGGATGGTGCCCACTCACATTAGACAGAGAATCTGCCTAACTTAGTTCACCAGCTCTCATGCTTTTCTCCCAGAAGCACACAACTAAGTATTTGACCAGTTATTGGGGATTTTTTAACTTGGGCATGTGACCATATATTTTACCCTTGGGCTGCAGAGATGGCTCAGCCATTAAAGAATAGGCTCACCACCAAATTTAACCATCATAATTCATTAGAGGTTTAAAGTGCTGCTTTGTTTTACCCGATACATTATCATAGGTATATTTTAAGAAATTATAGATGAATATTGGAAACAAAAGTTGTAAGTAATGCTGTTTGGGAGTCAAAGAGGAATAATTCTTGATATTTTCCTTTTAAGGTTTGTTTCCCAGGAGAGTTGTTTATAAAGTTTCAATCAATTGAAATTAATTTTTCTATTGATTCTGGATTTTAGGTTGTATTTCTAAAAGTCTTCCATTACACAATTTTTTTAGATCACATTTTCCAATTTGAGTACATCAGTAGAATTCTTTTCCATTGAAATCTCGGATCTTTTTTGAAATTTGTTTTGGTTTTTAGAGTTAATGAACAAGCCAGTTTTATTTTCTTTTCAAACAGAAATGCCAATACCACTTATTAAAAAGCTTCTTTTCCCTCTCCAGTTTGTAATATTGTATATTAAATTTCCACATATATTTGGACCTCCTGCCAAACTGTCTGTTTCAAGGCCAGGACCAAGCTATTTTAATGATTATGGTGTCATTTTTCCAAATCCCTCCTGGAAACCAATTCCAAAGGCCAAAGAACCACATTGTCATTTAGTTACACCAATGACCCTACTTCTCTAGTTACTTTTCACATTGCTGTGACCAAAAATACCCAACAGAAATAATTCGAGGGAGGAAAACTTAGTTCTGGTATGCTTTCAGAGAGTTCCGTCCGTCACGGTGGGAAAGGCATGGGGAGGGGGTTCAGTTCGCAGCATGGAGGCCCAGGAAGCAGGGAGGGAAATGTGGGTGCTCCCTTAGCTTCCTCCCTTCTGTCTTCCACTCCAGCCAGGACTCTAGCCCATAGAATGGTGCCACCCACATGCAAAACAGATCTTTCCCTCTCTGGAATCAGCCTTCACAAGCACGGCCAGAGGTGTGCCTCTCCATCTCCGAGGTGTTCCAGTCAAGTCGGCATGGATAATAACTTCCATAAGTGTGTTTCTCTTTCATCATGAAAGTTCACTCTTGGAATTGTTCTAAAGAAAAAAGCTGCTATTATTTCTTCGTAATATAGAAAAACTGAAACAGCTGAAACATCTCACAGCATGGCTTAATTAAAGTATTTTAGTATGACATAGTATGAAGATATTGAAAAGAATGTAGAAGGCCAGGGATTCAGCTCAGTGGTAGAGTGTTTGCCCAGCATGTGTCACATCCTTGGTTTGATGCCTAGCACCCCAAAGTAAAATATAAGTAAAAATAATGTTGACTGTTGTGATGACCAGAGTTAACTTGGCAGACTCTAGCATCACCTGGGAGATGGGCCCGAAAGAAAGACTGTGAGGGGTTGTTGATTATGATGCAGAAAGACCCATCTTAACCGTGGATGGGACTATTTCCTGGGCAGAGGATTCTGGATTCTATAAAGTGGAGACCACCAGGTGAGCACTGAATCCATCCCTCTGTAGTTCATTTTTTAAAAGATTTATTGATTATGTATACAGTGACTGCATGTAGGCCTGCACACCAGAAGAGGATACCAGATCTCATGATAGGTGGTTGTGAGTCACCCTGTGGTTGTTGGGGGGGATTGAACTCAGGACCTCTGGAAGAGCAGCCAGTGCTTTTAACCTCTGAGCCATCTCTCCAGCCACCCCTCTAGTTGTTGATTAGGGATTCAATGTCACCAGCTGCTTCAAGCTCTTGCTAGTTTGACTTCCTTTCATGGATGGATCTTGAACAGTAAACTAAAATGAACACTTTTCCCTTGAGTCGCTCTGTCAGAATATTTTATCACAGCAACAGGGAAAAAAACTAAGATAACTATCTGCCATCACACACACACACACACACACACACACACACACACACACACACACACACACACAATGTATCTGTATAGTGCCGTGAGTTTATTTTTAGAGGAAGGGTCACTCTATGTAGCCCTGGCTGTCCTGAAACTTGATATGATAGACCAGGTGGCCTGGAACTCATAGATATTCACCTACCTCTGCCTCCCAAATGCTAGGATCAAAGGCATATGCCAACACACCTGATGTATGCTGTGAGATTTTTAACATGAAAAAAAATTCTTCAACAAATAGCAAGAAAGTGTTTAAATATTATACTTAAATGATTAACTTTGTCTAAATGTATGAAAGTATAAGTATGAATAAAATAGATTAGTGCATGATACGCACCTGTTGTTAATAGCCATCTCTAGGAGGTGTAATTATTTTCTTCATTATATATTTTATAGCTTACAGGGCTATAATTAAGAGTTATTGCTTTTATTTTGAGGAAAAGTGTCAGTTTGAAACACAACACAATCATGCTCAGTTCTTTCCCATGCCTGATCACTGGTAGACAGCTCTGTCATCGCCATGCAGGGCCAGGGACTGATTGTTTTTGCCTGTCAAATACACACGGGGAACATTGCTGAGAGGACTGTGTAACTCTCACACAATGCTTGTGGCTCAGGAAGTAATTGGGAAAGTGATACTGTCCGGTATGAAATTCTTTCTGCATGGGACCAAGAATATAGTACCTTTGAAACTAGAGCAGGAGGACTTTGACATGACACAGATGTGTATATGTTTTCACATGTATGTTGTCCACTGCTAGCCTTCATTTCCGCTGATGACGGTCAGAATAAAGTACGTAGAAACAATTTCAAAGCTGCAAAGTGCTATTTGAATCTCAGATACTTACTCTGATGCTAACAGTTCAAGGGACTATTATAAACTCTCTAAAGTCAAGTGGAACTTGATCTATGTCTTCCAGGAGTGGGATGGTGCATGCAGATATACAATTTACTATGGTTGTCAAGTCTTTATTCATTGTGTGTCTTTACTTACTCGTAATCAAAATCTCACATCCTTTCTCTGTTTTCTATGGATGTAACTTGTGGTAGTGCACTTCCCTTCCCAGCAAGCTTGAGGCCCCATTCCGTTCTGGGTATAGAAACAACCTATGCGCATTCCCTTAACTCCAGCTACTCACACAAGAAGACTGTGATTTCAGTGTTAGCCTAGGCCTGACCTTAGAGTGAACCCCAAACTAGTTTTCACTCAGAGAAAATGGCTGACAACAAGACAGAAGACAAATGAATAGAGCCTCTTTAAAGGACTGAAATCCCTGGTTGGTTTTAAGATACATGTATCCTTTTATACTTCCTGAAACCTGTGCTTTCCAGATGTTCAGAAGGATAAGGGTTACAGCGTTGCAAGTTGGAAAGTTACAGTCTAGAGTCAAGAAATAAATAGATGACCTATAATGTGGGGGTTGAAAACCATATGAAAAAGTTGAAGAGCAGGAGCAACGGCTCAAAGGATAGAAAGGCTTGCTGCCCTTTCAGAGCACCCAAGTTTTGTTCCCGGCACTGTTGGGCTGCTCACAACCAGGGTCTATGGCAGGGTCTTCTTGTAGAGGTTTACACAACACACATAAACACATAAATACAAATAAATATTCTTTTAAAAGTTGATGCTTCATTGTGAGAGAAATGGAAGAAATTCTGGGATTTTTTATAAGTGACAAGATTAAAATTTGGGGAGGAGTTCCATCCACAGGGAACCTTCAACTGATGATGGATGGAGATAGAGACAGAGACCCACATTGGAGCACTGGACTGAGCTCCCAAGGTCCTAATGAGGAGCAGAAGGAGAGAGAACATGAGCAAGGAAGTCAGGACGGCAAGGGGTGTGTTCACCCACTGAGATGGTGGGATAGATCTAATGGGAGATCACCAAGGCCAGTTGGAATGGGACTGATGGAGTATGTGATCAAACCAGACTCTCTGAATGTGACTGACGATGGAGGCTGACTGAGAAGCCAAGGACAATGGCACTGGGCTTTGATTCTACTGCATGGACTGGCTTTGTGGGAGCCTTGTCTGTTTGGATGCTCACCTTCCTGAACCTAGGGGGAACGGGGAGGACCTTGGACTTCCCATAGGGTAGGGAACCCTGACTGCTCTTTGGCCTGGAGGAGAGGAAGGAGGAGTGGGGGGGAGGGGAGGGGAGGGAAGTGGGAGGAGGGGAGGAGGTGGAAATTTTTAATAATAATAATAAAAAAAAGAAAAAGAAAGATTAAAATTTGGTATTTTGAAGAACTCATATTAATCACAGGTTTAGTTTCTCATCATTCTAGCAAAGTCCTCGTGGTGTTTAAATGGGAATGGCTCCCATAGGCTCATGTTTGGCCTGTTTGGTGGAACTGTGTGGGAAGGGTTAGAAGGTATGGACTTTCTTCAGGAGGTGTGTCACCGGAGTGGGCTTTGAGGTTTCAAAAGCAGAGGCCAATTCCTGTTTTCTCTCTGCCTCATGTTTGTGTTTCAAGACGTAAGCTCTCAGCTACTGCCCCTGCCCGCCTGCTGCCATGCTTCCTGGTGTGATGATCGTGGACTCACCCTCTGAAATTGTGAGCTCCAAATAACTCTTGTATGAGTTACCTTGGTCATGGCATCTCTTAGGTTTGCTTTGGCTCGCAGCTCCAGAGCATCAAGCTCAAGATCCAGCAACCTCATTTGTTTTCTGGTGAGGGTGGTGACTCATGGGAAAGATCGTAGAGTCTACATTGAGGTGGCAGTTTGTATCTTGAGTCGGGACAATGAGAGAATAGACAGGGAGCTACTGTTGAAAATTTGAAATGTCACCCAAAGGCTCATAGTTTGAACAGTGGATCCCTAGTTTATGGCACTAGTTTGAAAGCTATGGAGTCTTCCTGAGATGGAACCTGGCTGGTGTGAAGCAGGTCCCTGGAAAAGGACTTTTGAAGGTATACACTCCTTGTTAGACCCTGTTTTCTGCTTTCTATTTTGGGGCCAGTGAGCGGTCAACCACACAAGCTCTTACTGCAATGCCTTCCCAGCCATGATTGACAGACACCTCTTAACTGGTGCCAAAATTAACCTTCCCTCCCTTAAGTTGTTTATGCTAAGGATTTTGTCACAGTGTCTACAAAATCAACAAATACGAAAGATCTTACAAACCTCCTGGAGTTTATGCCACAATACTCTGAGACCTACCAGACCTCACCGGGAGCCAATCCTTTAACATGGGCCTCTGGAGACATTCATCCAAACCATAGTGAGAATACTATGGAAAATAAATCAGGGAATAGTTGAGAGAGAAAATTTGATGGTGAGGGGACCAGTTAGGAGGTTGCAGTGATATAAGGGAGACATGGTAGTGACCAAGACTGCCACGGACCGTCTCTCGTGGAGACATTCAGACCGAGGGAAAACAGGACGAAGGGACAGGAGATTTCAGGATACGGCGAAGGAAATGACAAGCAAACACACTCAATGTAGTTGAATATGTTGTTGTGTTTTCACTTTAATTAGCCTAAGGCTTTTATACTTTTATAATCAAGGAACTTGGCAAAGGCATACGTCATCAGATCATAGAATAGAAACAAAGAAAAGGAACAGCACTGTCATTTAACAAGAACAGCAAATTTATGTGTCCATTGTCTATTCTAAATGTTAGTTGTGGTTGTTGCTCAAAGACATGATGTCACACTTCCCTGAGACTGTTTCACACCATTGATCTCAACTCTCTTCCTGATTCCCAGGCTCGGATGTTGTTATCAGTTTAGGCCTCTTCTGCCCAGAGGAAAGGCCTTATAGGCCTTCTGTGTATGGGAATGGATCAAGGTAATTACCAGACTTTGGGGTCAGCGTGGGGGCGACCACCATCTGCTTTCTAATTGCAGCTGTACGTGTCTTCCCAGGCAGATGCCTAGTGGGGGCTGCTGTAACTGTTTCTCTGCAGAAGGCTACTAAGGTTTCTCCCAGTAAGACTAACTCCTTCTGCTCCACATCATTAAGGAATTATTCTAACGATGACCCCCAATTCCCAGAACTAGCTACTTCTTTAAAGGCTTTCAGCAGTTTCATTCATTGGAACAGCATGGTCTGTTGGCAAAATACGAGAATAGAACAAAAGAATAAGAAAGGAACAGCTTCAGTGGTGCCAGTGACTGCGAGGGTCGAGTCAGTGTAGATGGCAATTGAGGTGGCATCAGTACCACAGCTGATTGCCAGGGAACAGCCCAGGGCATAAACTCCATGGAGCACAGACCCCTAATCCTCCAGCCTCAGTCTGTCTAGTCAGCATTTCTGCTACACCGGCGTGACAGCCGTGGATGTGGCACAAGATGGGAAAATATGTGTAGAAGGAACAACCATACGATATTGATGATTGATGATGATTGAGGGGTATCAGGAAAGGAGGCATGTTATATACAAGAAGGTACAAATAACCAAAAAGACACGTTTAAGTACAAGCCCTACCTTCTGGATTGGACTGTCTCAGATGGTTTTGGCTGCTATGAACATTTATTTGTCACAGCTCTGGAGGCTGGAAAACTCAAGACCAAGGTGCCATTGTTGGGTTCTGATAAGCCCGTGGGTGTATTGCGTACAGCTGACTTGTGGATGAGGGTTCATGGCAGATAGGAGAAATGAGCCTCTTTCTTTGGGACAATACTCCATTCATAATCACTCTTGCCCTAATTGCTAATCAGTAAGACTGCTCAACAGGCAAAGGCGTCTGCCACCGACCCTGACAACCCCCAGCATTCAGTTCCCAGAAACCACATAGTGGAAGAAAAGAACCATTTCTTTCAAGTTGATCTTTGACCTCCAAACACAAGCGATGGCATGTGTGTACACATACACGGAAAAAAATGTAGTAATATTTAAAAAGACCGAATCACCTCCCAGTTACTTTCACCTTTTTTCTTTTTCTTTTTCTCTTTCTCTTTCTTTTCTTTCTTGTGCATGGGGTTTATTGGGAAAGGGAGAGAGTGGAAGATTGAAAGGCCCTGTGGGAGTGGAGACCTGAGAGAGGCAGGTAAACAAGAGGAAGAAGAGGCAAGAGAGGAAAGAAGAGGCAAAGAGGAGTAAGAGGCAAAAGAGATGAGAGACGAGAAAGGTAAAGAGACAAACAGCTGCCTTCCTTTCTTAAAGGCAATCAACTTAGTGAGGAGGATTTCTGTGTGAATTCTGAGGGAGAGGCAAATATTCAGACTATGAAGCAAACCGTCTCAGAATCTGCAACTAAATGATGGTGGCTGCTTTGTCCCAGGGCTGGTTGGTTACTGACTGCCCATCTCAGGAACGTGCCTGCACATAGTTTCAGCTTGCTTCCCCAGACTCTCCTTGCCACTGACTTGACTGGGTTGATGGTGCTCCAAATTCACAGATCTAGAGTGCATGACTGCAATGACCATAATAATTTCTAGGAGTAATAGCTTATTTTGTGTGTGTGTGTGTGTGTGTGTGTGTGTGTGTGTGTGTGTGTGTGTGTGTAATTTAAAAGAGCAACCAGGAGTGAGGCATGGTGGTGCATGCCTTTAATCCTAGCAATCAGGAGGCAGAGGCAGGAGGATCTCTGCGGGTTTGAGGCCTGCCTGGTCTATATAATAAGTTCCAGGACAGCAAGGGCTACATAGAGAGATTTTGTCTCAAAAAAAAAAAAAAAGAAAGAAAGAAAGAAAGAAAGAAGAAAAGAAAAGAAAAGAAAAGAGCAGCCGGGGAAGCACGAGTTTTGTAAAGTGTCCATCATTTATTATTATATATTAGTAACACATTAGGGGGAGGAGACAACTGAGGCTAGACTTCTGGAACTTTCAGAGGAACAGGGAAAAGCTGCTCTGGTGCTGTGTGCATCTGCATCCCCTTGAGAACTCTGGCAATAGGAAAACGTGGACAGAAAGACATGTTGCTGCACGGTGATAGCATCCCAGCCTAGGTTTGCTAAGCAGCACTCCTGATGCCAAACCATGGCCATCCCCAAGCCCCATCATCCTGACAAAACAGCTAGCTAATGGATCCGAAAAGAAGAGAACCAGTCAAGGCAAATTCCTTGAGCTATTCCCAAAAGAGTCTTGAAAATAGTTTCTTGAAAGACATTCCATTGGCACTACCACAGTGAAAATGTCTCATTTGACTATAAACCAAATGGTCTTTCTCAGTGGATCACAGTAATCACAGCAGATGGTTTCTGTGAGTATGTAGAGGGATGTAAACAAGAAATACGATTATTTATGAGCAATTAACTTTATGGAAATCAAAACTGTGACTTTTGTTCTATGTTCTCCCTTTTAGGGAATCTCCACCTAGAAAGAATACTGCACTAAGGTTTTAATTATTTTAGTTATTTACTTTATTTTTCATTTATTTATTTATTTATTTATTATGTATACGGTATTCTATCTGTGTATATGCCTGCAGGCCAGAAGAGGGCACCAGACCTCATTACAGATGGTTGTGAGCCACCATGTGGTTGCTGGGAATTGAACTCAGGACCTTTGGAAGAGCAGGCAATGCTCTTAACCACTGAGCCATCTCTCCAGCCCCTTTATTTTATTTTTCATGTGTATGAGTGGTATGTACCACATATATGCTGGTGCCCATTAAATCCATCATGTGTGTGCTGGGCCCAGGTAGACTACCTGTACCCAGGTAGTCTGAAGAGCAGCGAGTACTCTTAACCATTGAGCTATCTCTAGCCTTTTGGGGGTTTTGCTATTATTGTTTATAATATGTTGTATGTGTATGTGTGTATGTTACATATGTGTAGGTGCCCACAGAGACCAGAAGTGGGTATTATATTCCTGAAGCTGGAGTTTAAGGTAATTGTGAGCTGCCTGAGATGGATGCTTGAGACCAAACTCCACTCCTCTGAAAGAATATAAAGTGCTCTTAACCACTGAGCTATCTTTCCAACCCCATTAATTCATTCCTTAAAAAATGTGTCTGTGTGTTGGTCTTGGTGACAGGAAAGGACACACTCTTTTACCTACAGTTCAACAATGTGTTCCTTGTTCTACAATGTTCTCTTCCTTCTTGTGTTTGAGAAAAGCTACTTGCCTGGGTGCTAGAAAAACAAAGTTATTTCTCAAAAGTAGAAACGTGATTTTGTTCTTTCCTATCCTAACCTACCCTGTGTGGAAATTTTCTCAGCTTTTACACTCCATTTCCCCATTTAACAAAAAGAATAATATCTACCCTGAAAAGTCCCTATAGAGTTGAAGTCAGACACGCAGTCTAAAATCTGTAGCACCATACATAGAGGTGTAAGCACTCGGTGTTTGTATGTTGGCTTTGGAAGTGCAGTCCCCTCTTTGAACTACATTTCTCCAAATATTGAGGCACCAACAAAATAAGATCAACACCCAAGAAAGGACAAAGGAAGCAGTGGTTCTTGCTGGCCTCAGAAGAGCTGAAACTGTCGGTCTTTATTTTATGTGTGTTCATTTTACTAAAAATACAGTCCCCAAGGAAGGAGGGAGATGTGGATTCGGGGGGAGTTGGTGTCTCTTCTGAGCTCTGCCACAGCCTCTTTGCTTCACTTTGTGTTATAAACGGAAAGGTTTCAAGTGTTAAAAAAAAAATTTCTGTGGGGGGAAAAAGGTCTTACACCATGTTGCTTTTCCTCATCAGTTCTAATCCCTAAGGACAGGGATTGCCTGAAGGCTATAAAGAGATCTAGGTTTACCAATTACCACTAAGCAACTGGCTGTTTGGGGCAAATGATTCCGTTTCTGTGCTCTCAGTTCCCTCTCCTGTGATATGTGTAGCTTCAAAGGATAATGTCAAAGGTTCCTGTTGAAGTATAATATCAAAGGTTGATTTTTGTGTTTGCTTTTGTTTAGTTTGTTTTGGTTTTCTTGAGACTGAATCTCATAAAGTCCAAGCTGGCTTCAAAGTTACTACATAGCCAAACATGACCTTGAACTCCTGATCTTTCTTCCTCCCAAGTGCTGGCACTATAGGCATGTACCGCCATGCATAACTTCCTTTTAGTTTTAATTCTAGAGATCCAGGAAACCTTATAAGCAACAATTGCTTGAGGAGCTAAAACTTTCTCATTATTTCAACCCAGTAACCACGTTTGTCCAGTTCCCACACAGCACATACACAGGAGGACACACACTGAACGTCCAAAGACTGAGTTAATAATTTAATTGTTGATTAAATGGAGATGGGGCTGGATGTGGCAGTACACACCTTTAACCCCAGCACTGAGGAGGTAGAGGCAGGTGGATTTCTGTGAGTTCAAAGTCAGTCTGGTCCACATAGTGAGTTCCAGACCTGCCAAGGCTATCTAGTGAGACCCTGTCTCAAAACACCAAAACAACAACGTGATGCTAGGTTGATCAACTGATTGGCCCTCTTGGCTCTGAGGATGGCTCCAGTGGACTGTGATAATATGTGACTGAGCTAGAGAGTTTAAAAATAGCTTCTGCTCTACCAGAGGATTTGGGTCTGATTTCCAGTACCCATCTGACAGTTCACAGCTGGCTGGCTGTAACTCCAGTTCCAGGGGATCCAATGCCCTCATCTGTGGGCGTCAGGTGTACATGTGACAGACAGACAGACAGATATGCAGGCAGAACACCCATATACATAAAATCAAAATGTAAAAAAAAATCCATTCACACATATGAAATAAAAATGAGTCTTTAAAAAATATGGCAGTTCTTACTGGTTGCAGTATTGTATGCCAGTAGCCTCCGCACCAGGGAGGCAGAGCACGTGGGTCAGGAGTTCAAGTTCATCAACACATGGAGTACTTGAGCTACACGAATCCTTCTCTCAAGCCAGTCCTCCGCACCCAACAAAAGAGCTGATGTCTGTGGGATAATGGTGAATGCATCACCAATAGCATTCTCACTGATGTGGACCAGGAGTTTAGGTCTGATAATTTGTATCTTTCAGCCATATTTCAATCCATCTCCATGCTGCCTAACTTCTAGTTCAGGGCAAACCATGGTCCTCAGCACTTAACTTACAATAACGGCAATCCCCCCCCCCCTCTTTCTTTCTATGTGTGTGTGTGCTTAGGTTGTTTTAGTTTTTGAGACAACGTCTGGTGTAGCCCAGGCTGATCTGTACTGTGAACCCTGATTTCCTCCGCAGCAAAGTGGAATGGATACTTTGAAATGTTGCTATGGAGCCAGGTCATACCCAGCAAGAGGTCTTCACAGTGTGTGACATAGTATACAATCTCAGTATCCCCACCTAGCATCAAAGACCGCTCAGAAGGAAATCTAAGAGAGAAGAAAGCAACTCTTCAACCAGAAAAAAAAAACCAGAACAAAAACAAGCAAAAAAGCAGCTTTGCCAACAAAAAGTCATAAATGTCTCCCCTCCCCTTTTCTTAGGAAGACCTTTGTACACATATTTCCCTTTGCTTGGTAGACCTCCTCCATCAGGTTATTCCTTTAAAACTCAGGTCAAGGACTGGAGAGATAGCTCAACTGTTAAAATGCTTGCAAGTGTGGGGATCTAAGTTTGGTGCCCAGAATCAGGTAAAAAATAAAATCAGGTTGGAGAGGTGATAATGGAGGGTTCCTGGGAGTTGTTGAATAGCCAGAATAACCTAATTGGGTGACCTCTAAGCCCCAGTGACGCTATCTCAAAAATCAAAGTGGAAGGGTAAGATAGTAGTCTTGAGAAACAGATCTGAGGTTGACCTCTGGCCCCCATACACATTCAGGAACACTAGGCAGGTCATGGCTGAGAAGGACTGACAGACAAGTCAAGTCCCTTCAGATTCTAGGTCTTCCAGTCTTGTGCCCCTAATAGAGTTTTGAAATGATATACTACACATTTGTGTGGTTATTTTCCTTAGATTTGTCCTTTCCTCGAGAGTCATTTTCTCTGAGAACAAGACAATGGTGATTTGGTTGACTTTCAATAAACATGGATTGAATGAATGAAAAAATTACCCAAGACTTTTGTAAGAATTTTAGGATATAAAAGAAAACACACGCGCACACACACCGTGGGGGTAGTGTG
Organism: Myodes glareolus; assembly: GCF_982192425.1. Classification (NCBI taxonomy): domain Eukaryota; kingdom Metazoa; phylum Chordata; class Mammalia; order Rodentia; family Cricetidae; genus Myodes; species Myodes glareolus. The sequence goes on from NC_142026.1 coordinate 20,853,981, forward strand.
GGGTTGCCTCTCTAACTAATCAAACCATTCCCCAGTTATTCGGTTCCAAGGAAGGGGTGGGCAAAGGGCGCAAGGCGGTCGATCGGATGAACAAATGGTCAAACCCGGGTGGAGACCCAGACCCTAGCGAGTGGGTAGGAGGTAGGTTGACTTCTCCACGGATCCCCAGGGTCCTGCGTCGCGCGGCACAGGGCACACGAGGAACCGAGGAACCGCAGCACCCTGCCTCAGCCCCGCCCCAGGAGAAGTTTCGTCCCCGCCCTCTGGAGCTGCCTCCCGGTCGGGTTGGTACTAATACCTCAGACCTTGGGGCAGCACCTATCCTCACAGTGACACGATGAAGGTCGAGTTCGCACCACTGAACACCCCACTGGCGCGGCGTCTGCAGAGGGTTGCTGTGCTTCAGTGGGTCGTGACCTTCATCTTGATAGGTAAGAACCCTGCTGAACCACACTCACCTACCATTATCACCCTACTGGTTCTCCGGTCAGCCAAATCAGTGGGCTTTCCCCTACCATGCTTTGGATTCTTCCTCACTTGTGACAAGTAACTTTGCCAACTTTATTTCCCTTCTGCTATTTTCTTTTTCTTTCTTTCCTTCCTTTCATTCTTTCTTCTTTCATTTTTGGTTTTTCGAGACGAGATTTCTCTGTGTAGCCCTGGCTGTCCTAGAACTCTCTCTGTAGACCAGACTGGCCTCAAACTCAGAAGTACTCTGCTTGCCTCTGCCTCCCAAGTACTAGGATTAAAGGCATACACCACTACGCCTGACTTATGCTATTTTGTTTTTAAAGTGCGGTGTGTCTTACCTACAATGGAAGGCACAGGTTTTGAATATACAGCTGCGTAAATTTGGGTAACTATACTCTCCCAAATGTAGTCATGAACCATCTAGAAAATGGGCATTAGAGAAAGCTGGAGTTTAGCTCTGCAAGGACTGATAATTGTTTCTGGATCCCTTGACTTATAAATGGGTAATGCTCCTAGGTTATTAAAACCTGAAGCCCTTTTCACCTCAGTCTTAGGACAAAGAGTTAGGTGCTTAGTGTTAAGTTTTCCGGTTGCTCCTGGGTGCAGAATTGTGCTTTTCTGCCTAGACCCAACAGCTACATGGTTGGGTTGGGTTTGTGAGCCTTCTTTTCGGAAAGAATCCACTCGGGTGAGTTGTAGAGTATTCTCAGGCTAAGGCAGGGCAGGAACCAGATCTCCATGGCCAGCTCTTGGAGGAAGCCTGTCCTTCGCGTGTCATGCTCTGGGAAAGAAGAGAGAGAGAGAAAAAAAGGAATAACTAAAAACTTCTATGACTAAACTTCCCTAAAAGCAGAAATTGTCCATATGGGACAATGCAGTGAACTGCACACTGGTTGGGCTAAGTAATAATGACAACATGCAATGCATTACAGTTTTGCATGTTGGAAGCAGTTTCATTCATTCCATGCACTCACAGATCTTGACTGTGGCTTCATATGAGGACCGCTGAAAGGATCTTCAACACTGGGATGCCCAGGCTCCAGCCCTAGTATTTCTAGCTTGTTTGTCTTGGAATTCAGCCTTCACTGAGACTTATAAAAACAAAAGCAGGAACAAAACTCTCCAAGTGCACAACAAGGGCTAATGAATAGACAATTCAAGGCATTAACTATTCCTTAGGTCCTCACAGCCCAAACCCTGAAGGCTTGGCTTGCAACGGTGCATTCTGTTCCGCTCTGGACACCCAAGGGACACTGTATCCAGCAGCCAGTACTGCCACTGAGCCCCCAAGCCCCTTCCACTATTAGCCATGCCACCCTCACAGTTACGGTGAGGCCAGGACTCCGTGCTGTCTGTATAGAAGTGGAAACTAAGGCAAAGTAAATTACTCCAGGTCAGGCAGCTAGTAAGTGGAAAAAGCTGAATGCAAGCAGGATTTTTCTGCCCAAAGTCCCTGGTCCAGCCACTGGATGCCTGCTCTGATGGTCCCCCTTTCTAACCCATCCATCACACAGCAAAGCTCAGAGAGCCCACTGTCCTTTTCCTTCATGGCAATTGTCACTGATGGCATCTGTAAATGTCTGCTGTTGGTTGGGAGAGGTCTATGTGGCCACCCTAGTGTGCAGGCTCGGAGAAGGAGCACCTAGCAGCTGCCCCACCAGGGAGGGATACCCAAGAGGACTTGTCACGGGATTATTTCACCCAGTCACCCTCCACATGTCTCATTCCATCTCCTTAGCAACCCAGTAAGGGTAGGGTGGGATTGTCCCCTTTCCTCATGTCACATCGAGAAAACTATTGCCCATGGTCATGTGGCTCAGTTGTTGGTGGGAGGGCACCAAACGCATATCACCCACTGAGGCTGCCAAACTAATTCTGATTGCAACGTGAGAGCAGGGGAGGAAGGGGGGCTATGGCATGTCAATCCCTATGTGAAACTTGGAAGAAAGTATTTTCCTTCTATGTATATAGGGTGAGTTGGGGAATAACAGAGTGGAGAAGCAGGCACCATGAGTGAACTCTTCTATACCTTGGTAGAGTTTGAATTGGCACCAAAAGAGAGTTCCTTATGGGGTTAACACAGTTCCTGAAATTGATGTATTAGTACGTCCTGATGAAGCAGGACCGAGAATAATTATTAGAGAGACAGTCACCTGGTATCTCCAGAGAGTAAAGAGGCATTGGAGGTGATAAGGGGAAGGAAATGGTTTGGGGGTTACAGAATGTAGAGTTTAGGGTTACATGGATGAGGGACTGTTGTAAGGGAGAACAAAGGAAGCATGAAGGTATGTTAAAGGGCCCACTGTTACTGCCATGGATGAGGAGGAGACTCGGGAATTCATTTAGAACAGTCTTCCAAAAAGCTGAGTTAAGGGAGGTCTTAGCTGGGCTTGGTGGCACAGGCCTTTAATCCCAGCACTCAGGAGGCAAAAGTAGGCGAATCTCTTTTGAGTTGAAAGTCTGAGGCCAGCCTGGTCTACAAAGTGAGTTCCTGGACAGCCAAGACTGTTAAACAGAGAAACCTTGTATAAAAAATGTGTGTGTGTGTGTGTGTGTATATATATATATATGTGTGTGTGTGTGTGTGTGTGTATGTATGTATGTATCACAAGCACATATGTACATACATACACACATACACATGTTGAATTAACTTGGATCAAGACATACCAAAAATAGCTACAAGATAGATGAATTATAATTTTCTTATTATGAGGGTCAAACTCACGAAACAGGAACAAGAAGTCCAAGTTCAGCTATGTAGTGCAGGAACCACAGAGAGAGAGTAAACCCTGAGCTACCCAGTATCCCCCACTCCACTACTCAAAGGTCACACCCTAACTTGGTCCCACCTCTTAAAGTTCATCGGTTTACAGAGATTCCCCATCACCTCTTTTGTCTAAATAAGAGAGTTTTAATCCCAATACAAAACTATATACAGTAGGAATGGATATCAAGTATAAAATCACAACCAGCATAAATAATATTAAGCAAGGAAGACATGTTAAATGTTTAATAAACATTTTATTTTAAAGAGTCTTAAATGTTTAATAAACATTTTATTTTATTTGAAAGAGTCTAAGTCTAGGATCGGAAATGGCTGGCTAAATTATAAGAGGAAGGTAAGTAAGACTATTTAATCTTTAACCCTATTGAAGGCCGGAGAAGGGAGAAAATATTACTTGAGTAGGCAGGAAGTGTAATCAAGCAGCTTTCAAAGCGAGCAGTATATGTCAGAGACAATTGGTTACCTGAGCAATTTCCCAAAATTCTTATTTGTAATGCTGAAGCAACCAACTTTGGCTAATGCCTAGCCTAACTGACGGACCATTTTAGAGGCAGGAAAATTTTTACTACCATCTTACCCTGTCTTGGCAAGGTTTCGTAGTCGTGTGTGTGTGTATATGTGTGTGTGTGTGTGTGTGTGTGTATATGTGTGTGTGTGTGGTGTCCTGTTTATTTAGTCTGCACACCATGTACTTTGTTAGTGGTTGAGGCATGAGCAGTTTCTTGTCCAAAGGCCAATTGTGCCAAGAAGAGAACAAAATGAAGTGTCCTTGGTGCTTAACATTTTTTGGGGGGAGGGGGAGGAATAAATTGGTGTTGTCAGGAACAATCATGTTTTACATTAACAGAGCCCTAAGTTATCTAAATGTCATGCTTCACAGATCTTTGAAGTAGTTCAACATCACCTATGTAAGCAGAATATAATCTCTATGTCTCTAAAGAACTTAATTAATCTGACTATATGTGTAACAAATATGAATAACTATGGACCTATAATACTTAATACCTGTATAACTTAGAATAAGATTTTATATTAGAATATTAAATAATCTGTAAACAACTGTCTAGTAAATGAGGAAAATGTAAACAGTGTATATGTATCTTGATCTGAGGTAGCTATATAATGCTGATGACATAAGTCACAAAACAATCTCACACCAGTTCAGAATTATGAATAATAAAAGGGTTATGGATTTAAAGGGGAAACTTACAGATCACTGTCCTAGACAACAGTCCTCTGCGCGAACAGAAACAGAGTCTAGCAGCCGGAAGCGGAGCTGAAAGCATGAGCAGGCACACAGTTACCGCTGCTTTTACAGTTTAAGACACCATGCCCAAGTGGGATGGTATCTTAAAGGCTATTGGCTGAAGGAGCAGAATGTGCTCCCACAGTACCTCCCCCTTTTGTTTAAATAAGAGAGTTCCAAAGCCAATACAAAACTATATACCCTAGGAACAGATATCAAGTATAATTAAAATTACAACCAGCATAAACAATATTAAGCAAGGAACATATGCTAAATGTTTTAATAAACATTCTACCCTATGGCGTCTAAGTCTTGGATAGAAAATAACTTTGCTAGATTGTAAGAATACAGTAACTATGACTATCTAATCTTCAATCCTATCGAAGGCCTGAGAAGGGGGATAATATTATTTGAGCAAGCAAGAAGTACAATCAAGTAGCTTCCAAAGCAAGCAATAAATGACAGAGACAATTAGCTACTTGAGCAATCAACCAAAGTCTCATTTTGCAATGTTGAAGCAACCAACTTTGGCTAAGGCGTAGCATAATTGACAGACCATTTTCAGAGGCAGGAAATTTTTCAAAACAGTCTTACCCTGTCTTGGCAAGATTTGACAGTTCTGCTTACCCGTTTCCGGATACTATGTAACTTGTCAGTGGTTGAGGCATTGCCAGTTTCTTGCCCAAAGGCCAGTTTTGCCAAGAAGAAAACAAGCTCCAAGTGGAGTGTCTTGGGTGCTCAACATTCTCTCAGGAATAGATTGGTGCTGTCAGAAGCAATCATGTCTCATGTAAACAGAACCCTAAGTTATTTAAATGCCATGTTTTCCAAATCCTTGAAGATTACCTATCTAGACAGAATACAATCTCTATGTATCTAAAGAACCTAATTGATCTGATTATATGTACAACAAACATGAACAACTTTGACCTATAATAATTAATACCTGTATAACTTAAAGACTAAAACTTCATGTCAGAATATTAAATAATCTGTAAACAAATGTGCAACAAATGAGGACAATGACCTCAAAATATAAACAATGTATAAGTGTCTTGATCAGAGGTAGGAGTAAATATAATGCAATATGAAAATATATCCTAAAAGTGGTAACAATATACAAAATGTCCTAAACAGAGGTAGAAACATGCATATATACAATCTGACAGAATAACTTTGCATAGGTGTACAAATAATGTAAACAAAAGTAACAAATATAATTTGAACTTGTATCATTGGAACAAAGCCCTTATAATTCAGAAGGCAGAATTATATGCTATTCTTATGGTACTAAGGGATTTTAAAGAACCTCTCAATATAGTTATTGATTTACAATATGCAGAAATATTTGTTTTGCATATTGAAACCACCGAATTTACACCAGATAATACAGAATTTACTTCATTATTCATCCAGGTGCAAGACATAATCAGGAATAGGCTTTGTTCTATATACATAGCACACATCCAATCCCAAGCAGGTCTGCCAGGTCCTCTAGCACAAGGTAATGCAGAAATTGATCAATTATTGATTGGAAGTGTGTTGCAGGCCTCTGAATTTCATTTAAAAAACATGTCAATAGCAATGGTTTAAAGAAAGAGTTTTCTATTACATGGCAACAAGCTAAGGAGATTATAAAAAGGTGTCCTACTTGCTCTTTCTATAAGCAAACACCATTGCCTGAAAGGAATAACCCTAAGGGTACTCAAAGGAATAAAATTTGACTGATGGGTGTGTTCCACTTTACAGAATTTGGTAAATTAAAATATGTGTCCACACCATAGACACATATTCATGTTCCCAGGAACTGAACATCTACCTCTTGAAGAGGTCAATTTGGATGCCAAGATTCTGGAGTGATGATACTTACATCCACACCCATGTCTAGTAAGTCTTCAATAAAATGCCATTTATAACACACTCTTAGCTTTGGTCTTTAATCATTTATAGAAGTCTGCCAGAATATACGTTTCCTCTGTCCTACTGGAGTTTTTTACTCATCCTCCACATTTAACCCACCATCCAGACCAGTATTGCTTTTTACAGCAGGCATTGGATTTTTTAATTTTCCTGGCGAGACATGTTCTCCACAGTAACTGGGAATGCCTGGACCACATTCATCATAAAGGCCTGGGAGAGACCCCACATGGTGTTTCCCAATGGTATCAGGTTACCTTGTCTATCTTTTGTTTACTTACATTCATTTGTCCAGTGTCGGCCTTTGCCACCCCTCCTACATATACCTGAAGACTGAGTCCTCCTATTTCTGCCATTCCCAGAGGAGACATTATTCCTAGGAATTCCTTGTCTACAATCCCTTCTCAGATGTCCCATTCCACCACAATTAAAACATTTGGTTTTTTGATATCTTTTCTTACCATTGGAAATTGCTTCTCCTACCCATGCTCCAGTACCATAGTCAAGTGTATCGACATTCATTGTATGCAAGACTCATTCATCCATGGGTGCTGATCTGATCTTTAAAGGCCCAAGGATCCTTTTGCACCCTATGTGGGCATTCTCATAAGCCAAATATTCAATTATTATACGTCTAGCTTCTGAGTCAGTTACCCCTATTTGTACAGTCCTGGTTAGTCTTTGCAAAAAGTCACTAAAAGGTTCTCTCTGACCCTGTTTAACCCTAAGATATGATTCAACTCTATTTTCTGGTTCCTGAATCCTGTCCCAAGCCTTTAAAGCTGCTGTGCTACATAGGGACAAGGTGTGGTCATCATAAAGAGCTTGATTCTGAGAATCAGAGTAAAGTCCTTCACCTAGAATTTGATCTAGGTTCATCTCAAGTCCTTTTGCTTTTTCTTGTTGCTATAAAATTCTTGTCTCCTCTTTAAAAAACCATCTCCAAAGTAATTGCAGTCTGCTTTCTAGGTAGGACTGCTTAGATTAACTGAGCCCAATCTTGAGGCATGGCTTTGCTACTGAAAGCCCATGCTCTGACCATTTTTCTAACAAAGGATGAATGTAGTCCATAAGTTACAATTGCTTGTTTAATTTCCTTCAGATTGGTCATACTTATGGGTTCCCATGTACATTCTTTGAAATCTTAGGGTACTTGGGGCCAGATATTTTTCTGATGTTATTACTGGAAAAGCAGGCAGAACTCTGAGGAAATATCCTGGAGATTTTTATGTAATGATGAAATTAAATTTTGCCTTTTTACCTTTTGTTCCTGGTTATCAAATTTGATAATTTTCTCAATTTTTTTCAAATCTGTTTACCACTGCCTTTTGTAATGTCTGGATCTCCTGTCCAGTGTTCTGCTCTAATGCCCTCATTGAGGATTCCAAAGTGTGAAATCTGTCCAGTAAAGATAATGTCTCATCCTTGGACATAATCTTTATAGCATACATATTCCCTTCCTGGAGAGACATTCTATCAGTCAATCTATCATAACCCTTTGACAGAGTCCAATTAATACATTCAACAGTGCAAATTCTCTCAAATAATGTTTCAGCACCCACTGTCATTGATTGGGTTTTATGTGCCGAATCAGCTGTTTCCTTTTCCTAAGTGCTGAATCTCCCTTTAAATAAATTACTATCAGTTTATATCATTTACAAAAGTATCTCAATTGACCAAGTTTTGTTAGTTAAATTGTCCTTCAGATTCCTGACCTCTTTTTGAGAAGCTTGGTGCCAGTCTGTACCATTTCTAAAAGTATCTCAGTTGACTGACTTTTGCTAGTTAAAGTGGTCGTATCCTTGTTCACATTTCCAAACTCTTTCTTGAGAACTGTTGTTTCAGTCTGTAAAGACTGCACCATTTCTAAAAATGCCTCATTTTTAGCCCTATTGTCAAACCATATCAAATCATATCAGGGGTTCTAAAACCAAACATTTGGGTGCCAGATGATGATGTCACAAAACAATCCCACACCAATTCAAAATTATGGATAATAAGAGGCTTATTTATTTAAGGGGAAAACTAACAGATCACTGTCCTAGACAACAGTCCTCTGCACGAACAGGAACAGAGTCTAGCAGCCAGAAGTGGGAGCCAGAAGCAAGAGAGTGGGCACATGGTTACTGCTGCTTTCACAGTATAAGAGACCACTTCCAAGTGGCCTGGTATGTTAAAGGCCATTGGCTGAAGGAACAGAATGTGCTCCCACAGCATAATGCAATATGATATTATATCCTAAACATTGTATTAATATACAAAATGTCTTAAACAGAGGCAAAAACATGCATGTATACAATCTGACAAATAACTTTGCATAGGTGTACAAATATTGTAAGCAGAAATAACAAATATATTTTGAACTTCTAGCAATATACAAAAACTATAGCAATGTAAATTTTCTGTAATAATAGCTCACATGCGTTTACTCTGTTACCCACTATTATTATTATTAGTGTGATTAAGTTCACACTAAATTATCTATTATCCCATTCTACTCAGGCCTGCCACTGGGAGATGCTATACACCCAAATGCACCACATGGAGCCTAGTGACAGCCAGCCACAAAAAACCCAAACCCCACGATTTGGCGCAAACTGCTGAATTATCTCGGCTAATTACAAGATAGATCAATTATATTTTTCTTTATTATAAGGGACAAACTCACAAAACAGGAACGAGAAAGTCCAAGTTCAGCTATGCAGCATGGGAATCAAAGAGAGAGAACAAACCCTGAGTCGTCCGGCGTTCTTCCCCCGGGTACTCAAAGGTCACACCCTAACTTGGTCCCACCTCTTAAAGTTCATTGGCTGACAAAGATTCCCCATCAGCTATAGATGGAATAGATATGGATATAGATATGGGTGGGTCTCTCTTGCACCCTGGACTGTGGGATGATTTCAGACTGTTAAATGGCCTCTACCTTACTATCTAGAAGCGTGGCAGGTTCTCCTGTGAGCAATCTAAGAATCACCACTTCCCCTCTGCGATACTAGCTAGCCCCTGCCGCACAGATGTCAATCTGCCCCAAAGGGTACCTGGTGTGGGCTCATGTCAGCGCTGAAGTTGTTCAGACTGTATGTTCCACCCTGATTCAGAGTATCAGCTTACAACTCTAATATGGGTACCTGCCCCAGGAGGGACCATCAGTCCAGGTTGGGATTGTTTGATCTTGGAGAAGACAAGGTATTTGGGGTTGTCAATAGTGAAGTTGGGCTGTTTATTTCCGTAGTGGTGAAAACAGGCTGCTTGGGGATCAAAGTTATAGCGACCTCTGAGTGGCAGCCAGAGGCCGCACAGAAGGTAGAAGCAAGAAATTTATTATTTGGAGAGGCATATATCTGGAACTTCTAGACTTGTTGAGGTCCTGCTATCGTCAGGACAGGGCAGAAGGTAGAACAGAGAGTTGTAGTGCCTTTAGGTCAGAGTTTCAAGTGAGTAAATGCAGGAATGGAGAGGGCAGAATCCTTGGGAAGGAGAGTATCAGAGTGAAGTGGAGGGCAGGAACCAAATGGGATATTGGGGTTTTCTAGGAGGATGATGTGAAAAAGCTTAGAAGGGGCAGAGTGGAGAGACTCTTGTGTGACAGCAGATCCTTGAGCCTATGTGGTGAGAGGGTAACCAAAAGAGAGCTTAGAAGCCTCCTGGGCCAGTAGGGAATGGTGGCTAGTGCCCATAGGCAAGGCTGCCATCCCCTAACTGTTGTATCTAACTGTGCAGAAAGGTAGTCAACGGGGCAAAGGTGAGTCCTCTCATTTGTCCCAAAACCCTTCACGCCACTCCCCATTTCTCAGTAGTGTATGTATAGCATAAAGGGTTGGCCAAGGTCAGGGAGACCCAGGGCAGGGGCCTGTAGGAGTGCATCCTGGAGGTGAGAGAAAGTGGGTATGGCAGGCTTAGTAGGATCTAGAGGCTCCGTTAGGGGGCCTTGTCCTTCATAGAGGGATGAGCAAGAAGAGCAAAGGAATCCAGGTTCTAAGTTATCCCTCCAGGCCAAGGAAGGAAAGAATCTCTTCAACGGTGGTTGGAGGTGTGAGGGACTATCTGTGACTGAGACTGAGTTCACATCTATTAGGGAATAGCAGAAAGTTTAGGTACTTGACCTGAGAGACAGAAAAAAAAGTTGAGTTTTGAAAGGGGAGACTTCCTATCCTTTGTTTCCTAAAAAGTTCAGAAGCTGGGCAAAATGCTGTGACAGCAAGGATGAGGGACTGCAGAGCAGAGGGTTGCCTGCATAGCAAATTACAGAGCAGAGGTTGTCTACACAGAGGGTTACAGAGCAGAGGTCGTCTACATAGCGGGTTACAGGTCTAGGGAGAGTTTGTCTACATAGCAGGTAACAGGTCTATGGAGAAGTGGTCAGTGGTCAGAGTCTGGCTCAGAACCACTGGATTCTGTATAATTTCAGGCCTGGAACTGGAGGGATCTCATGTGGCAAAGGCTGGCCTTGAACTCCTGACCCGCACTTTTTGCATCTTTTACTGGGATTATAGGTGTATGCTACCATGACCAGGTAGAAACAGTTTTATAGAAGAAATAAATAAATTTCAATTTGAATGAGAAAGGAAAGAACACATATAAAAATATTTAGTTATTTCTTAATATTGATCATTAATGCAAATAAGCAATTTTGTCTGTTTTATGTTGTGAGTTTCATGTGGAAATTTACAAAATGTGACCATTCTTCTGCAGAGTTTAACTTGTTTTGGTTTTTTTTAGGGCTGGGAATATAGATCAGTGGTAGAATGCTTGTTTAGCATGAGACCCTGACCCAGCAAGAAAGACACACACATAAACATACACAAAACAACAACCAAGAGTTTCTTTTATAATGAAAAAAAAACAATTCTAATTTGAGAAGAGTAGAAAAATGTGTAAATTTTCTTACAGTGGGGGATGTAGCTCAGTGGTGAAGTACCTGCCCAGCATGTACAAGGCCCTAGATCTTCAAATCTTTAGAAGAGAATAGAAAAATTCTAAACATCATCACTACAATTTTAACATATTTTTTTCTTCTTGGTTATTATAAAAAGTATAACATATTTAGTTGAACCAAATGAAATGATGTTTTACGGAATCTCAAACAATCAGTGGTAGCCAACTGATAACCAGTCATCATTGTCTGTTATAAGCCTTATGCTAGAACTCTTTCCTCACTCTTGTTCCTGTGGGTCACCACTCACCTTGTCCCTGTGAGGAACTCCAGCTAACTCATTGCTCCGCCAAGTTGGACTTGAGTGGAATCTTTTATTCTCTGGCCTGTGCTGGTGCCCTACCCTAGGTGAATAGACACTTGTGTGCCGTCTCCTCAGGGAAAGTTATAGAACATCTTAATTGCTCTTGTTTCCCTGAGCACTGCCTAGGGTGAACTGGGTGCTTCTCTGTTCTGCCCTAATCTTGTTTGTCTTTGAAATCCAGGTGCCTCTGGGTCAGAAATCACTCTTTGGGTGATCTGGCTAAAACTGGATGCCCATCTGCATTGCTCAATGCCACACATCCTTAGCACTATGACCACTGATAATTGCCATGACATGAAGGAGCCACAAAAGGAGAAAAAGGAGGAGCTTCCTTAGTTCTGCCAATACTATGGCAGCATCATTTTGCAATGAAACAATGCTTTATTGCATAGCTGACCATCAAGGAAGTCACTCATATCTGCTTGTCTGATCAGTTGTTATTGGGAGAGTGAAGTGGCTTAGTGTTTTGGGGGTTGAAAGGATGTACATGTTCCCCTCCTGAAAGAGTGGATGTTGGGTTTTGATGTCACTGAACCTACAGGATTTAAGTCTGGGGCTAACTGGATATGTAGCAGACTCATTTCACAGTCCTAATTCTTCTGTGTGCTCTAACCATCCATCCTTTACTCTCTCCTGACTTTGAAAGCCACAGCCTTCTTATCATGTCATCATTTTGCCTTTTCCACAATGTCACCTAACTGGAGTCAGAGTGTGCATCTTTCCCTAGTAGCTTCTTTTACATGGTGATATGTATTTAAGACTCTCAAGTGTCTTTATGGCTGGGTAATTCATTTCTTTTTAGAGGTAAAAGCTTTTCATTGTGTAGATAGAGTATGGCTTGTTCGTTCATTCATCTATAAAAACATTGTGGTGGTTTGAAAGAAAATGGTCTCCATATGGAGTGGCACTATCAGGTGGTAAGGCTTTTTTGGAGTAGTTGTTTATGTTGTGGAGTATTACTTTAACTATGCACAGGTGTGTTGCTTTTGTTAATGCTGTATTTGCTTAATTATGTAAAGATGTGCTGCTCTTTCACCTTTCCTGCCTAAGGCAACTGACTGGTCTAATAAAAAGCTGAACAGCCAATAGCTAGGCAGTAGAGGGGTAGGTGGGACTGCAGGCAGAGAGACTAAGTAGGAGGAGAGAAGAGAAGAGAAAAAGGAAAGAAAGAAGAGAGAACAAGGGAAAGGAGAGGGAGATGCCCAGGGCCAGCCAGACAGGGAGTCAACAGGCAGACAGACATGAAGTAAGACAGACAGATTGAAAGAAAATGAAAAGCTCTGAGGCAAAACATAGATGAAGAGAAACAAGTTAAATTAAGCTTTAAGAGCTAATGGTACAATCATAAGATAAGACCGAGCATTCGTAATTAATTAGAAGTCTCTGTGTCATGATTTTGGGAGCTGGAAGAAAGTCTGCGCTGGGCTAAATCTCTGAAATTTTAAGCCAGACCCAATTAAATATTTCCTTTTACAAGAGTTGCCATGGTCATGGTGTCTCTTCACAGCAATAGAAATTCTAACAATTTTAACAATTATGAATAACATTTCTATAAATATCAATTTATAAGCTTTCATTGTCTATAAAGCCTTTAGTCCTCAACTCATGTGTGAAAATATCAAGAAGCATTGTTACTAGACCATATGGTAAAAGTATGTTTATTTGTGTGTGCATGTTGTGTGTGTGTTTTCATTAGTGGAGGTCAGAGGTCAACACTGCCTGCTTTCCTATGACACTATTTTGTTTGGGGGGACAAGGTTTCTTGCAGGACCTGGAACTCACTGATTCAGCTAGGCTGGCTGACCAGCAAACCCCAGTGGTCTTTCTTATCCTGGCCACACTTCACCGTTGCTGTTCTAAAAGCCACCGGAGAGCAACCAATTAACTTAGAAACACTATGATATTTCATCTCTAAATACTGACATTTGGTTCCTGAAAACAAAGGGTTTCTATGTAATCAAAATCCTATTATAGAAATAAAATCCTAGCCAGACACACACCCATAATTCCAGGATGCTGAGCCAGAAGGATCACAAGTCAATATCAGCACAGTCTACAGAGTGAGTGCAAAGCCAATATATATTCTTTTACAAGAATAAGTAGATGTTACTCTTATGCAAGGTATCTGTGCATGCAGGCACATGCACACATGTGGAGCACACACACACACACACACACACACACATCTTATTTTCATACCCAAGAATTTTATCAGTGACACATGACCTTATTCACATATGGTTTGCATCTAAATTCCCCTAATTGTCTTCAAATTTTTCTTCAGAGTCAGATCAGATGCTAATATATTTTACTTGGTTTAAAAGCTCTTGCAAAGCTATATTTTTATAAACTTTAAAAAGAAAACCTTAAATGGGCATGTGTGTTTTGCCTGCATATATATCTGTGTACTCCACGTATATCTGCGAACCTGTTGCTTAGGATCTCGCAGAATGAGAGATGGTCATTAGTGACCATGCGGGTGCTGGGAATCAAACTTTGGTCCCGGAAGAGCAGCTAGTGCTCTGAATCACGCCAACGGTATCGTATGACTTACACTGGTCGACTGAGCAGCCGCGGAAAGCGATGAAGTGGTGAGATGCACTACAGCATTGATCGGTTACAGAGACTCGGGTGAAGGTAAAATCTAAAGACTCCACATATTGTGACATTCCTTTTACAGGATATCCAGAGTAGGTAAATCCAGAGAAGCAGAATGCAGATTGGGGGTGAGGAGAGGAGAAATTGGCAGAGGGGGAGGATGCTTAATGGGCACAAGGTTTTATTCTGAAGTAACAGAGAAGACTGTGACTACATAGAGGAATGGGTTCAATATCCCCAATTTGCTGATTCAAAAGCCCAAATACTCCAGAATAAGAAAAAAAAACATGTCATGTCAGCTGAGTACTACCATGACAACACAAGTGGAAATCCCATGCCTCTGGCCTCATGAGATTGTTGCTGACAGAATGTGAGCATATCACATGCTTCAGGATATATTAAAGGAGGTTAAAAAAACATAAATACATTGTGTGTTGAGACATTTATCCCATCCCCAGGTATGTCATTATATATAAGCAGATATTTGTTGTGTGTGACAAAATTCAAACTTTTAAAAACTTTCAGCTCCAGACATTTCATGTAAAGAACACTCTGCTTGTAGCAGTTGCAAAACATGAATGTATTAGATGCAACTGGATTGCTTTCTTTATACTGGTGAATGTTATTTTAATTTCATCTCAATAAAAAAATTGGATGAGCTACAGTACCTTTAAAAACAAAGAAAAGGGCTGGAGAGGTGGCTCAGAGGTTAAGAGCACTGGCTGCTCTTCCAGAGGACCTGAGTTCAATTCCCAGCAACCACATGGTGGCTCACAACCATCTGTAATGAGGTCTGGTGCCCTCTTCTGCAGGCATACATGGAGGCTGAACACTGTGTACATAATAAATAAATCTTTAAAAAAATAAAATAAAGAAAATATAAAACCTATGGGAATTAAGTAGTAGATGGTGATTGACCTGTGACTTTCAATTCCAAATGTACTTAGGTCAACTCTTAAAAGTCAGGTGGCTCACAACCTTTAATCTTAGCGCTTGAGAGGCAGAGGCAAATGAGTCTCTGTGAGTCTGAGGCCGGCCTGCTCCACATACTGAGTTCTAAGACAGCTAAAACTTCATAGTGAGACCTCGTATCAAAAAAAAAATAAGTAGATAAGTAAAAATTAAATTAAAATTCAGGCCATCAATTTGTAGAAGTCAGTGAATTTCAGCTTAAAGGCATCTGTTTTGAGAGCCGTTGAAGTAAACTTTTGTGTTCATCTCTTGCTTTGACTTCCAATTTAAGAGAATCGAGTCACTCTGGATTGCTTTGTTAGATAAAGCTAAGAAAAAGACTACCTAGTCGTGTAGTTTGGGTAGTGTTATCTTCTGTCGAGTCAATTATATGTAGAATATTTAAAAGCTACAGTGTTCTATTTCTGATATAAACTATAAAGGGCTCAAGCGGTATGAAGAATTGGCTTTAACTGAGACAGTTTCTGTACAGCAAAGCATCAGAGCAGGTCACATGACAAGGTGTCTCTCCACAGTGATCTAGTTGTGACTTTTGGTCCCGTGAAATAAGTAAAAATGTGGGGAAATACATTGATATGCATTGATATGGAAAATTTATTAGAAATTCAAATGGTCAGAAGCAAGACAGTGGCTGCATTAGTGCTGACAATCATTGCTATATTTTCATTTCTTATAACAGTTGTGAAGAAGTCATAATATCAGACCCCTAATACCAAACAGCTGGTGTAAGAATACCCTAATTCTTGAAATTTAGAATTAACAATAACATATGATCTTCCATGTTAAAAAGAATAACATGGGGATGGAGACATGATGGCTCAATGGCTCACGCGTGTTTATTACCTGTATAATCACCTGGGCGGCAGTCCTGTGTGTACATGTGATGAGCAGAGGTAGGGGTCATTCAGGCCTCCTGGATGTTGGACTAGCCAAAGAGCTAGAGCTTCGGGTTCAGGGAGATACCCTGCCTCGTGGGAATAAGGTGGGGGGTGGCAGAGGATGACACCTGGTACCCTCCTCCAGCCTCTGTGCGTGCACAGGCACACAGACCTGTACATGCATTCATGCATGCATATCAAGAATTTCATTTCCTCAGGGTATCAAATGTCATTGGAATTGGTCTTCAGTTGAATAACACATGCCCTTAGTAATATGTTGAAGTATATCATGAGGGCAGGACTGGGGGTGCACCACCAGGAATAAGGTTGATGCCTTCTCTGCTTATTATTGTCCCCCCCGTTCTTTAAAGTATGGCGGTAAGGAACATTTTGTAATAATGGCTCAGATTTGTCTGTCATTTATTCTGTGCCAGGAACTTGACCTCAGCAGCCTCTGGAAGCACATGCCATCATTAGCCATGTTTGTTTGTATTTATTTGTACGTTTGTTTTTTCCGAAACAGGGTCTCTCTGTGTCGCCTTGACTGTTCTTGAACTCACTCTGTAGACAGGCTGGCTTCAAACTCACAGAAATCTGTCTGCCCTTTGCCTCCCGAAAGCTGGAATTAAAAGCGTGTGCCACCACTACCACCATTGCCCTGCATGCCATTAGACCATGTATTAGTTACTCTGCACTGAGACAAAGTACCCAACAGAAGTGACTTAAGAGAGGATTTCCCTGGCTTGGCTCACAGCTTGGCATGGTATGGTCATCACGGCTGAGTCACGACGGCAGGAGCATATGGCTAGGACTTTTTACATCCTGGTGGACCAGACAGCAGAGAAGGCTCAAGCCTCATCTAGGGTGGGCTATAACCCACTTCCTCTAGGTAGACGCCACCTCCTAAAAGTCCTACCACGTTCCAAAGCAGCACCACCATATGGGGGACCAAATGTGCAGACATGTGAGCCTATGGAGGACACCCCACACTCTAGCTTGAATACCCACTTCCCAGGCAGAGGCACTGGGACTCGGGAGGTAAAGAAAGCTGCTTCAGGCTGGACAGCTTGGTCCACAGTGAATTCTATCATAGGAAGTCCAGTTTCAGACTCACCACTTAGTAACTATGCATGTGAAATGTGTGACAGATTTAAAGAGACACGCTGTGTGTATTCAAGGGGAGCCTGTGCTGCTGGGTTGGGGCACTCTGCATTTGAAGTTGGCGGGGTGTGTGTGTGTGTGTGTGTGCGCGCAGGATTCTGTTTCTTGACCCCTTTCTGAATCACCCTGAGCTTGAAATGAAGTCGGTTTGTTATTGAAGTCAGTTTCTCCACCTTTGAGGAAACAATCAGAAGTATCTGTGTGCCCGATTCTTTATGCTACGAACCCACATATGAAGTCATAGCAAATTTGTCTAAGCTGAACTATTCATGGGAAGATAGCGGTTTGGGTGTTTTGTGGCTTTGCTTGGTTTGGTTTGGTTGTGTTATGGTTATTTTAAGTGCTCAGATTTAGGCATTAGACAGATCCCAGTCCAAATCCTTTGGACATTCAAATTCCAACGGCATCCATTTTTCACAACGGTAGATTATGAGCCGTGTGTGAGCCCTAAAGGTTGCATGCAGAAATAAGTGAACTTCCTTATATAAAATGGCAGGAGTTGATTCTCACCGAATAGCTGCTCTTTCTTTTCCTATTTCATCTTAACTTGCCCGCTAGAGCTCTGAATACAGAATGAGGTGTATTTATGTCTTGTAAATCTTTCATACACCTCATTGAAGTAAACAGAAAATTAACCAAAGATGGAGAAATCTCAGTCCTCCAACCTGGGTGAATAGAAGTAGGTGAAGTAAAAGAGAATGGTCCTGCTAGGAATAGGAGCGAAGGGCAGACTCTCTGCCTAGCTTCAGAACACACCCTTGGTAGATCTACAAAAGTAGACAGCCCACAAAAGGAAGAGGGTGCAGGGCTCCTCAACCTGTAGTCTGTTGACATTGGAGACAAGTAGCAAGTCAGCCCTCAACTACATTCACATGTATATTTTGTCAGATACATAGCCGGAAAAGAATATATATATATTCTGATATATATCAGAATAAATAGGAATAGAATTCTAGTTTGGGATGTGTGTGTGTGTGTGTGTGTGTGTGTGTGTGTGTGTGTGTGTATTTATGTATAGTATATAATAGTTCCTCTAATCTATGCGTTTTTATATAGTTTTCACTTCCCCTGGTTTTAAGTATCTAGTATCAGCCAAGGTATGAAAACATTAAATAGGAAATTCCAGAAAAAAAAGATTTAAAGGAAATAAATAAATTAATGATTATTAACTTTTGAATAATATTTAATATTTTGGTGTGTTGCTTTAATGGTTCTGTTTTATTGCTACTGATCTTTACTAGTCTATTATTATGTCTGATTTGTTAGTTGAATTTTTAGCACAGATATGTCGATGTTGGTCAAAGCATAGTATTCTTGGCCAGCACTGCCAGTAGCTTCCAGACAACCACTGGGGGTCTCCCTACACATCGGGTCAGAGGGAAGATGGAGCTGTGGTGTCTCGGGCTTAGATTCAGCGGCCCTCACCAAGATACCTTGATATATCCTTGGTACAGGGCTCTTTTTTAACAAGGTTGAAAAGGAGAAGACAGGAATTTGGGGTCTGGAGAGCACTCTAGATAGGCGGCCTCACTGTGTAAGCGAAGGCTGAAACATCACTCCAAAGTGACCTGAAGTGGTGAGCACTCATCATCTGCTAGGCTTTAAGCTTCTATCCTGCCCTCCTCTCTGTTGTCATTCATTTCAAAACAGGGGTTCACTATGTGATCTACGCTGGCCTAGAATTCAGTCTTCTTGCCTCATTCTCCCAGGTACGAAACACCACACTTGGATTAGAAGTATGTCCATGTGTAATATGTAAGTCAAACATTTAGAACTGTATTCTTTGGGCCAAGTGTGGTGGGGCACACCTTTTAATCTTAGCACTTGGGAGGCAGAGCCAGGCAGAGCTCTGTAAGTTTGAGGCCAGTGTTGTCTACATAGTAAGTTCCATGCCAGTCAGAGATACACAGCAAGACCCTGTCTCAAAAAACAAAAGTATACCTTAAACATAATGGGTTATTGTCAAGTTATCTTTTTTGTTGTCAATATTCAAGCTAAATTTTCTCCACCCCCTCACCACCCCATATTTTTAAACAATATTGGTAAGTACATAAAAGATTGCAATGACTCATAAACATAGCAAGAACTCATAGACATTATAACCTGAAGTGCCCCCTTTATGCTTGTGATAGTTTGAATGAGAATGGCCCCCATAGGCTCATTTGTTTAAATATTTGGTCCTTAGTGGAACTGTTTGGGAAGGCATGGAGGTGTGGCCTTGTTGGAGGAGGTGTGTTGCTACCAGCAGGTTTTGAGGCTCTCAAAGCCAAGTGCTGTTCCCAGTGTACCCTCTCTGCCTCCTGCTTGCATATGTGAGCTCTCAGCTGTTCCTGCCTCTGTGCCCTTGCTCCCCAGCCATGACCTCAATAAGATGCAAGTGAAACACCGTCTTTTCTAAGTTGACTTGGTCGTGCCGTTTTGGCATGGCAATAGAAAAGTAGCTAATACAATACCATTTTTGTTTCTGACAACAGAGTTCTTGAAAATGGAGGCTGTGGCCAACACATGTCCGCTTCATGGGTACATGAACTATGACGTACAGTCGAAGTAGGACAGTAAGGTTTCCTTCAGTAGCCAGTCTTCTACTTTCCATGGCCAGTGGTTGTGAGTTACAGGAGAAGTGACTGGCGGACGATCCCACCTGGCATGTCCCTCTCTTGCAGCTCTGGTGTGCACTGGGGTCATGGTGCTGCTGATCGTATACAACTACTGGTACATTTACATCCCGTATCTGATCTGGCTCTACTTTGACTGGCAAACTCCAGAGCAAGGAGGCAGGAGATCTAACTGGGTCAAAAACTGGACCGTGTGGAGGCATTTTAAGGACTATTTTCCACTTCATGTGAGTAGAACTGCCTTCTAAAGTATTCTTTTGAGTTGGGGCGGGGGGACTGTGGGAGTGTGATTTCATCTTGGGTATCTCTACCGTATTCCTTTCCAGACGGTGTGTACTTCAGTGCATTTGGGGCTCTTATAATGAACACCAGAGCTTCAGATCCATATAAAGAAAACTTATTTCTCCTACTGTTGAAGTCTGGCGTGGGTGGTGTCCAATATTAAGGTTCCAAGATTCAACCAGTATCATCTTGCCCTGTAATCTCATGGCAAATAGAAAAGGCAGAGTAAGAGGGGGCCAACTTGTCTTTTTAAGAAGAATCCATCCACACTGGCAGTCAGAATGCTAGTCTCTCTACTCTCTGAGTTCTCATGAGCTAGCCCCTCTCAGGAGACCTTGCATTCCTACACTGTCACACTGGAGATCAAATTATCCTTGTTTGGGGGGTGATTGACAGACGGATGCAAATCATTCCAGAGAAAGCATGCACTTTGGTCCAATTTAATAAATGAGACTTATGTCAAGTTGATGAAGACTGGGGGTGCTGTGTATGGGACCTGGGCTTAGTGAATGGTTTGAAAACGTCCGAATATCTTCAGCCCAGGGAAATAAGATGAATTGTGCAATTCAGGTCCCACTGAATAGGAACAGAGGGAAACTCTTCCACTTCTCACTAATGGGGGTCGTTTCATTTCCTTATCTCAATGTGAACGTGCTGTATGTAGCTCAACAAAACCCAGGATTTGGATCCACGACAAAATTATATATTTGGGTTTCACCCGCATGGAATATTCGCGACTGGAGCCTTCGGAAATTTTTGCATAAATTACTCCGACTTCAAGAAGCAGTTTCCCGACTTTACACCTTATCTCCATTCGCTTGTGTGCTTTTTCAAGGTCCCATTCTGCCGAGAATATGTTATGAGCATGGGTAAGTGATGTAGCCTCTGCTCCCCAGCTTCAGTGACACCCACTTATCTTACAGACCTACGCTCTGTGGATTTCCCCTACACCTAATCCTTCCGTCTGCTCTTCTGACCAGCCTGGATATTTAGCTTTGTGATAGCATAGGTATTATCAAAAAAAAAAAAAAACACTAATTAAGTGGGAGAATAAATTGGTGAATGCATTTGGTATATTCAAATGTGGAAAAACAGTCATGGATCAAATAAATGATGAATTATACTTTGGAGAGTCACTTTGTGCACTTTTATGGATATTAGAACTGGAAAGTGTTTCCCTTTGTGTCTTGTGCATCGCAAGTGACATAAACTACTCAGTGTGCTGGCTTTGTCATCCTAGGTTGTGTGCCCCTCCTGGGGCTGTGGGTGTTGTCAGCGGTACAGTGTTTATCTAGCATGATCAAGGTCTGGTTTTACCCCAGGTCTGTAAAAAAAGAAAAGAAAGGGGAGAGGAGGGGGAGGGACAAGGAGGAGAAGAGATCGGGATGGAAGGGAGAAATAAAAGTAGCCTGTCCACAGCCTGGTCTGCAGAGTGGTTCCAAGACAGCCAGGGCTACACAGACAAACCCTGTCTCAAACAAACAAACGGAACCCTCTGCTGCTCTGCCGTGGGTTTGATTTGGTCTGGTTGTGGTTTGCTCTTTTTATGAGACAGACCCTCACTTTATTTCCCAGGCTGGCCTTCTGGCCCTGAATTCCGGACAGTACCACTTCTACGTCTCAAATTCTGAGATTGTAGGTGTGTGCCGCTGCGCCTGTGGGTCAAGGGAACACTCTAGTCACGGTTCCGAGAACAGAATCCGTCTGAAATGCTGTGGAGAGGCTATATAAACATACAAAGTGACCCCAGCTTGTGCCAGTAGCCTTCATTTCAACTCAAGAGACTCTATTGGCTTGTCTAACTTGATTGGCTTTTTGGCAGTGCA
This sequence comes from Myodes glareolus, assembly GCF_982192425.1. NCBI lineage: Eukaryota > Metazoa > Chordata > Mammalia > Rodentia > Cricetidae > Myodes > Myodes glareolus. The sequence continues at coordinate 20,875,972 of NC_142026.1, forward strand.
CTTTGGTAACTTACAGAATATTTTACACTTGTCAGAATTGTGTAGGGTGGTTGGTTGCAATTACCTTTGCAGCCCCTGAGTATAAAAGAAAAATGAGCAGCCTTTTTGGAAAAATTATATCTTCAGTATCAATTAGTGATAGAGTTAGGGAAAGAGTTTCTATTGCCGTCCAGACTGTCATGGCTTCCTTTACAGTCACTTCTGTCATTATGTATCTGTTCGGAAATCACTACAATACAGAGCCCTAGGATCCTTGCTCCCTTTACAATAACTGTGTCAGTTTGTGGCCTCAAAAGTAGAAGAGAGAGATTCAGGACAGGCTCCAAAGCTACAGATGAACCCTGTCTGGAAAAAAAAAAAAAAAAAGTAGAACTCAGTCCAGTGAGTGCTGCAAGGCACACTAGAGGGCGCCCTACTCCTTAAACTACTGCGCGATCTACCATATGGCCACTAGAGGGCGCACTAACACCCCAACCTACCAAAGAAAATTCCAAAATGTGTTGTTGACATTGGGTTAGAGTTTTATAAAAGGAACAAAATTAAAGATAAAGTTTTAATTTCCAAAAAAGTCACAGAAATTTATTTTAAATTTGCTTTTTGCTGATTCAAAGTATAATTAGCAGTAAATTTGTGTAGTTAAGAACAGGTACGGCAGAGACAGCCAGGAATTCTCGGCTCTGTGACCACGTCAGACACAGTTTCAGAGTTTTTCTTAATACAGTGATCACTGTAGTGATATTTTGTTTGTGTTTTAACAAATAAAGCTTGCGTGAATACCAGAGTGCAAAGTTAAGCCACAAGAGGCCAGGCAGTGGTGGCGCACACCTTTAAATCCAGGATTCAGGGGACAGATGGAGCTCTGTTAGCCCAAGGCCACCCTGGGCTACACGAAATTGATCCAATCTAAAACAATCAGGGAAACCCAGTGAAGGCTACAATGACATAGTGTTGCTGGTGTGGGATAACCCTTCCGTGTGCTGTGAATATATGTTGCTCTCATTGGTTGACGATAAGAGCTGCTTTGGCCTATAGTAAGGCAGAATATAGCTAGGTAGGAAAGCCAAACTGAATACAGGGGAAAAGAAGGGTGGAGTAAAGAGAGATGCCAGCCAGCTGCCCAAGAAAGAAGATGCCAGCAGCAGACCCGCAATGCCACAACCACGTGACAATGCTTACTGAATAGGAATCGGTTAGTTAAAATGTAAGAGCTAGTTAATAATAAATCTGAACCATAAGACAAATAGTTTGTAATGAATATTAAGGCTCTGAGTGATTACTTAAAAGTGGCTATGGGGTGGGGTGGGACATAAAAAGACTTCTGTTTACCCAGTGCTCTGATGATAGAAATCCAGAAAGGAACAAGGTTTGAAAGAGTGCCAAGACATCATGTTTGGTTCGTCTTCCAGTAGGCGGCAGCTGCGTATGTATTATCATTATTATCAGTATCTTATATTGTGATCAAGTGTCCAATAAATGCTTTGGAATGAGTGAGTCCCAGGCAACTGGTGGCCGGCAGAAGAAAATTTGCACAGCAGACTGATATTTCGACCTGGATCACTGGGTGGGTGATGGGATCCTTTGTCTTGGTGGTTAATCTTAGAACAGGGCCTGCTCTGGGGAATAGTTGAATACACTGGATTTGGGGACATGAACTCGAGGTGTCTTTGAGCTGTCCGAGTGGAGATGTCCATTTGACCTTTGGTGATGTGGACCCAGAAGCTGAGGGAGAGATGGGTTTCTCACAACTCAGCACACATAAGTGGTAGTTGAGCTCATGGGTGTAGATGAGGTTCGAGGACAATAAAAATAATGAGGGAACTCTCCGAAATAGCAGCTTACAGAACTGACCGGAAAGGGAATCCAGCAGGGTATGAGAAATGGCTGGAGGAGAACCAGAAGAGGGTTGTCTTTGTAAGACAAGAGGAGCCTTCTTTCTCACTCAGCTTACGCCAAGCTAAACGACACATCTTGAACTCCGGGAGCATTCAAAGCCATCAAGGAGGGTCAGAGTCTCATCCTGTCACCCACCAGCCTTTTCTCTCAAGGGCCATTCAAAGCCAGATGTGACCTCTAACCCCAACACCTGGAGGCTGAGGTAGAATGATTGCCATGAGTTCAATTTGAGCTTAGGCTAGTTGAGGGCCAGCAAGCCTAGTATGACCGGAGAGAGAGAGAGGGAGAGAGAGAGAGAGAGAGAGAGAGAGAGAGAGAGAGAGAGAGAGAGAGAGAATGAGTCATTCAGAGCCTTATACTTTTCTAATAGCAGAGAATCAGAATAAAGCATCACTCCTGCAGTAGAATATTATTTTTTTAAAAAAAATAATCCTTCAGAAGGGGTGGCTAGTCATGGCTTCTCTTTGTTTCACTAAGGGGTAGTTCCCGTTTCTAAGAAGAGCATATCCCACGTGCTGAGCAAGGATGGAGGTGGGAACATTTCAATCATTGTCCTTGGGGGCGCGAGGGAATCACTGGAAGCCCACCCAGGAAAGTATACCCTATATATGCACAAGCGCAAAGGATTTATTAAGCTTGCCTTAACCCATGGGTAAGTGGCTTTTTTTTTTCAGTTTTGTTGGAGACAGGGTCTTATTATGTAGCTTAGGCTGGCCTGGAACTCACCATGTAGCCCAGGTTGGTATGGTGATCCTACTGTTAAGCCTGCCAAGTCCTGGGATTTCAGATGTGAGCCACTCTGCTTGGCCTAGCTAAATGGCTATTTTGTTTAGGGTAAGTGTGTTTTCAAAGGATAAGACATTAAACGAGCACAAAGAATGATTATAACTTTTCTAATCCTAAAAGAACATTCTCCAAGTCAATGTTCCAATAAAGACAGGTGGGGGGGGGGGGGTGGCGTCTTCTTAATGGAGGATGTCCTTTCTAACAAGGTAATTGGATGTCACAGCATTCAGTAGTAAAAAACAAAAACAAAACAGTAGACACGAAATCTTACATACTCAGTGTAAATTTGCAACAAGATGAGCAGAAGCCAATGGAAAGAATGGCTTCCCCCAAGCTTGACTTCCTACAGAATAAGATCCTGACCATGACTAGTTTGCTGAAGCCCTTCCTAAGGATTTCAAGTACAGCTTGAAGTGTTTTGAAGTTCATGCAGCTTCAGCGGTTCAAACGTGGCTACAGCGTGGGAAGCATGGGATGCTGTAGTGGTTACTTTCCCCAGTGCTGAAAAATGCCCAACTAAAGCAGTTTGAAGGGGGCTGGAGAGATGGCTCAGCAGTTAAGAGCAAGAGCACTGGCTGCTCTTTCAGAGGACCTGGGTTCAATTCCCAGCACCCACATGACAGCTCATGCCTGTTTGTATCTCCACTTCCATGGCTCCTGACACCCTTACACAGACATGTATGTAGGCAACATACCAATGAACATATAAAATAAAATAAAATAAATATAGAGCAATTTGAGGAAGTAAGGGTTTATTCAGGCTCCCTGTCTCAGGGGATACAGTCCATTTTTGTGAGGAAGGCATTTGGGGAGCAGGAGGCCACTGGTCATGTTGCACCCACTGTCTACAGACGGATAACAACGAACTATGGGGCTCAGCTCGTGTTCTCTTCCCGCCCTCTTTAATCAACCCAGGACCCTGGCCCATGGGATGTTACCTTTGAGGGATTCATATTCCCCTCTTCATTTAAAACCTCTTCAGAGCTGTTAATCCCAGAACTCCAGCGGCAGAGGTAGACAGGTCTCTGTGAGTTCGAGGCCAGCCTGATCTACAGAGCGAGTTCCAGGACAGGCTCCAAAGCTACACAGAGAAACCCTATCCCAAAAAACCAAAATAAATGAACAAACAACTACATATAAATAAAATAAAACAAAGCCTCTCCAGAAGCACCTTCACTGACCCCCAGAGACATGTCTCCTAGGGGTTCCAAATCCAGTCAAGTTGATTGACAATGAAGAGTCACTGGCACTGGCACCTTTAGAATTTGGGAGATTTTCTTGAAAAGTCTGGATGAAAGTAAATTATTTAAATTCATAACCTTAAGGCTGGAGAGATTGAATGAACAGATCAATGATTGGACAGTACAATTCTGAAGACTGGAGTTTTGACCCCCAGCCCCCACATCGCAAGCCAGGCATCCTGCAAACACACTCGGCCCCAGCTCTGAGGGAGGGGCATTTTCTTTCAACCTCTAAGCATGCACACTCAACCTCTAAGCAGGCACACGGGGGTGTTCCTGCAGATCCAGCTGTGCACACACTCACACACACACGAGCAAACCAACATTTTCCGTCTGTTCCTAAAACCTGCGTCCTTCCTTCCTGTCCCGCCAGGGCCAGCTTGGTCCCAGTGTTTTCTTTCGGTGAAAATGAACTTTTTAAGCAAATTAACAACCCTGAAGGCTCATGGCTTAGAATGGTACAAGAGAAGTTGAAGAAATCAACCGGGATTACCTTGCCACTGTGTTACGCCAGAGGAATATTCCAGAACAACTTTGGCCTAGTGCCCTATCGGAAACCGATCTACACCGTTGGTATGTACGTGAAATGAACAAAATGGTCTTACCTCATAGAGTGTTTGCTGTTACTGTCTAGGTGCTAACAATTCCAAAGAAGTAGCCTTCAGTTTGGACTTGCTAATGTCTTAGATCATTCGTTCTCAACTTTTCTCTTTAACACAGTTCCTCATGTTGTGACCCCCCAACCATAAGATTATTCCTGTTGCTACTTCATAACTGTAATTTTGCTACTACTGTGAATCATAAAGCAAATAAATGTGACCCCTGCGAAAGGGTTGTTTGATCCCCAAAGGGGTCATGACCATGGGTTGAGAACCCCTCTTAGACCCCAACAGAACTTTAACCGCGGTATCACCTCTAATGAACTTCCTCTGCTTCACATGTGTGGGGGAGTTGGTTACCCTGTATAACTCCACTGGTGAACTAGAGTCCAAGTCTCGACATGAAGTTTCTAGTGCTTCCTAGTGCACCTGTACCTGCCTAGAGCACAGGGGTTGACTGATAGGCGAGCCACCTCAGAGGCTCATAGCCACACACACACCAGCATCAGGTTCTTACTAAAGCACACTTTGTGTCCCTAATGATGCTTATAGATGTTCTAGTAGCGAATGCTTTTATTTATAAAAGGTGAGTGTTTGAATGACTAGAGACGGGGAGAAGAAGCGGAAAGGAAAAGGGACAGAGCCCAGCCTGGCGATGTGCACCTGCTGGGAAACTGAGGCAGGAGGGACCCAGGGTCAGGGCCAGCCTGAGCAACACCCAAAGCAGTCTCAAAAAGGAAACAAATCAATAAGTGGCGGGAGTAAGATACTTTTCTTCTGAAGCTTGGAAGAGACGGGGAGGGTGAAAATGAGGAGGTACCGAATCATGGTCAATTTAGCCATAGTTCTGCATTTTACAGGAAATGGAAATAATACTTTTACCACAATAGCCAATAACTAAAATCTGAATATAGTGACTTCTCTCTTTTTTTAGATTAGTTTCACTAGAAGAGAATTTCTTTCATCCCTTCTTCTCTTCTTCCCCCCTCCTCCCCTTTCTTTTTCATAACGGAGTCTCATGTAGCCCAGGCTAGCCTGAAACTCACTCTGTAGCCACGTAGTCTTGAACTTCTAATGCTCCCGCAGCCACAGGAGCCCCTTCTGCGAGGAGTGCACACACGACATTTTCTGCTGTCAGTTTATATGAGCTCCGCAATTCAAATGCAGTCACATGACGCTATTTTTAGCCGCCATATTTAACTCAGATGGAATGCAGCAGCCTGTTGGTGAGTTACTACAGGGAACACTGAGATAAATTTCAGAGTCCGACTGTGCTTTCACCACCAACTGGCTCATGTCTTTGGCATCATATCAGTTAATCATTTTTGTTCCGTCATGTTATGCTGTCGATTTGAGGGTGAGATATAATGGAAATTACAAGTAATGATTTGGGAGGTAGGGCATATGCCCACATGCAATTGTAGATACTGAAAAAAGGGGTGTCCTGCTGTGGGTTGCAGTTACTATCTCCTTGCATTAACTTTTTTTTTTTTTAAGTAGAGTGGTTTTGGTATTTGATGCAGTTAAATTGCGCCTCTCCTGACAGAGTCAGAGTAAACCGGAGCTGCTGGAGATGAGCTGCCTGTCAAGACGTTTTCATTCATGGTCTATACTGTGCTTCTTTTGGAGACTCAGAATAAGGGGACATTCCGTTGGCCCGTTCCATACCTACTCTGAATGGTTCTGAGTCCACGACATCTCCAGCAGTCTGTTATTTTTTTTTTGAAACCTTTAAATGGAGATAATAATAAGAATATTTCGTAAAGGTCCAGCTGTCACAATCTTAGGACAACAGTGGGGGAGTCAAAGATTTCCAACAGCCCGACCTGTGGGAACCAGACCAAACATAGGCCTGTAGATCCAATCCATAGGGAGCTGTGGCAGGAAGATAAGAAGTTCAAAGCTGACCTGGGCTGCAGAGTGAGTTCAAGGGTAGCCTGGGCATAAGCCACATGGTTAGATTCTATGTAGTTTAGTGGTAGAGGACCCGTCTAGCATGTGAAAGACGGAGTCAGTTCCCAGTACCGCAAGGACAGATTAAGAAAGAGAGAGGGAAGGAAGAAACAAGAAATGAAGAAGGGAGGGAGGGGGAGGCAGATGGACAGGGCAGAGCCTTCCTGACCGGCTTGCTGAGAGTTTCAAGTGCATTAAGCTTTCCCTGAGCAGGAATTCCTGCCAACATGTTAACCCCAATCAAAGTGTGAGGAAGTAGACAAATGGTTCATTTTTTTAAAAAAAATCTCAGTTTCTGGAAGAACAGAGAGGAGGAGACACCCAGAGATTCACAGCTGTCATGAGTTGAGGGAGCAAATGCAAACAGGGCTCATGAAGCCGTTGGCAGAGTTTGAATGTGGATTATGTGTAAAATGTCGCATGACGGTATATCTCGTGGGTGTGATGGGGCGATGTAGGCTATTGTTCTCGTTCTAAGAAAATAAAATAGTCAGGGATGATTCACACGGCTGAGTTAGTGCCCTCCATGCCCTAATTTCAGAGGCTGTTAGAGATTAAAAGCAGGCTGGCACTGTGGTGCTTGTCTACAGTCCTGGCATTTGGGTGGCAGAGGCAGGGAGATTGTTTCAAGTTTAAGGCTAGCTAGAACTACGTACAAAACCCTGCCTCAAAACCAACCAACCAACCAAACAAACAAACAAAAGCCCTAATAAGGGACTAGGTGGGTAACTTGGTTGGTGGAATGCCTGCCTAGGAAGTGCTAAGCTTAGATTTGATAGCCCACATAAAACAGGTAGAGTAGTGAGCACCCGTAAATCCAGCCCTTGGGAGTTGGAAGCAAGACGACCGAAGTTCATGGCCATTTTCTGCTCCATCATGAGTTCATCGCCAAATGAGCTAAATGAGACCTTGTCTCAAAAAGCATTAACAAGATAATAATCCCTACGTATTTTGATGTACATATGTGTGCTTATGCAGGCAAAGCAACCCAGGAGTGGTTGAAGGCAGCTGAGAGCATGTGCTTATGGTATCCTCGAGTTTTTTAGATAAAGAAGATAAGGAAATGGATTTTATTTTAATAAAACTGATTCCATCCCATCATATAGTGGTGGGAGAAGCACAGGCTAAGGAATTTCTGAAGTTGAAGGAAAGGAGGGGAATGCAGGTTGGGCTTGCTTTGTTTTGTTGTTTGTTTTAAAAAGATATATTTATTTATTATGTATATAGTGTTCTGCCTGCATGTACACCTGCAGGCCAGAGAGGGCATCAGATGTCACTAGAGATGGTTGTGAGCCACCATGTGGTTGCTGGGAATTGAACGCAGGACCCCCAGAAGAGCAGCCGGTGCTCTTAACCGCTGAGCCATCTCTCGCACCCCCGCAGATGGTTTTATTTCTAAAACAGGAGACATTAAAAAAGAGGATGAGGTCTGAGGATGAATACAGAGGAGGTAAGACCCTCCCTCTGAGGTGTTAGGGTTTCCAGCAGGGCCCATGCTTTCACTGGCGTGAGCCAGATCATCAGAGAAAAGTGTTGAGGCCTTCTAGGTATGACAGAGCCCTGTGAAGGACGAAGACACACAGAAGTGACTCGGGGACACATTTATATGCTGCGTTTACCAAAGACAGCAGCTAGGGAAAAGTAGCTCAATGTACACAGAGACTAAAGACAGTAAAGAGCTCTTGCCACAGAGTCTGAAGGGGTCTCTCCTGACTAACTTCCCCTGTCTGCTGAAAAGACTTTCTTTCTTCCTGGTCTTAGGAGAGCATCATTTACAAGGGAGCTTTAGTTCCTTCTCTCAGGAAGAAAGGGGAAGCCTATAATGCCCTTCTCACATCGCGGAAGTACCCACCACATCCCGCACCTTCTCTCCGACGTCTCTCACTGAGATGCTCTCCCTAGAAACAAGAGCTATTTCTATGAAACTACAATTTGCAGGTCAATCTGGGTATGGATTTTGTCGTACACCCACCCCACCCCCAGAGTTCAGAACGGTGAGGAAGCTATGGGAACCTCTAGTTTTGCTCTCCCATCCCACACCGAGGAAACTTTCGGCCAGACAGCAAGCTAAGACAGATCCAGGCTACTCCAAGGCTGCTCTGGAACCCCTGACCCTCCTGCCTCTGCCTCCGGAGCGCTAAGGCGTGCGCTAGCCGCCTGATTTATTTTCTCCAGTTCTCTCTGCTGTGTTGTCAAGGGACTGATGTCCACCATGCAGAAACTTGACTTCCGGATGACCAAAGAAAACCGTCCATGAGCGTTCGGACGCCCCATCTGGAGACTCAGCAGTTCCGGGTGTGGGTGTGTCGCTCCTTCTTCTGCACCCCTCAACGCTCATATTCATGTTCTTTACCGCTTGCTGCCTGCTCTATTCCTTCACGTTTGCTCAGTTTTTTTCTTAAATAACCACCGTCTGTTACTGGCACGGGTTCAGTCTGTATGTAGCTTGGAGGAAGACAAAGGGTGCCCCTCCGGATGTGTCCTCCCATACCGCCACATGCACAGGCCTCATGCCCAAGCAATGCCTCTAGAAGACGCAGTTTGCAACGAGGAATGAAGTTGACCGCCTGGCCTCAGAGCAGTAGCAGCATCTGGCCAGCAGATGGCGCAGTGTATACGCGCCAAAGACTTGTCTTTCCGAACTCTATAATTTTGAGGTTGTTTATTACATAAACATCTTTTAAAACATGTACAGAATGCCGGGCGGTGGTGGCGCATGCCTTTAATCCCAGCACTCGGGAGGCAGAGGCAGGTGGATCTCTGTGAGTTCGAGATCACAACGTCAGCCTGATCTACAAGAGAGCTAGTTCCAGGATAGGCACCAAAGCTACAGAGAAACCCCGTCTCAAAAAAATATCAAAAAAAAAAGTACAGAAACCGCTAGATTTATTTACATCTAGTCGGCATTTTTGTAATTATATGGGTGACACAAATGATTTTTTCTTTGTGGAACACTCATATGACACAGATTAGATGAACCTTTATCTATCTCTGTTTCCTTCCCCAGAGGGAAATGTCGATCTTCCCAGACTTTTTCCTGGGCACTAAAAATGCTGATGTCCCTAGAAATATAATTTTTTCAGACACTTTATTTTATAACCTTTCTTTGACACTTTAGATATTATTCTCTCACACTATTTGTTATTTCAAAGAGATAGCTGCCTAGGATTCCAGTGAATAATGTCGCTCAACTTAAGTAACTGTTTTCCTACTGAGCTGCGGTTGCTTTCGGTTTTGTGATTATGTGACTTTCGCACAGATGCTTCGCTGTAAAGACGTGTGACACTTTCGATTGTTTTGAAAGATCTTTTTAAAAAACGAGTCAGAAATAGTGGGATGCCGCGCGACCTGAGCCTTTCAGTCAGTCATAATAAGAACACTGTGGTTCTGACCGGCAGCTGTGCCCAGGGGAGAATGAGGGTGACGTGGCACACAGCCACGCCCACTCAGTTCTCCGCTGCAGCCCGCACAGCAGCCGCGCGTTTGACTCAGGAGGCAAACCACCGGGAGGAGAGAGACAGCCCAGTGTCTGCTGAGAAGGGAAACTCTTTATTTGCTGGCGAGTGGGATGGTGTGACTGAGGCAGGCAGCCAGTGAGCTGCGGAGAGGACTGGAGCCAGGGGGCTGGAGGCATGGGGATTGGCAGCCCAGGCCTCGGACGCCCACTGGAGACGCCGGCTGTGGCCGAGCAATGGTTGTTCCTCGAGGGTGATCGCGTGCTCTGTTTTTCAGTTGGCCGCCCCATCCCTGTCCGGAGGACTCCGCACCCGACCCAAGAGCAGACTGACCAGCTGCATCAGACCTATTTGGAGGAGCTAAAGAAACTGTTTGATGAGCACAAAGGGAAATACGGTATTCCGGAACACAATACTCTGGTTTTTAAGTGACTCTCCCCCTTCAAGGCAAAAAGGAAGACAAGAGAACAGTGTCCAGAAAATAAATGTATTAAATAAGTTCACTGTGGGGTTTTTTGGGTTTTGGTTTTGGGTTTTTTTTTTTTAACTATAGAATCAAATTGCAACTGAAAGGTACTAGTCGTGGGGCCAGCTGCTGTTGTTTTATACGGCTAAATAAAAATACAGAAGATGGAGGGCTGGGGTCCAGCCCACTGCTAGGATGCTCCCCTAGCATGGGCAAGGCCCGAGGCTTGCTTATTAATGCTGGAAAATAAAAAGACATTGCAGATGATTATAGGATAACGTTGAAGATATCGAAGACTCAAGAACCTTCAGAATTTAGGGAGACTGGATTGTTTTTCAGGTTCCTAAGAGGTTTAGAGTTACTCACATGCTCGGAGCAAAAGCAAAATACCAACTTGAGAGAGCCTCCAGACCTGAGCACCACTGTGGCTTGGGGTGGGGTCTTCACCCAGCTTGGCGGCTGATGTTCACCATAGCTGAACGTTTAGAGACTGTGTAACTTGCCATAGAGAAAGTTGAAGAGGCAGGGTTCCACCTGAACACATTTGTTACTGAGCAATGGCAACTTTCATACTAGATGATGAACATTCTTTAGGTCACATCAGTGCTTTTTGGTCTGGGTGGGTATGTTTGGTTTTGGGGTTTTGATCAGGGCAGAAGTATGCCATTTCTAAAGCAGGACATGCCTGACACTTGGAGTCCCGTATGGGTGAGAGCCTGTGTCATTTCTCCTTATGTGTCAGCAATGGAAAAGCAAGTCTATTGGAAGATGGCTTCCTCCCTGTTCCAGAACACGTCGGAGGGGTTGCTGGACATGGGTTACACAATAGAAGTACTTGTCATTTTCTTCCCCGGGTGGCCTTTTCACTTAGGACAAGCTCTGAAAGAAAGCGCCCTCTCTTCTGAGTGCTGTCCAGTTCTGTCAACCAGAGCTGCATCTTCTCTGTTTGCTGAGATGTCCTGGTGCCTGGCACAGCAAGGGGCACTCAGAGGACACAAAATAAGTACTTGCCCAGTGGGTATAGCAAATAACTTGGCTGTTATGTGAAGAGTTTTCTGAAGCTATTCCTTAGTAATGAAGCCGGTTATAAGACGACCCACATGAGATAGGAAAATTTCCTGTTATCTAACTGGCCCACACCAAAAATCATCTACGCATCATCCTAAGCCTGTCAGGTTTCTGCTGTTTAGTCACACAGTATTAGGTAAGAAGAACGGCACCAGAAACAATGTCCTTTCCGAACGCCTGCACCCCTGGATGTTTGCTTCTTTGGCTCCTACACTTAGTAAGCCAATCCAATAAGAGTTCATTCCTATATTCCTATTTTTCAGGCATCAAGTTCATTGCTTTTTATCCTTACAAAGCAATGGAGCGTGGTTCCCCCCCACCTTCTAATAAGAATTCTAGGCTTAAATATTAACTCGTGAGCATTAGGGGCAAGGTTGGGACTTCTAGCATCCTGTAGAAAGACAAGTGGGCTATGGGCATCTTACAAGAGAAGACCTTATGATTAATTCACTAGAAAAGGGCATGTTTGAGCTCCTGCAAGAACCCACTGAACTTCAACAAAACTTGACAAGAAGGAAGCAAGACTGAACTTAGCATGGTGGCATTGTTAGGAAAGAAGATTCCCTGATTCAGAGGTCCCAAGTCTGTGGCAGGAAGCTGGGAGCAGCTCAGTGGCTGACAGGCTTCGACAGAAATGCCTTTCCATCAGTCCCCACCACATCCTGCATCTTCACTTTGATGTCTCTCACTGAGATGCTCTGACTCTGGGTATAATCTGAGTATAGATTTCGAGCCCAAGAACGTGAGCCCTCCAGCACCCAGAGTGCACAGAAAAAGCGAGGTGTGGTGGTGTGCGCTCGGAATCCCAGCCTTGAGGACACCAGAAGTGGACACCTGGAGCTGCCAGACAACCAAGTGAGAGATCTCAACTCAGAAAAACATGGCGGACAGCACCCATGGAAGGAGGGGGAGCAGAGATTGTCCTCTGGCCTCCATGCACATACTACACACATGCACATGTATCTCCATGCATGCATCTGTTCAACCATGCAGACTGCACACACACAAATCATGCCACACAACAGCAAGAGTAGGAAAGGATTTTACCCAGCAGAACATGCCCCTCCCCAGTTCTGCATGGGCAATCTGAAAATCCGTTGCCCCAAAGCTTTGGAATCCATTATTTTGCCAAAGCAGAGCCTTTAAGTTATTACAGACCCAAGATCATAATTTCTCGACTTTTAATGCCACATTTAGTGAGGAGGCTGGGCTGATTGCCCATCGTCAGCTGAATTACCCAATAGGCACTGAAGCCCTAGCTTGGCAAAGCAGAGTTTGCAAATTGAGGGAAGCACTCCTTTGTGTGTTCATACAAATGTTGGTCTTAAAATTGTAGGTATCGATGACTTGAAACTTGGCGTGTGAAAATGTCATCTTCAGTATACGTGGAAGAGGGTAGGCTTGCGTCTCAACTTCTTAGGGTCTCCTGAGGATTTACTCAAGTCATGCCAGGAGTCTTTCAGGTACACAGAACAGAGCTGTAAAACCCACATGGTCCTACAGGTGGCAACCGGAAGTTTCTGTAAAGACTTTGCCATCATGCAATGGCAGGTGTGGTGTGCACTAGTGTGGTTTCGCAAGGGTCTCTCCTGTTGTAGAGGCGCCACCTACTGGACAATCACATCTCAAGCTTAAGCAGCAAAGCAAAACCAACAGAACAACAAAAAGGACCCCAGGGCACTATGACAGACCTGTTGACAGACCTGTTGCCTTGGGAAAATGTGTACAAGTATTGCTTGGTTTTTTCCCCCAAGGTGTTCCCTGCGTGCAGAGGGCATCTTGAGTCCTTCGTTTCCTTTCTCTTAGCTAGAAGTCGGTGGAATGGTCACTAGCCAGCTACTGTTACTGCTTCCCTGGAGGGCACGTCTGAAGGCCAGGCAACTTTGCTCCTTACAAAGGGGAACGGCTGTGAGGGGCTCAGGGTGTTTGGGTGCAAACGGTCTATGCTGCTTTGAAAGCACAGCGTGTTTACATCAGGGGCATTGGAGTGACCCTGTCATAGACACTGGCTTTGATGCGAAATCATCACTTTTCAGTGGAAGGTTCATTTCCATGGAGACGGAATCTGGTCGCTATGCATGCACTTCTGCAGCCTTACCTCTCACCGTCGCAGCTGCAGAAGCCGGGTTGGGTGTGGGAACAGGGTAACACGCCCTCACTCAGCATTCTTTACCTAGGCCAGAGAGAGCTGACCTAGGCACGACAGCAGATGCTTGCTGCAGGAGATTCACTGAGTTCCAGGCCAACCTGGACTACGTAGTGGATTTTGAGCCAGTCTGGACTACTCTGAGTAAGATGAGCAAAGGAAGGCTGGAGAGATGATGGCTCAGTGGTTAGGAGCACTGGCTGCTTTCCCAGAGGACCTGAATTCAATTCTCAGCACACACAAGGTGGCTCACAATCATCTGTAACTCTAGTTCCAGGGGCTCTGACGCCCTCTGTAGGCACCAGGTACACATGTGCACACATGTGTTGCACAGACACACACTTAGGCAAAACACCCAGGTATAATAATAATAATAATAATAACAATAATAATAATAATAATAAGTCATCAGATGAGAAAGGAGGGTGGGAGAGAGTTAGAAAGGGAGGACGGGAGAGAGATGGACTGATCTGAGTGTTGCTGGGATGGGATTGGTTGGTTAGTTGCTTGTAGGTTGAGTTTCTCTGTGTCCCAGTAGTCGCTTCCAAATAATCACACAGAGACTTATTACAAGTCTCTAATTGCAAGTGCTTGACCAATATCTTAGCTGACTCTTACAACTTAAATTAACCCATTTCTATTCATCTATACGCTGCCCCTAGGCTTGTTTACCTCATCTGTGAACTTCCCATGATACTTCTTTCATGTCTGGTTTACGTCTCCTCAGACTCTACCCTTCTTCCCAGCATTCTCTCTGCCTGAAAATCCCGCCTAGCTATTGGGCAATCAGCTTTATATTAGCAATGAGAATAGCACATTTTCACAGTGTACACCAGGATTATTCCACAGCTGTTGTGCAGGTGTTTGTATCCCAGCAACCAAAAGTGGCTAGCTCTTATATTTGTTCTCTCTCTCTCTCTCTCTCTCTCTCTCTCTCTCTCTCTCTCTCTCTCCTCTCTCCCTCTACCTCCTTCTATCCCCGCCAGTGTGTGTGTGTGTGTGTGTGTGTGTGTGTGTGTGTGTGTGTGTGTACACCAGAAGCTGATATCATATGCCTTTCTCTCTCACTCCCCACCTTGGTGTTTTTGTTTGTTTCTTCGTTTTTGAGCCATGGTCTCTCAATAAAACCTGAAACTTTCTCATTTGATCAGACTATCTGGCCAGCTAGGCCCTGGCCACCTACTCCCTCTACCTGCCCAGTGCTGGGACTATAGGCACACCATCACATCCTGCTTTTTATGTGGGTGCCAGGATCATAACTTGGATCGCAGTCTTACAATATATGTGTCAGAATGTAGGGCATGAAGCCAGGAGCATCTGCTCGTCCCTGTAACCCCAGTACAAGAGGATTGCTGTGACATCATTGATTGCTGTTAAAATCCTTTGCTAGGAAGGCTGAACTTTTATACTTCCCACATTTCATGTGCTTTTGGGTGTTTGTAAGTGTCTCTCTGATGGGAAGAGTTTAACTAACGTTTAACAGAGTTTAAACTAAGTTTAATAAAATGTGTTTTAATGCCCAAGTGATAAGTGTGTTTGTGCCAGTTTTTAGGTTAGTTTAATAATTGTTTTTAAGACATGCTTTTATTTTTAATTATGTGTAGATCCCCCGCCACCGTGTTTGTGTGTGTGTGTGTGTGTGTGTGTGTGTGTGTGTGTGTCCATGAGTGTAAGAACCTGTGGAGTCCAGAAGATCAAGTCAGACTCCCTGAAGCTAAAGTTACAAGCGGTTGAGAGCCACCTACCTAACTCAGGTTCACCTGAAGAGCACCGGGACTCTTAAATAATGAGCTATCCAGGGAACATTTCAGAAGAGCAGGAGGCGCTTACGAGTCAATGGATCAGGGAGTGTCCTGTGAGACTGTGTCTCCTGGAATATCTCACCAAGCCTCCCAAAGAGGAGCTGAATGAGGACAGCAGTAGACATGCCCAAGTGAACAGGAAGACTAGGAGGCCTAACCCCTACATAAAACGACAGGTAGCCAAGGGATGCTAAGAGTGGGAGAAATAGTCTTCCCCAGGGAAGAGCACACCAACCAGGCCAGCTTAGTCTACAAAGCGAGTTCCGGGACAGCCAGGGCTGTTGCACAGAGAAACCCTGTCTCGAAAAAACAAGCAAACAAACAAAAAAGTCAAACTCGTTATTTGCAAGAGAATATGTGAGTTGTATTGTTTTATAAATTTAAAAACATTTGTTTGTTTGTTTGTTTATTGGGGGCAGAGCAAGATGGGAGGAAGGGCCATGCACCTGGAATGAGTATGGAGCCGTGGCACACGTGGCACACGTGGGTAGGGGACCGAGAACAACTTGCAAGAGTCACTTCTCTCCTATTGTGTAGACTCTGGGGCTCAAACTCAGGTCATCAGGAAGCATCTTTGTCCACTGAGCCCTTTGTTTGGCCCCTCCACAGGGTGTGGGTGATACCATCCCATGAATCCTGGATTAAATTAAAAGGGGAAAAGAAGAAGAGTGATCTTAAAACCAGCTGGCTTGGATCACACCATCCTCCAGCCTCTACCTCTCAAGTGCTGGGATTATAGGTGTGCGCCTGGCTGAAATCCGCTTTCTCATATTTTGCGCATGTGTGTGATTGTATGATGCTTATCCTGTGCCTGGCTATTCCTGTCATGTTTCTGAACCCCTCCTACACTAGGAATCCCATGGACACGGCAGCCACCCTCTCAGCTCTGGGAACAGCACCTGGCATCCACCTGAGTAACAAAATGTTTTGTGCACTACCAAAAATGGGCAGGGTGAGAATGTTTTTCGTAGGTGGACCAATTTGTTGATAAAGCTAAACATGTAGAAAGAAAACACCTGTTTGGTTAAAAGTCTTGATTTTCCTGTAGCCAATATTGCACGATTAGTTACACAAAGGTCCATATTTTAAAGTTCTCTTGATTTCCCCCGTGTACTTGTGCACCTCCAATGACCTTTTGGCACCCCCTTTCCACAAAACAATCGCTCCATAGTCCAGTTTTTCAGAAGAAATTCTCCTGTCCCATATGCCCTTCCCCGCTTTCCAGGGACAACTTCAAATACTCTCTATGGCAGGGGGGCTCATCCTTCAGTCTGACCTGACATTGACATAGTTTTGTGACACCAAACTAAGGGAATGCTGTATGCTTTCAAAGTTGGTTTGATGCTGTGATCAGGGTCATTGAATTTGTCATTTCAAATTGCTCTAAGTTTTAAATAACACAAAGTCCACACATATGGAACTCTTAGTGACATGACAGTTTCTGCAGGATTTGCATAAAGGTCTTTACACTAAGTATATATCCAGAGCACCTGGGAAGATGGCTCAGCAGATACAATCACACGCTGTTCTTACAGAAGACTACAGTTCCCAGCATCCACGTTGGATGGCTCACAACTCTCTATTAGCGCCGCTCCAGGGGACCCAATGTCCTCCTCTGGCTTCCGTGCACAAACCTACACTTAGGTACACACACACACATAATTAAAAACAAAACAAATCTTAAAAATGCATACATATTTATAATTCTATACACAATATATAACTGCTATTATGCAGTTATATATTTATATATTATATATAATGTGATGATATATAATACTAATAAAGGTAGAGATAAGTATGGGTATGTATTTTTATATCTGTATATATACAACACTTACTACTATTATTGAAATAATACCAAAAAAATATGGAAATAAAAGTAAATGTGCCTCATCTAGGATTTCACTGCAATTCTTGTTCTGCTTTCCTTCTTTTTCTTTTTTTAGGCAGAGTTTCACTTTGTCATGGATGCGCAGAAATGCTACTTCCTCAGGTTCTCCAAGTTGGGCTGGTGGGTGTGAGCTACCATGCTGGGCTGGATCGACTAAATCTAATTGGGTCTAGCTGACTCTAGCCACACTTTTAAACACGGTCTTTGAAAGTTAGGCATATTTGAGGCTCTGGGTTCAATCTCCAAGTATGACCAATAATGATGATAAAAAATTAAATTTCAAAGGAGAAAAAAAATCAAGAAGTAGAGGGAGAGAGGGGCGGGAGGAAAGAAAGGAGGGGAAAAAGAGGTAAGGGGTTGATTACTAGTTTAGGCCGGAAAAAACAAGTCTGGATATTTTGCCTCAGGATGTGTCTGTGTCTGGACAGTGCTCAGTAGGAGACGGTGGGTGACCTTACCAGCCAGGAAGAACTTTAAGGAAAGGTGAACACCCACCCTGCATCTCCTGCCTTCTCGTATTACTTCTCTTTTCACACTGCTGTCTGCTCTGTCCATAGTCTAGGGTAAAGAGAAAGGAAAGGAAGGGGAACAGGGAAAGGACAGACGAACCGCAAACGACCTTTACTGTCGGGATCTGCAGTCAAGGACGATGAAGGTGAGGATGGGGCGGGGATAGATGAGGAGAAGCGGAAAGTACCTGGGCTTTATGCATTTCACATCGACTGTCACACATTTAACATTAAAGAGCCTAGCGCGTTCTTTCCACAGTGTCCTGGTCTCCGAAGACCTTTCTCTCAGACACACATGATAGGAACGTACTTGGTGCTGCCTGTGTGAAAGGGTGTTTCACTTTTTAATTGATTTCCCTTTTGAAATTTAATTTTTTTTACCAACCAGCAACTGATCTAACTCGAGGCTCACACTGCTAGAGGGAGCCCACCCTTGACACTAACTGGATGGCTGGAACCAGAGACTGGACAGCCCAGAGGCCCAGGATTCAACCAAACATAACTGGTATAAACAAAAAAAAATAATGAATTTCTAAAAAGTTAATGAAATGGTTCCCAGTGATATTCTGATAGACTCATCGATCAGTGCCTAGTCCAACTGTCCTCAGAGCGGTGCCTTCCAACAGCTGATGGGAGCAGATGCAGAGACCCACGACCACACACCGGGCAGAGTCAGAGCAGCCCCTCAGAAGAGGGGGAAGGATTGTAGGAGCCGTAGGGGTCAAGGATACCATGAGAACACAGTCCTCTGAATCAACCAAGCAGGACTTCTAGGAGCTCACAGAGACTGAAGCAGCAATCACAGAGCCTGCTTGGGTCTGAGCTAGGTCCTCTGCAGATATCTTATGGTTGTGTAGCTTGGTGTTCTCGTGGGACTTCTCTAACAGTGGGAGCTGGGGTCTCTGACGCTTCTTCCTCCTACTGGATTGCCTAGTCCAGCCTTGACGTGAGGGTTTCTGACAAGTCTTATTGTAACTTTTTTTTTTCAAGATAGGGTTTCTCTGTAGCTTTGGAGCCTGTCCTGGAACTAGCTCTTGTAGACCAGGCTGGCCTCAAACTCACAGAGATCCGCCTGCCTCTGCCTCCTGAGTGCTGGGATTAAAGGCGTGCACCACCACCGCCCAGCTTTATTGTAACTTTTCTATGCCGTGTTTGGTTGATATCCCTGGGGCGCCTGCTTCTTATTCTTTTTTTTTTTTTCCTGAGGGAAGGTAGAGTAGGAGTGGATCTGGGGAAGAGGGGAGCTGAAGGGGATTGGGAGGAGTGGGGGGAGGGGAAGCTGTGGTCAGGATATGGCATATGGGAGAAGAATAAAAAAATTTTTTCCGATTTTTTTATAACGATGTATTGATCGCTTAGACATCTGCGAGTCAGACGGGAATCAAACTCGGGACCTCGGGCAGAGCGGTAGACGCCCTTAGCTTCTGAGCCACCTAATTTTTTTTAGCATCATTATTGTTCATGTTTGAGCATTGAACCCAGAACCCCATATATACTAAACAGTCAGTCACCCCACCCCTGTGGTGTAACTTACCCAGATGCTTCTTCAGAAATGGTTCTGCAGTGAAGGAAGGCATAGCCTTCTGCAGACCCTTTCCCAGCTGTCTTCAGAAACGGTTCCTGGGTTAGAACTGGAAACTCTCTTAGTCTACAAGGCCACTATTGCAAAGGGTCTTTGCGACTCATCTGATGTCTCATTCTGCACTGCATTGCCATAATGAAACACTTGAAAGCAATGGGAAATACTTAAAGACCCTCTTCTCCAATACTGGGACAATCTGACCAGGGACATCGGGGAACCTGGTACAAATGAAACCGTCAAATGCAAACAGAAAGGAAAAGCTAGCCAGATATATACAAGTAATGTGTCTGTTACTGCTCCAATCCAAGAGGGTGGCTGGGTTTAAATTGAAAGCACCAGGCTTACTTGAGCAAGGTGTCCCAGTGGCCTTCTGTGGCCAGAGAAAGCGCATCATAAGCAGCAACTGACGCGTGGCTTTCAGACATCTCTGAAGTCACCACCACATCCTCCTTACCTGTCCTCAGTGATGGGCAATGCATTGCCGCTTGGTATACCTTGAGAGATTTAGAGGCTGCCTAAATCTTTGTGTGTGTGTGTTTATCTGTGCATGGTTTTTTAAGACAGGATTTCCCTATGTAACAGCCATGGCTGTCCTAGAACTCGCTTCGTAGACCAGGCTGGCCTCGAACTCTCGGAGCTCTGCCTGAAGGCCGTGAACCACCATGCCCACTGGAACCATATTTCAAAGGAGAAATTTCTCCTACATCTACAGTTATTTTTGCTTTCATGACTCCCGCAAGAGTGAGGTGACTTTGGCTTCTATCTGGAGCATGTAATAAATACAATTTCTGCTGATTCCAAGTGCTCCCTGGGATATTCCTCTGCCAGGATTATTTAGCAGAAACCAGCTGAAGAAATCACTTTCAGCTTTGTTTGCAACGGGAACTTCTGGCAGCTCCAGGGTTTTCGGCGATAGATGCCCTCGGATGGCTGAGGCTGTGGTGTGAGCAGGGAAAGCCTAGGGTGGCGTGATGAAGATGCCCATTACAGACCACTGTGCTCCAGCCCCTACTCCGTGAAAAGAACTGAGGTGCGGGCCAGGTGAGCTGCCTTCTGTGGCTCCTGCGTAGATCTCAGGTGTCAAGTGAGCAGGACAGGGTTCGTTACTCTTCTCAATGCCTGAGCACAAGCAACTTAAACAAGGGAGGGCTCTGGTTGGCTCACAGTTTGAGAGGGCCCTTGTCTTAGTCAGTGTTCTATTGCTGTGAAGAGATACCATGACCATGGCAACTCTTACAAAAGAAAGCATTTAATCGGGCTTGCTTACAGGGTCAGAGGTTTAGCCCATTATCATCATGGCAGGAAGCATAGTATGGTGCTAGAAAAGGAGCCGAGGGTCCTACATCCAGATCTGCAGGCAGCAGGAAGAGAAACCCCTGGGCCTGGATTGGGCTTTCGGAACCTCAAAGCCCAGCTCCCATGACACACTTCCTCCGACAAGGCCACACCTCCTAATCCTTTCAAATAGTGAAACATACATTTAAATCCTTAAACATTTAAATATATGAACCTATGGGGGCCATTATTATTCAAAGCACCACAGCCCATAAGGTGGGAGAGTTCCTGAAGAGTTCATGGAAGGAAAGCACACGGCTGGGATGCTCAGATTGTGAAGGATCTTGAAAGGAGTTGGCAGGAATCAGGCTTGGCTGTGAACAGTCAAGGTAGCCATCCTGCCCAGCAAGGCTCCCTCCTGGTCCCAACCCCCAGCAGTGCAATCAGCTGGGACCAAGTGTTTAAGCTTGTGAGCCTATGGGGAGATCAATGAGAGACTCTGGCTTCAAAAATAATGTCAAGACTGATAAGGAAAATCCCCAGCGTTGACCTCTGGCCTCCAGACACACACAAGCACATTCTCACACACAAGCATCAGCTTAACCATACAAACTAAAACCGATTAATGTCCGTGTGTAGAGACGAAGGTAGTAGGGGAGAGAAATGAAGGAGAGCAAAGCATAATACACATTATGAAAATGACACTATGATGCCCGGCGATGGTGGCGCATTTCTTAATCCCAGCACTCAGAAGGCAGAGGCAGGCAGATCTCTGTGAGTTCGAAGTCAGCCTGGTCTACAGAGCAAGTTCCAGGACAGACTCCAAAGCTACAGAGAAACCCTGTCTCAAAAAACCAAAAGTCAAAACAAACAAAAAAGAAAGAAAGAAAAAAGAAAATAACACTACAAAATCCATTACTTTATATCCTGACCTAAAATTTTTAACTTTAAAAATGGGAAAAAAATTATGTAGAGAAAAAATTTAGACGAATTGAAAATTATTGGCTCTGAAAGGGAGAATCAGTGGTGAGCGAGAAGCCGGACGCTGTTTGTGGGAGCCTTACTATTTAACCTGTTAATCTGTGCCATGACAGTATTAAAGTCTTACTGGTTTTGACTATTAAGTACTTACATATTTTAAATAATAAAAATATTACTATTTCACATCCTAGAGATTATCTGTAACAAAGAGTTGGCATGCAAAAATATTAATTTATTTATGTGCATGTGTTTATGTGTCTGTGTGTGAGTGAGTGTGTGTGTGTGTGTGTGTGTGTGTGTGTGTGTGTGTGCAAGAGACAGAGGAAGAAAAAGAGAGCGAACACTTCCCAGGAGGTGTGATTTGACACAGAGATGTGCAACTAAATTTGACCCCTCATTTCTGAGGGTTGCCAAGAGGTGACAGATGCAGCCGGAAAACTCCATCTGGGTCTCCTTCCTTATCTAGCTCTGTGGCACCAATATGACCTCTTTTCTTTTCTTTTCTTTTCTTTAGCCAGCAGATGAAAATGCACCCAGAACACACCGAAGAAATGATTCGGGGCTCAAGTGTATGCTGATCCTCCAGAGGACCAGAGTTATATTTTCAGCACCTCAGTCAGTGGCTGACAATTGCATCTAACTCCAGCTCCAGAGAGTAGATCTTCTGGCCTCTGGAGGTACCTGCCTATATACCCACACAGACGCATACATGTAAAATGTATGTATGTATATATGTATGTATGTATGTATCTTTAAAAACCACCAAGAAGCCAGGCTTTGGAATTCACAGTGTTTTTGTGAATTGTCATTCTTGGTCTCCACACGAGCATTCTAAAGTTACTGTTACTCTCTCATTCTTACACGGAAGGTAAGCCTTAGGTGACGAAGGGTCCTGATCCACACATCTGTTAGGTGGCAGAGGCAGATTTGGAAGTCAGTTTCCTTCTGCAGGGAGAAGAATCAGGCTCTCACACTGCGCTACTCTCCGAGTTCGGCTGACAATAGTGGACTTTCATTGCCTCGAGAAGCTAGGGGGAGGAGGAAGTGAGCGAGGCCATGTGAGGTAGGATGCTCTGACCAGCACAGAGCCAAGAGCGAAAGGATAGCCTAGCCAATCTCTTTTGCCGTGGTCCCAAAGATGTGACAAGACCGGAGAATCCAGAGAGAAGACAGAGGCCACATTGTCCTGCGGTCCGAGGCTGAATGTGCTTCCTCTCCACTGGTTTCTTTAGCCTCCTGACTCCAGTGTGTGTCATTGTACTGGGTCTCTGTGCCAGCTGCTCCTGGTAGGGAACGTAGAGAGGAAGGGTTGGCCCAGAGCAGGCTGAACTGCTTGCAAGCCTGTGTGGGATTTCGACTTGAATTTTTGTTTGGTTTTTGTCGTCGTTATGAAATTCCGGGCAGTTTGTTTGAGACTCGGCTCTAGGGCTACTGAGCCAGGACATTTTATCCAGTGCTCTGTGAACTCTGAGAGGGGCACTGTGGGGACCAGAGGCATCTGGAGGACCAGTCAGCTGCCTCAGACTTCTCTAAACAGATAAGAAAGACGAGGCCTATGACATTTAGTATGAATGGACAACTTAACAGGACCTGGGCTAGCCTGGGAGGGGACCCTCTGGGCATGCCCATGGAGGATTATCTTGATGGCATTCAGATGGGGAAACCCATCTTAATTATGGATTTGACCGTTCTTTGGGAAGTGTGCCCTAGACTGTATAAAATGGTCACTCAGCAGTTTGCACTCATGTTTCCAAACATGGGCGATGTGAGCAGCTGCTCCAAGCTTCTGCTTCCTCGACTCCCCGCCGTGAATGATGATAATCTTGCAATAAACTCCCTCCCTGAAGTTACTTTTGTTACAGTGTTTTATCTCAGTAGGTGTAGTTGAGTCTCCTGACTGAGAGTCCGGCAGAGGAGTCCTGATGTGGGACCCCAGCCCAGAGATGTATTTGTCTCTCCAAGCCAGTTTCCTTATCAACAACAGAGGCATTATCTAAGTAATTTTTCTCTATAGAAATGGGAGATGTAGTTGAGAATGTTCATATCAAGAGTGAATTCTGCTTGAGATATTTGCCCTGGGCTAGTGTTAGTCCCCCACAGTTCTCAGTTCAGCCCACCCCTCATCCAGCATGCTAGTAGCTAACTGTGGGAATTGTGATAAAAAAGCTTTCAGCTTTCCCAATCTCACAGAATTGTGGAGCTTAAAAATGTGTGTTTTGTTGAGTGTGGTTTTGTGTGCCTGTGATCCCAGCATTCAAGAAGCTAAAGCAAGATTGCCCGCGAGTTCAGTTCAGGACCAGCCGGTGCTACCTAGTGATTTCCAAGGCAGTCAGAGCTACGAAGCGAGACCCTATCTCAAGAAAAGACATAAATAAGCACTTTGCAGCTGCTATTTTTAAATGAATGTTAATTTTGTCTTCTTCTGAAGCATCTATTTACTGAAAACTGCTAGGCCTCACTAAAACAAATGACTTTACCAGTTCAATAGACCCTTACGTGGCTCCAGCTGCCAACTCAAAGCGAGGAGGCTAAAGGAGGCAGGTGAGAGAAAATGAGTCTTCAATAAGTGCTTTGACCTTGTCCTAAGTGTAGACAGACCCACAGTCAAGTCGGGCACTTTTGTAGATATTTGCTCATTGTTGGCAGTGAAGCTCCTCAGTCCTCTCCACTAATTAAACAACAAAAAGTGTCCTGTAGTCAAACAAGCACTGTTTGGGGCTTTTAAGGGAAATTGCTGATTTCCCTGGTAGTTTATATGATTTTTGTTGCCAGAAGCTTGAATAGTTTTTCATTAATTCCTGACTTTGTTTCTCCTTGTGAATATATTTTCCTATAGCCTTTCTTTCAAGCAGATGTGACCCAGCTCCTCCGTGATTGATGACAGAGGGCCCAGTCCATTGTGGGTGGTACCACCCTGTCATGGTGCTTTGGGTTCTTTCTTCCCCAAGGTGCTTTGTGTAAGTGAGGATGCAGGGAAACCACTGAACTAGAGCACTCCGTGGGTCGAAAGGTTTAGTGGGGATCAGATTGCTGAAGCTATCTTTTCTGGGGCAGAGGGAAGCAAAATGGTGGAAAAGCAAAGGGATTTTCCGTAACAGAAGGGTGAGGTGTCTGAGCTACTACAGGCTGTTCCCGTTCACCAGGAAGCAGATGCTCTTTGTCAGTTGGTCTTTGAGGATGGATGAAGAGAGGTTCTGGTAAACAAGAGCCACCTCGTGAGATCTGCTTTCCTGGTAAATAGAAATCTGCCTTATATCCCAGACAAATGCAGAAATTACTATTCTGCTCACCCCAACAGCAATCCTTCCGTTGACCTGGTCAGAGTCCTCTACTCGGAACATTGTCACCAGCACTGGCATTTTGGGGGTCTGTTTGGACACTTTGGTCATGGAGTTTCATCACAGCAGTAGAACCCCAAAGACACAGGACCGTGATGATTGAGCTTCTTAACCTCATAACCCCGTTTTCAAATTAAGGAGGTTTTCACAGATACCTGGGTGAAGGCAACACATGTTTTGGCAGAGCAGAAGGAACCGTTGTACAGGAAATCTGGTCCTGCACTGGAGACGCAATGGTTACCAAACTTCTGTTTCTCAAGCCAAGTGCGCATCCCAATATCCTGAACATCCAGTTAAAATAAAGTTAGGCTCTAATTGGTCTGGAGTTGGGGAAATAGCAAGAAACTAGTCCTGAGCTGCCCAAGACTAAAACCAGGAGCTGCATGTAACTACTTAAATTTAAAATCAGGAGCTGGAGAGATGGTTTTGCGGTTAAGAGCACTGACTGCTTTTTCCAGAGGATCCAGGTTCAATTCCCAGCACCCACGTGGCAGCTCACAACTGTCTATAACTCCAGCTCCAGGGGATCTGGCACTCCTACACGGATATAACATGCAGGCAAAACTCGGATGCACATAAAATAAAATAAAATCAATAAAAGCTGAGCAGATTAAACTGTTTGTGGCACTGGCCATATTTCTTTTTAATTTTCTTTTTTTTTTTGATGAGAAAGTAATTTTATTAAATTATAAAAGTTTCCATTTCTGCCCCTCCTCCCAACACCCTCACACTCCCCCCACTCCCTCTCCTCCTCCCTCTCCATCCCTAAGAGCAGTCAGGGTTTCCTGCCCTGTGGGAAGTTCAAGTTCCTCCCCCCTCCCTCCAGGTCCAGGAAAGTGAGTATCCAAACAGACTGGATCCCCAAAATCCAGTATATGCAGAGGAAACAAGTCCCAGTGTCATTGTCAATGGCTTTTCAGAAAGACTCCGGGCCAGCCACATTCAAAAAATCCGGCCACATTCAGAGAATCTGGTTGGATCGCGTCCTCGTTCAGTCCCAGTCCAACTGGGCACTGGCCATATTTCAAGTCTGTTGTGGACACCATGACTAGTAGGCACCATTTTGCATGAAGATGTAGACCATTGCCGGCATCCCAGAAACTCCTGTTGGATGGTGCTGTTCTAGACCATGGCTCTCAGAAGGGATCCCCAGAGCAGGGGCCTCAGCACTGCCTGGAAGCTTGTCCTACAGCACATCTTCAGGCCCTCCCAGACCGGCAGAGTCAGAAGCTTTAGAGCTAGTGATATGCGTTAACAAGTCCTCCAAGTGACTTTAACGCAGGTTTGAGAACTGTTTTCTCTTAGTGGCTGCCCCCCCCCTTCTTACACATCTCTTTTTATGGTCATACTATAAATGTAATTTACCTGACCATGATTTCAAAACTGCCAGTTAGTGCAATCACTAAGCTATTCCTAAAGGATCATTGCCCACGTTTAATATCATCTGAGAATAATTAGGGAGATGATTGACCCCCTCCCTTTCTCCAGCCTCTCCTCTCCCAAAAGTGCTAGAGAAAAGATCCTGCACACAGAGAGTATATTTGGGGATGAGGTCTCAGCAAACAGGAGTGTGACATATTGGAGAGAAAACAAATAGGAAGAGGAAGCTAGAACAAGAAGGAAGCTTGTAGAACGGGTTTCAGCGCTGCCTAGCTGATAGCGGGAAGGGCCAAGGTCCTCCACGGGAGTTGGCATCTTCACACTTGCAGGGTCTGCTCATGCCCTCAAACTCCTGAATGAGCCTCAGCTTGGATCTTGCAGAGACAGAGTCATCAGTGGCGGTGGCGAGCAACTTAGGCCGGGCCTCAGGGTGCTCGCTGCAGCAACGAGAAATTTGAAGGTGAGGCGAAGCGTGAAAGGTGGCCAAGGCTCTCCCTGAACAGGGGCTTCTTGTCACCTTCTGGTGAAGAGGATTGAAGCAGGGAGATAGCAAACGAAGCATTTAAATGTGTATAACTGGGATGATCATAGCAGAGGAACTCAATCAGCTGTAGAAAGACAAATATCGCATGGTTTCTTTCATTTGCAGGTTCTAGACTTCATAAGTACATAAAGTCATATATATGCCAATGACACAGGCCTGGAAAAGAAGCTGTCTGGGGAGAAAAGGGAATGGACGACGGGAGGGAGAGGGGTCGGAGGGGTGGGGTAGTGGGGAAGTGGAGGATATGTTCAAAGTGCTTTGTATAATTGAGTCAAATCGGCCTTATGTAAGCCTGCATAATAAAAAGTATAAAGTAAAATTTAAGAAGAAAGCATCTTCTTTTCTGTTGCTGTAATTAGTCAAGAATAGCTTAGTCTGGAAGACAGGTATTTGCAGCCTGTAACAATGCCAGGCATTCAGCAGGCACTGGAGTGATGGATGTAATTACCCCTTTCCATTTTCTCTCCTTGTCTTCATGCTGAGTCTAACATTAAGTGATTAAAATTCATTGTATGCGTGCGCCTAATGCAGCCACATGGCAGTATCACAAGGAATTCCCTGCGAGCCTCTAGGTGGAAGAGACAGAAATCCAGTGTGGTGCTGCGTGAGCAGCCACAGCACCCTACCACCCTGCTGGGGAATCCTGCAGAGCCCCGTGAAACCCACTACCTCAGTCCTTCCCAGTTCACACTGTGGGATCTGAGCCCAAAGCAACTTTGAGTCCAGGCTTCCTGTACAATACACACACACACACACACACACAGAGGAAAACTGAGTCGATGGTGGAGAAGCTCGAAACACGGAATTAGTCAAGAGCCTTTGCCGTGTGGATAATGAAAGCAGAGGCGGACAGCATTGTTCTCCCAGCTTTTAACTGAAGAGGCCATTTCTTTCTCCCTTCTTTCCCCCAAGACTTTCCTTTCCCCTTGCTCTTCTATGCACAGCAGAGCATGGAAGTGCATGGATTTGGGAGCCTGGCTAGCCTGTGCTACGTCTCTGATGCTTGTTTCCCAAGTCGGACCAAAAAGCTGAAGCCCTCTGTCTCTCTGGCTTTGTCTGCAGCCCTAGGTGATCAGTCTCAAGTCTGGAGACCACAAGAGAAAGGGATTTGGCCTGCAGTTTCCTTTTTTTTCGGTTTTTCGAGACAGAGTTTCTCTGTAGCTTTGGAGCCTGTCCTGGAACTCGCTCTGTAGACGAGGCTGACCTCGAACTCACAGAGATCTGCCTGTCTCTGCCTCCCGAGTGCTGGGATCAAAGATGTGTGCCTCCACTGCCCTGCTGAGTTTCTAACCACACGCTGAGGTTTGATCAGGCTAAACTAGTCTGGATTCCACTATTTTCTTTTTCTACCCCCTCCCCATGTCCTTGTTCTTTTCTCTATTCCCCCCTGCGCTCTGATTTCTCTTCCTGTTTTCTGCCAGACTGGCTTCTTCCCTGCGCGACCTTTATGTGGTTTGCGAACCAGCAGTTGTTGGTCCCTGGTCAGAAAAGATGGGAAACAAAGCAAGTCACCCATCACCCTGTATGGTTAGCTTTCCATGCACATGTGGAGGTCAGAGGCCATGTACCTGTGGAGGTCAGAGGTCAACCTCAGATGTCATGCCTCAGGACTCGCCTCGCTTTTATCTGGAACTCACCAACTCGGTGAGGCTGGCTGCCAGGGCACACCAGGGATCCGCCTATCTGTCTCCCAGTGCTGAGACAACGGACACGGGCCACCATGCGTGGCCTTTTATGTGGGTCCTGGGCATGCACTCTGGTCTTTGTGCTTGCTGGGCGAGACCTTTAACAACTGTGCTATCTCTCCAGCACAGTTAACTTTTATGCTGACTATGTACTGACTCCAGAGAAACACGTCATCTTGGATCTAATAGTCAACTACTGCAGGCATGCATGCTTGAGGAGGCTGGGGGTCAGATCAGCAGCCAGAAGACCAGAAGAACAAACAGATGACCCCTATCCACACTGCCCCATGGATACATTTGAAATGGTGCAAGGATTGGAAATGGAAATGCTCTCACCTCAAGGCTAAGTTTTGGTATGGAACCCAGGGCTTTGTACATGGTAGGCAAGCGCTCTACCAACTGACCTACATCCCCAGCCTTAGACCAATTTTAAGAGTGCAATTTGTTACATTTGTTTGTGGAGAAGTCATATGTAGTTCTGGCTGGTCTTGAACTCACTACAGAGCTGAGGTTGACCTTGAACTTCTAATCCTCCTGGCTCACATCCCAAGTCCTGGGATTATGGGTGTGTGTCCTACCACCTGGCTTTGTTATTACATTTAAATGACTGCACGTCTGTCACCAACACAGCCAAAACATTTCGCTACGCTAAGCAGAGACTCCAACCATTATGCAATAATTCCCCATGCCTCCTTCTCCTCCCCACCCTCTGGTACCCACTAGTGTGCTTTGTGAATCTGACTACTGCAGGGATGCCACATAGGCAGAGTTCCACAGTATTTGTCTTTTCGGTCTTGTGTTGTTTCACTTGATACAACATCAAGAGGCGTCATCCTTGCTGAGTCTAATACTGGAGCTTCGTTTGGTGACTGAATAGTAGTTTAGTATGGGCTGTACCAATTTGTCCAGCCCTGAGCAAATACCGATGTTGCTTCCATCTTTTGATTATTGGGACAAATGCTGCTATATCACCTGTCTTTGCCTCTCCAGTGCTAGGGTTTACAAGTTGCCACCACATTGGGTTATTGTTGTTGTTGTTTTAATGCAGGTCCTAGGGATCCAGTTCAGGTGCTCATGTTTGCCTAGCAAGCACTTCACCAACTGAGCCCTCTCCCCTCTCCCCTCTCTCCCTCTCCTTTAAATCAGTCTGTGATTTAAGGAATCACAGACTCTGTCCATAGTGGTTGTGCCAATTTACATGCCTACCTGTAGGTTTTAAAAACAACCAGTTATTTCTACCCTGAAAGAGAGTTGCATTTATTTGGTTATTTCCCCCCAGTTTTTCAAAAGGAGCACAGATCCATGACTGGCACCTCAGAGCATCATGAGAAAAACTTGCTGCTCAGATTATTAGGTTAACTGCAGAGAGAGAAGTAGAGGCCGGGAAAGGGGCGGGGAGGGAAGAGGGAGTGAAGGAAGGAGGGAGGGAGGAATGGAGAAAAGGAGAAAGAAATTGTCTTGAAAAAAGTCAAGGAAGGTTGGTGTGGAATTTGGGACGTGGCCCTAGTAATTTGTAGGCAGGTCTAGGAAGTTGAGGGATTCGCTGGTACAGGGCAGAGTTCACGACCTAATATCTCTGGATTTGGGGGGTGCAGTAAAGCAGGAGTCCCAAAGCCACTCCATAGGCAAGCAGTCAGTTTGGGCTTTTTCTTGGCCTTTTGTCTTACATCCAGAAGCAAATGTTTATCTCCTGGAGCAAACAGGTAGCTGTCCTTTGTTGCTTAAGTACAATCATCCGTATTGTTTTACCCAGGCACAAGACACTGTGTGGGTTTCTATCCTCGGGCAAGAGAAATATTTCATCACTTCTATATCTATTTGTTTATGTTTTTAGTTGGTGTGTGTGTGTGTGTGTGTGTGTGTGTGTGTGTGTTTTGAAACAGGGCCTCATGCCGAAATTCTCCATCTGTCCTCAGCCTCCCAAATGTTGGAATTACAGGCATAAGCCTCTATATCTGGCTTGTATCATTGTGTTACTATCAGAGATTCATAAAGTGAGAGTTGCCTGCAGCAAGGCAGGGTAGTAGGCCCATCCACAAAGGACAGGCGAGCTTTGGGTGAGAACTGTAGCCTTATGACCAGTTCTTCAAACTGTGGTTGAGCAAGTTGTCTCTACTCTCAAAATGAGTTTCTCATTTTGCTTTTGGAGACATGGTCTCCCCTTATGAACCTAGGCTGGCCTTGAACCCATAATTCTCCGCCTCCCTCGGGTTAGGATTATAGGCAGGGGCTATTTAGATTCTTACTTGCATATGCTTTTTTCCCATCTATATTTAAGTGTTTCTCAGTCTTCACAGTTTTGGAGGCACCAGAACCCCTCTACCCACATGCCACATGCCAAACTGCAGACAGGCAGGAATGCACATGGCGGTGCACACAGCTCCGTTCCCCACATCCTGTTATCACAACCTCCCCTTAGTCAAAACTTGACAAAGAACAATGATGAAAACCAGGCCAGCTTCACAAAACACTGCATTGTTTGGAGAAAACAGGAGAAAATAGTCCATTTGTCCCCTTTAGTCTGATGTGTATTTGTGTGTGTTGGTCTTTCAATACACTCTATGTATTAAAATTCCTTATCTCTAAAAATCAAAATATAAAGTCTATGAAAAAGGTCCATGGCTACTGTCTGTCAAATAAAACTTCAAATTTTAACCTAATCAGTAGGAACAGCCAACAAAACGTTAGGGAAATTACTGCGATCACTCTTTGTAGGGTGCCTATGATTGATTTGAAAGAAATATCCTGATACGTCATTTGAGCCGAGAAGGTCGGATCTCAAGGTCATGATTAAATAATGATAGGATAATAATCTGTCTAGTGGAGCATGAACCTTGTTCCAGGAAATCATTTGTCTTGAGAGATGAAGTGTATACACAGAATGTCTGCAGACATGGTCATATGTGTCCTGAGTGTGAAATCACCCCTGGTTGACAGCCACTGTGTTATTCCTTTAGCCAAAGCTGCTTCTCTCTTTCTCTCTCTCTCTCTCTCTCTCTCTCTCTCTCTCTCTTTCTCTCTCAACTCTAAGAAAATTTTATTTGCCTTTTGAATAAAATTTATTTGCCAGGAAGGGCGATCCTAGCATACTTCTGGGACCAGAAGTACGGCCTTCTCTCTGCTGACTCTGTGTTTGGCTCCCATGCAGCCTGTCCTGTGCTACTTGTCTGAGATTCTGAAACTTGGCGCACCCAGAACTACACAGACATCCAGGCCATACTCCTAATTCTCTGGTCATATTTGATGCCCAGGTCCATGTGTTCTTGGATGCCAACTCCAAAATTGCCGGTATCTGAGGAGTTACCTGTCCATAACGGGTACTCCCGCACATTCAGGTCTCTCCCTGGGATTTCTTCTGCCTTGGCTCCATGAATTGTGCAGTGATCTGCAGTCTGTTCGTTTCTCCTGATGCCAAAGGACCTGACAGTGTATTTAGCCTTGGAATACACAGGTTTCTGGCCTGTGAGCTGTTCCAAAACCTTGGCTGCCAGGGTCAGTCTGTCTTGACTCTCCCACACACACAGAGTGACGGAGACAGAGTTCGTGTTGGGAATAGGCAAAAAGCGCCTTGTCCTGACTACTGCCATTTTTACCTCAGACACCATTTTACCTGTAGGGTGAAACAAAACTCAGGTTCCCAAGACCTACAGGAGCTGGAAACCTTCCAATAGCTGGCCCACCTCCTCCCTAGATCACAGAAATAGTCATTATGCATCTTTAGTTCCCTAGAAACTTTATGGCTATCCCTAACAACACAAAGAGCAAATGAATCTGACTGGTTGGACCGAAAAACTTGCACTGAATGTCCATTGATAATGATGGGTCACTTAAGGAAAGCCCCTAATCTTTGAATTCTGATTGGTGAAATAATTGTAACTGTGTTTTGGCACAGATGTTTGTGATTTTTGTGCTTAAATACTTGCTTCAACTGGCATTTGGGGTCATAGTTCAAGTCCTGAGTCTGCTCTGTGGTCCTGATGGATCAGTCCCGCCACCTCCTTTTCTTTCTTTCTTTCTTTTTTTAAATTTATTTATGTCAGGCAAAGGTAGCACGTGCCTTTAATACCAGCATTCAGGAGGCAGAGGCAGGCGGATCTCGAGGGCAGCCTGGTCTACAAAGTGAGTTTCAGGACAACCAGGACTGTTAGACAGAGAAATCTTGTCTCGAAAAACAAACAAACAAACAAACAAACAAACAAAAGAGTTATTTTTTTATGCACACAGTGTTCTGCGTGCATGTATGCCTGCTGGCCAGAAGAGGGCACCAGATCTCTTTGTGGATGGTTAGTGAGCCACCATGTGGTTGCTGGGAATTGAACTCAGGACCTCTGGAAGAGCGGTCACTGCTCTTAACCACTGATTCCCCCTCTCCAGTGTCCCCTGTATTAAATCTTGCTTTGTTATATTAAATCTTGCTTTGTGGTAACCTCTTGTGTCTGCTTGCGTTGATTCAAAGCCTCAGACCACAACATTTGTGGATGTGAAGTTCCGGGATAGTGGTTCTCCTTTCTGCCCTGATTCCGTCCCTTGATAGAGAACCGGAAGAGAAGGTTTGCTTTTCTTTAAAAACAAAAGTCAGCAGTTAGCTCCCCCGATGAATGCTTTTCCAGTAGGAAGCAGAAAACCACCCAGATGAGCAATCTTTCCGTAGGGAACTGGAAGCTACCCAAATGAATGATACTCTTATAGTAGGAAACAGAAAACTACCGAGATGAGCAATCTTTCAGTAGGAAACAAGAAGCCTCCCAGATGAACGATCTTAGGGTAGGAAACAGGAAGCTACCCAGAGAATGCTCTTACAGCAGGACACAGGAAGCTATGCAGATGATCAATCTTACAGTAAGGAACCGGAAGCTACCCAAATGAATGCTTGTTGCTTTTTATCTAAGTTTATGCATTACCATTAAAGACTCAGAAGTCCGATGTTGGGGTAAAAATTTGATAAATCATAGAAACGGCAAAGGAACGACTAGCTGATCCTCTCTCCACATTTCTCAGACCTGTCCATATTCCTCGATTCTCTATGGCTAATTCCAGTCAGCTAGCCACTGTCTCCATCACCCCCCCCCAAAAGTTAACTTTATTAACACAGTCTTGAAGTATCACAGTGTGATCAAATATCCTGCAACAAATGTTCTTACATAAAGAAATGGGAAGTGATGACAGGCTGGCTGTTGCGGAACTTTACTCCTGTGTGACTGTTGGAGCCCCAAGACAGTCCCTCACATTTAAGTTTCTAACAAATAGCTGACATATTTTGCAAAGAGAAAAGCAGTAAAGAGTCTGGTGTAGTGGTATAGCAGTGCATACTTAAAATCTCAATATTTAGGATGTGTCGGGAAGAGGATCAGGAGTTTGAGATCATCATGGGATACATGAGACCCTGTCTTAAAAAGAAATTCCCAGCATGGATTATGGAGAGGCTCCCAAGGCCTTACCCTTAGCTGAGCACAGTTGATAACCACTGGAGGAACAAGAATCACCTTTAATTGGAGGTATGGCCACTGGTAGGTTGTCCATGCCCCTGTGGATGTTCCCACACCCATGCATGTAGGGTAGCATACAGCCTTCCATAACTCCAATATAAGGAGATCCAGTGCTCTCCTCTGACTTCTGTGAACGTGGACACAGCACTCATGATGCGCAGACACACACTCACAGGCAAAATATTTGTACACATAAAATAAAGCAAGTAAATCTTTATGAATTTATTTGTGGTTTACAGTTTCAAAGGATGAGTCCTTTACCGTCATAGTAGGGAGCATGGCACCAGGCAGGCAGGCAGGCACCAGGCAGGCAGGCAGGCAGGCAGGCAGGCACCAGGCAGGCACCAGGCAGGCACCAGGCAGGCACCAGGCAGGCAGGCAGGCACCAGGCAGGCAGGCAGGCAGGCAGGCACCAGGCAGGCACCAGGCAGGCACCAGGCAGGCAGGCAGGCACCAGGCAGGCAGGCAGGCAGGCAGGCAGGCACCAGGCAGGCAGGCAGGCAGGCAGGCACCAGGCAGGCACCAGGCAGGCACCAGGCAGGCAGGCAGGCACCAGGCAGGCAGGCAGGCAGGCAGGCAGGCACCAGGCAGGCAGGCAGGCAGGCAGGCACCAGGCAGGCACCAGGCAGGCAGGCAGGCAGGCACCAGGCAGGCAGGCAGGCAGGCAGGCAGGCAGGCAGGCATAGCACTAGAGCAGTAGCTGAGAACTTACACCTTAATCCACAGGTATGAACCAGAGAGAGAAGGTGTGCTTGCTAACTGGGAAAACGGTGTGGGCTTTTTGAAATCTCGAAGCCTGTGACATACCTCCTTCTACAAGGCCATACTTCCTAACCCTTCCCTAACAGTTCCTCCTACTTAGAACCAAATATTCAAACATTTGAACCTACGGTACCATTTGCATTTCTGGTCGCTTGAATAGGAATGGCCCATATAGGCTCATAAATCTGAATGCTTACTCACCAAGAGTAGAACTCTTTGATAGAGTAAGAACGATTAGGAGGTATGGCCTTATTGGAGGAAGTCTGTCACTGGGCGGTGGGCTTTGAGGCTTCAAAAGCCCATGCCAAGCTCAGTCTCTCTGTCCATTCGCTCTCTTGCTCTCAGCCTGCGGATCAGGATGTAGGTCTCAGCTACTTCCCAGTGCCCGTGTACCACCACATTCCCCACCATGACGATAATTGACTAAGCCTCTGAAACTGGAAGCAAGCCCCCAAGTAAATGTTTTCTTTTATAAGTGTTGCCCTAGTCATGGTATCTATTCAAAGAAATGGAACAGTGACTAAGAGAGCATTCAAACCACCACCCCCATCAATGCATGTTCTTCTATCTTTTGGGTACTGGACATGCTATCATGAGAAGAGGTCTCATTGTGGGACTGGTTTGTAACTTTTCACATATGCATTGGCCATGCACGTATCTTCTTTTAAAAGAAAAAGTATGTTCTAGCCCTTTGTCTCATTTTTGCCCTAGTTTGGTTTTGTTTATTTTAAGACAAGATCCTTTAAGCCCAAGCCAGTCTTGCACTCCTGATCACCCTGCCTTAGCCTCCTTGTGGTGGTGTTAAATGTGAATTATCCCTCCGCGGGCTCTGGTATTTGAGAATTCTGTCCCCGCTTGGTGGTGGTGTTCAGAGAGGTTTAGAGAGAGATACCTTGCTGGAAGAAATATGTCATTGAGGGTGAGCTTAGACAGCCTCCCCCTACTTTTAACTAGTTTTCTGCTTTGTGCTTGTGGTTGAGGCGTGAGCGCTCTGCTTCCTGCCCCTGCCACCAAGCCTGCTGCCTACTGCCACGCCTCTCTGCCACGATGGACTCCTATCTCTCTGGAACCATAAGCCCAAATAAACTCTTTTATAGGTTACCTTGGCCATGCTGTTTCACCAGGCAATAGAAAAGTCACTAATACATCCCGGAGTGCTAAGATCCTGGATCTGCTCCTCCACATGTGGCACGTGGCCTCATTTCCCCTAAGGTTATTTCTTGTACATTTTCCCCTTCCAAGTTGTATAATTTCTATGACCCACACACGCAAGGGAAGAAGAAAGAGAGAGAAGTGTTTACTGGCCTCCATTCCCTGCATCCCTTCTGGCCTGCTGTCAGCACTGCATGCGTGAAGAGGGTCCCTGATACCTGACACTGGAAACATCAGCCCCTAGCACATGTGACCTATTGAACTCATGAAGTGTAGCTAGCTTCACCTAGTTCTGGCTGAAAGACACTGTAAGAGACTCATGGGATTTTGGAGACTTGCTTAAAAAGTAGAAGCTACAATAAATCTCACATGTTAAAAGATCATCGTAAACCATATAGGGAAAAACAAAATATTAAGTCACATTAATTTCACGAACTTCTTTTTTCTTGCTTTAGGGGGACTAGTGAAAAAATTTAAACTAACCCTCTTGGCTCACATTCTACTCTAAAGGATGCTGTTCTCTCCGAGGCCCTGGCTATACTTAGCGCCTCTCCTTTGTTGTTTCCTCCACAGATTAAGTTGCTATTTGGGGTTTAGGAAGGATTTCCCAGCAGGATGGAGGAGGTGTCTCGGCAGGCCTGGGTGTTATACCAGACTCTAATGCCAAGGATTTAACTGGGCTAATCTGCTTGAGCTGGAATTTAGCGACTTTGGTCATTAGCAGCGCCTTGGCCTTTGCAAACCTTACCTATGTCTCTGGATTACATTTTAGGGAATTAGAAAAGGATGGAGAACAAAAGAGTGGGAAAAAAAAAAAACAACAAAAAACCCAAAAAGATTCTCACTGCATGCCTCGGGATGATGGTCCAAGTTACACGGTTTCTAAATTTGTCTTGAACTTACCTGGATAGCAAGCAGGGAGCTATTTCCGTACTCGCCTTTCTGTATAAAAGAAATGTCTGTGACTACGATCTTTCTTTTTTTTACTGCTCCAGTTGAAAGAACTGGAAAAGTACATTTGTTTTGGAGAGGCTGAGAGACAGACCGAAAGCCTGCAGGGAGTATCCCATTACCTCCTCCAGCT
Organism: Myodes glareolus; assembly: GCF_982192425.1. NCBI lineage: Eukaryota > Metazoa > Chordata > Mammalia > Rodentia > Cricetidae > Myodes > Myodes glareolus. The sequence continues at coordinate 20,913,053 of NC_142026.1, forward strand.
GGGAAAAGACTGCTGGCCCCAGATGGGATTTCAGCCCTTGAAGTTACATAAGCAAACAGTCTATCCGTACCGTACAATGGTAATTGTGTGAAGGGGGCTAGATAGATTCTGGCTAGAGATGCAGAGGCAGAGGGGTGTTGGGCTGAGGGAGCGGTCGGTAGGGTGGGAAGGAACTTCACATATAATCTAGCTCAGGGCCCCCACTGTGCTGGGGTTATTTGAGTCACCTGGGGACTGTTAACCGATCCGCAGGTTTAAAACCGAACTCCAGACCAATGAAGTCATTGGTGTTTGGAAAGCTGCCCAGGTCATCCTGATACTCAGCCAAGTTTGAGAACCGCAGATCTAGGTCAGCCCCTTGTTTTCCTGACACCGAGATACAGAAGATCAGGGAACGCGACTTCACGTTCTTCCATCTGGCAAGTGGCAGAGCAGGGACGCGACCCTTCTTTTCTTGGCTTTGACTGTATACTCTCCTTTTCCCGAAGTCTCTGCTCACCATCCTGCCTTCCTTCGAAATGTCCTTCCCTGAGATCTTTGCAGAACTATCTCAGCTTCCACACGACACTTCTGAGGCCATATCAAAAGCACATTATCATCTGTCTTTTGGGCACTTCTCACGCTCAAAAAGCGTGTGTGTGTGTGTGTGTGTGTGTGTGTGTGTGTGTGTGTGTGTGTTGGCTGCTTTCCAGCATCCTATATGTCAGGGTCTCTGCTCTCCTGGAAGGACCCATAAATATTCATAGACTGTATGGGTTGATGGGCAGTGACATTGAGTAGCCTCTTCAGAGGGCAGTATCTGTTCTATTACATGGGGTTTATTGACTGTAAGTTTGACTCCAAAACTATTTAAAGGAAAAGTTTTTGTTGTCATCTAAAATGTCCTTCGAATCATAAAGTGTGATTATATCAAGGAAGCATCCCATAACAAAATAGAAGCATTTTTTGTCCATAAAGATCAAATTGTAATTATTCTCCTTATAGCTGAAAAGATTAACGATGTGTCAGTTAAAGAAAAGACTTTCCAAGTGAATGATATTGCATATACAGATGAATGCTCTAGAGTTCCCAGGCAGGATTACAGTGTCAGTGTACCTGCGGGCTCCTATAAGATGTGATCCTGTAAATAGTTAGAGGTCATGGCCATTATGAAGTGCAGGCATAGAAAATTGTAATACATAATCCTTATTAGATTCAAATCAGTACTCACACTGGCACTGGCTGTACGCAAGGATTAGAATCTGGTTATTTGAGGATGTTGTCTGATTAGCACTGTTGGCATTACCTTGAAGCTTGTGACAAGGGCAAATACTCAGGCTCCACAGACAAGGCCTGCTAGGCATGAACCTGAATTTAGCAAGATACCTGGGAAATTCAAATGCACATCATTTGAAGAATTGGTGTCATTTTCAGTTTTCCATAGCTATAACAGAGTACCACAAACTGAGTAATTTAAAAGGAAAAAAAAAAGGCATGTCTCAGTGTTTCCAGAGACAGAAAAGTCCAAGAGCATGGTACTTATGTCTGCTATGGGTATCCTTGTTACATGCTGGGAGGCAAAGGGAAAGACAGGGAACTCCAGAGCAGAAGAGACACTGGACTGGGGCTTGGGGGGCTTGACTTACCCTCTTGTCAGAAGCCTGCTCCCATGATACTGAGTTTATTTGGGCAATGGTATGAATTCATCCATGAAAGCAGAACCCTCATTTCTGAACCACATCTGTAAGGTCCGCTCAATAGTGTTTCACGTCAATTAAACTTCAGCATGGGTTGGGGATGTAGCTCACTTGGTACAGTACCTGTCCACACACAAAGCTTTGGGTTTGATCTCTAGTACACACAAAACAAGGTGTGCTGGTACATGCATGCCCGTAATCCCTAACTTTGGGTAGTGGCAATAGGAGGATCAGAAATTCAAGGTTATCCTTAGCTGAAAACAAGTTCAAGGCCAACCTAGGATCCTTCAGACCCCACTCAACACACAAACAAATGAACAGCAACAACGACAAGCCCCCAAGGTTTTGCTGTAAATTTGGAAGAGATCACAGCAATTGGTCTAGCCTGAGACCCCGAATCTCTAGACTAGTGGTTCACAATTGTGGATGAATTTGTACTCAAGGCAGGGGATTCAGAAGAAACTTGTCATCACCCTTTATCTGGGATATGCATTTAGCAGGAGACAAACCATATTTAATTACACTTGTATGCCCAGGAACTCCTGGAACCTGTAGAGTAGCAGGGGATTTTACACAACCTGTTGAAGCTGAGACTACTGGTTGAGCTCTAGAGAGGAAGGTGCTGTAGGAATTCCTACCGCCAGTAGTCTAAGTTACCCGCCCACTTGGGCGTGGCCTCTTATACTATTTTTGCCGTTGTAATTATGCCTAAATGGGGATTACAACAGCCAGTCATAGACGGGAAATGTCTCCTAACAATCTTTGAAAGTCATTAAGAGTCTGCAACTCTTCTAATTTGTGCCTTTTGTTTTTTAATTTTTGTAAACCTATTTTGTAGCCTAGGTAAGAATCTCCTCTCTGTATTTTTTAAGGAGCAATTTGTAATAAATGTTATGAAATTTTGCTGTGGGTCCCGGCAGCTTGCGGCGGGTCCACAAACAAAGGTGGCTGGTTTCAACCATGCGGCCTGCGGGCTGGTCCTGCAGACAGTGGATCCCCGGAAAGTGCAAGTTCCCATGCGAAGGTGCAAGTTCCCAGCAGTAAGCCCTGCGGTGTGGAGCAGGCAGCGGGTGTGAGGCACATGGACAGACACATGGTACAGAATAGAATTAAATATTTATTAGGTGGGTTATGGAGGGGAAGGAAAAAGGGGAGAAGGAGGGTGAGAGGGAGAGAGAGAGAGAGAGAGAGAGAGAGAGAGAGAGAGAGAGAAAGGAGAGAAATGACAGAGAGAGAGAGAAAGAAGGAAAAGGAGAACTGAAAAGGGAACAGAGAGAAGCCAAAATGGCAAGGGAGGGAGGGGCTTCAGAGAGTGGGCGTGGCTTGTCTCTTAAAGTGACAAACAATCATAACACTATGGCTTTTTCTTATTTGTGATTTTTACTTAATTTCTGACACATGGCCAAGTGCTGAGATGGGAGACAAAAGCCAGAACCGTTTACTGACTGACTGACCTGTTGAATTTGCTTCTACAAGGGGAACAGACAACAAAATGTAGTCCATGGTGAAACCCTTCTAGAGACTGGTAGCCTGGTTTTCGTTTGTTTGTTTATTTGGTTTTTGTTTTTTTGCTTTTTCTATATTACTTTATTCCTTGTTCTCCTCAGTGCTGTTGACTATTCTTTGTGCCAGGGTGACTCAAGAGTTATATTTTGACTGAAATCAAAGTGACAGAGAACAGTACATTTTCTCTTACATTCAGATTGTGTGTAACTGGTTCTGTGGGAAGGAACAGATGGATCAAACGTGACACATAAGTAGCAGCTTTGCTTTTCAATAAGGGAAATACACAGGTGGAGACCCCCTCCCCCTCCCCAATGTGCCCCAAACCCCAGAGATGGCATTTGGCAGGTACTTTTTAAATACATATACTTGTCTTTACCTGGGAATGATGGTGTTACTAAACTACACAACAGGATAGAGACAGGAGGCTTTCTGAGCTCCAAATGAACTAACATTTACTTCAAATAATAAAGTATCAGCAATGGGGCAGGGGAGATGGTTCAGCAGTAAGAGCCCTTGCATGTAAGCAAGGGAACTTGAGCTTAAAGGACCTGAGTTCAAACCCCCAGCACCCTGTAAAAGTCAGACAATGCAACTGTAGGTGCCTGTGACCCCAACATTGTGGGGTGGAGATCCTAGAGGCTCTCTGGCCAGTTATCCTTTCCAAACAGCAAGCGTCAGATTCAGAGAGATATCCTGGCTCAAAAACCAAGGCGAAGAGTGTTGTAAGAATACCGTCCAACAGCCTGTTCTGATCTCGGGATGCACATGTACAGGTGAATGAGTGCATTGCACACACATATACACACATGTGCACACACACCACACATATACCATACACACAATATATATATGCATAGAAATACACACATATGCAAGCATATATACACGTATGTTTACACACACACATACACACACACATACAAATCAGCAGCAGTTTTGTGCTTTTTCTCATCTCTTATCTGACTAGCATAATAAAACCCTGAATGGCAATGGTGAAATTAGTATTTGAAATCAACTATTCAATCTGCCTTAAGAGCAGATTTTTAAACACCGTGGGAGCAAAAGAGGTGATTCACAACCCCAGGAGAGAAAACAAAGGCTGGATTCTGAGCAGGCAGTGTCCTCACCTGAACTCATTCTCCTGCCTAGCAATTAGGACAGGGAGGCGGGTAACTAGCCCTCCTCCGCTCCCACTACCTCTTGCTGCCACACAGACTCTGCAGCCATTGTGGAGGGGCAGCTTTCAACTGTCTGCAGACAATTTGTTGGCTCACTGGGAGCTAACTGGGTTCTGAAAAAACAATGAGCCATTTCAACTGCATCTCCGCAAAAATGGGGCAACGCTCTCAGCTTCTCCCTCCAAGCCGGCCTTGAGGTGACATCATGGCTGAGGGTTGAGTATGAGCCGCATGAAGCCTGGCTTTGGGGTCTATCCTGGGAAAATGTTGTTCTAAATCAAGCTTGGTTTTCTAACTTTTGAAAAACCTAGCTTTGGAGTCAGACAGATCCCTTTATGTGGCCTCAGAGAGGCAGCAACTTCCTGGTTTTTCATCTCTTGTTCCATTTCATAAAGCATATGATACAAACCCTTCCGTGTGTCTTGGGTTCACATGAGCTGTCACATATGAACACTTAGCACAAAGTCTGCACATAGCAAGGTCTCCATAAACATTGGTGACGGTGACACTTCCACATCACAATATATTTGGAAAAGTCTGGAGTGTTCTGAGATTAGTAGGAACCTCACCCACAGGTAGACCTGCTGGATTGCTTTCTCACGTCTGGAGCTGGGTTATACAGAAATCCAGAGGCCCCGCATGGTACCAAGTGAGGGAAGAGGATGACAGCAAGAGGGTAGCCTGGGCTACGTAGTAAGTTCTGTGGCAGCTAGGGCTCCAGTTGTGAGACTTTGTCTCCAACCAAACAAAAGAGGATTATAAAAGTAAGACGCGGGGATGGAGAGATAGTGCAGCAGCTAAGGGACCTTACTGCTCTAGCGGACGAGCCCAGTTCAGTTTTCGGCACCCACATCGGGGGGTCCTATCTACCTGTAACTCCAGCTCTGGTGAACCCGACACCCTCCTGCCTTCACTGGCACAAGATACACATGTGATACACATACGTGCATACAGATAAAAACACTTAAAAATAGAAAAAATAATGTCAATTAAAAGTAAGATACAGGGGGCTGGGGAGATTGCTCAGAGGTTAAGAACACTGGCTGATCTTCCGGAGGTTCTGAGTTCAATTCCCAGCAACCACATGGTGGCTCACAACCATCTGTAATGGGGTCTGGTGCTCTCTTCTGGCCTGCAGGCATACACACATACAGAATATTGTATAATAAATAAATAAATAAATATTTTTTTAAAAAGTAAGATACAGGTGAAAGACCCCCGATATTGGAAGACTCTCACTCAAGCCTCGAAGACTCTCACTCAAGCCTCAGGATGACATGACCCGACCTCCCCCCCCCACCCCGTAACTCACAAGAGACCGTCCTTGCTGCAATCACAAGAGGTTTAATGACAAGGCGACAAGATGACAAGACGGGAACCAGTGCACTGGGGCCGAGACTCATAACCCACGCAGGGGAAGAGTTTGACTGGTAGAAGTAGTTTTTATAGGAAGAAACCACGCAGCCCAGTAATCCAAAAGGGGGACAGGGAGGGTGTCACAGAATATTCCGAAAATTCCAGTGATGATTACAAGGGGGCAATTCCCTGTCTCTCAAGATCATTCTCAAGGTCATAATCAGTTAGTTCCTATTCTAAAAATACCAATGATAATTACTAGGGGGTGATAATTACTAGGGGGAATCTCCCTGTTTCTCAAGATTATTCTCAAGATTATAATCTACCTTTATCTTCAGCTAGTTCCTGAAACCCTGAAACTGGCTAATCCTAGATTTCTAATTCTTCTCTTCTCTATTTTCCTGCTAGGGGGATCTGGATTTATCCAGGTCTTTCAACAGGCAAAGTGGTGGTGGCACAGGCCTCGGGAGGCAGAGACAGGCAAATATATGTGAGTTCGAGACCAGCCTGGTCTACAGAGAGAGTTCTACAACAGCCAAGGTTACACAGAGAAAACCCTTCTTGAAAAAGAAAGGAAGGAAGGAAGGAAGGAAGGAAGGAAGGAAGGAAGGAAGGAAGGAAAAAGAAAGGAAAAGAAAAAAAGAAAGAGAAAAAACTTCTCAATAATGTCATCAATCCAGAAAAGTAGAACCGTCAATATTTTGTGGTGTTGCTTTAAATGTTTCCTTTTTTAATATTATCTATATCTGTAGTAATTTTAACAGAAAATTGTCCTGGACATGATTCCTCAGGATTAATTTTATTTAATGTCTTTTCATTTCACAAACCATCAAGTCCTTTTCATTTTGTTTCAAAGACATAATTAATGTACAACAAAATTGACCTATCTGTGTGTGTGCATGTGTGTGTGTGTGTGTGTGTGTGTGTGTGTATGTGTGTGACAGAGACAGAGAGAGAGAGAGAGAGAGAGGAGAGGGAGCCACATCACACCCGTGGAGATCAGAGGACCACTTTCCAGGAGTCCTCATTTTCCATCATATGGAGGTGAAGTCCCTCTTGCTTTGGCTGCTACTCTGAGGACTCCCTGTGAGCTGACCTTCAAGCTTCTGGAAAACTCTTCTGACTCTTCCTTGTATCTTCCGGGCTGAATTCCGGATCAAAGCCACTGCATCCGGCTTTTTAAATGGTGTCCCAGGGTTCAGCTCTGGTGGTAAGGCTTTAGATAATCGGGTACAGGTCTTGTAACCATTACTAAAACAAGATGAAGAACAATCCGCAACCTTCCAAGGGTCCTTGTGCTGGGCATGGTGACACACACCTGGAATCTCAACCCTCTGAAGGATGAGGAGGACCATGGGTTCAGGGTGACAGACTCCAGTTTCGTTGGCTAACCTTATTTGGAGGAATGAAGCTACTTTTATTTATTTTATTTTATTTTTTTATTATTTTTATTGAGCTTTATATTTTTCTCTGCTCCCCTCCCTTCCTCTCCCCTCCCTTCTACCCTCTCCCATGGTCCCCATGCTCCCAGTTTACTCAGGAGGAAGCTATTTTTAGCTGGGTGAGGAGGTTGCTGTTTGTTAGAAACAGCCTGTGCCAAAGGCCCTTGGAGCTAAGTCTTTGTCCCCATTGGGCTATGTTCCCTGTGAGAAATTCCTATGCAGTCCTAGTAGCCCTTGGAAAAATTATGCCATCACCAGCATATTTGGAAGTCATTTTCCCGCTTCCTTGCCGGGTCCACTTATTATCAGGGTAAATATGATATTACATTTTAATTGAGGTTTCTCAATTAAAGTAAACAACCTGTTCTTCCTATTTTTATTGGTCATACAACTTACCTTCATTTATATAAAGAGCTTACAGGTCCAACTAACACCCTTCTGTAAAGAGCAGAAGAGAAAAGGCAGGACACGGCTGGCTCATGTTTGCACATCACAGTCTCCTATCCCCACACTTCCACTCTCCAACTGCTGAAAGCTCAGCCCAGTGGCCTTCTCTCTCAGCCAACCCTTCTCCATTCCTGCCTATGTTCCTTCTGCAGGTTTTCTCCTACCCTCCAAACTGGTGCGGGGAAAGTAAGAAACAGAGACAAGGCCTCCCTGCAGTTTCCCTTCCCAAAATTCACATACTAAAATCTCCTCCCCGTCTGATTGTATTCGAAAGTAGATTCTTTGAAAGGTTATAGCACGCATCTAAGTAATCCTGACATTGAGGAGGCATCACCAGGGGGACCCCCAGGACTTGTTGGCCAGCTGGTCCAGCCTAACCAGCAAGCTTCAGGTACAGTGTGAGATCTCCCCTCCTCCCCCACCGCAGAGAAAGAGAGGAAGAGAGAGAGAGAGAGAGAGAGAGAGAGAGAGAGAGAGAGAGAGAGAGAAAGAGAGAGAGAGAGAGAGAGAGAGATTTGGTGCTGGAGGCACAGAGCTAGTTCCGTCTCCTTCTGCCACAGGACAGAATAACTCATCAGTTTGCAGCTCAGGAGAAGACCCTCATCAGTACCTCACCTGTGACTGAAATATGGGGGTGGTACAATTGGAAACTTTCTGTACTTTCAAATCCCCTGCTTTTTCTTTCCGGGTGCCCATCATTTTATGCCTGAGTACATTCTTCATCCCTTGAGCTTTGAACTTTTCCCTCCCACAAACCAAAGCAACACACAGAACCCTGGTTGACCAAAAGTAACAGACTGCATCCTGGTCTTTTCCTACCTGGGAAACAGACAGAACAAATCTCGGTGTTTGTGTTTTAAGCCATAGTAGCAGCAGCTACAGGTCTTTAGTTAGTCACATGACAACTTGACTCCCATGGTAACCCAGTTCTTTCTCTGAACTCCTGGGTCCCAAGGTCATACATCTCAGGGGTAGTCACTTGCCTTACTTCTCTTCTTTGCTTCTCAAGGAACACTGCCCAAGAAAGTTCCAGAAAGAACCTGACTCCTGCCCTGCTCTGGCCCTACACTGTAGGGTGCTGATTTTACCGAGGTCCGTGGGGATGCAGGAAGAGCTGCCCCCACTTCTGGCAGGGCTGCTGCTTCCCCCTGGGGTACACAACCGCCCAGCCCATACTCTAACCTTAAGTGTTCCTGCCTAAATTCAGTTCTTTGGCTTCTAGCACTCACAGCTTCAAGCAAGGGGCTGGAGCCCAGCAGAATTCTTTATTGTCCCTGACATCCCTCTTTAGTTTCTCCTCTCTGGGGGAACAGCCTCCAAAGCCATCAGACTCATTCGTCTGTGTACAAGCAAGCGACAATGCTGGTTCCCTGGACAAAAGGGACCTCTGTCTTGCGCTAGAGTCTTTTGACAAAACATCTTTTCAGATTCCCTTTTTTTTTTCCTTTAGAGACAGGGAGATCTCATTCCATAGCGCAGTCTATCTCCTTGCCTCAGCCTTCCTCCCAAGTGCTGGAATTACAGGTATGAACCATGCCATCGAGCTTAGAAATTGTTTTGTTTTGTTTTGTTTTGTTTTGTTTTGTTTATTTTGTTGAGGCAGAGTCTCATGTTGATGGGGAAACTTGTTAGCCAATTATCTCTAAGAGGTGGATCCAAGTTAAGGCGTGGCTTTCTGGGACCAGGAGAGAAAAACCGGGTCACGGCCCAGGTGCTCTCTCTCTCTGTGTGATTCCTGCAGGGCACAGTTGAGCTTGGACTTCTCATTCCTGTTTTCCCCTAACAATAAATATAATTATTTTATCCATTATCTAGCCTGGTTATTTCCCAAATCGAGCTAATTTCTACATCACGTAGCCCAGATTGGCCTCAAACTCACTATGTAACTAAAAATGACTTTGTACTTCTCATCCTCCTGTCTCTAACCCCTTAGTTCTGGGGTTACAGGTGTGCACCACCAAATCTAGCTAAGTGGTATATCTGTGCAGAGACTTTTCCTGAGTACTGACCCAAGGGAGAGAACCATTTAGACCATAGCTAAGTCCTTGTTTCTGACTTTCTCCTGGCCTCTGCTGTGTTTATTACCTCTGTATTCTCACTCTTAATTCCTCCTTCGGGGGCATCAAGCTTTATGGATTCATTTTGGACATGCCGTCACGGCTTGCACTCTAAGACAGACCCTGTCGACACATACCACACCACAGTCACTCTTAAGACCCTCCTCCTAATCCTGACTTCGCTCTCCATCTGAGCTTGTGTATGCAGAGAGGAAGGAGAGGAGCCAACAGCAAAAGGAATACCATCCGTCATGAAGAAGAGCCACAGGCAAGTAAGCGAGAACCAGGAGGGTGGCAGAGAGGAGAGAGGGCAGGTCAGAGGGTCTGGATTTAGTGACTGATTTTACGTGAGTGATGGGTGACACAAAGGACACATAAAGTGGTCCACGGTCCACATACGACCAGGCAGAAGCTGAATGTCCTCAACTGTATGGAGGGCACCCTTCAAACTCTGATGGCCTACAGATGCTGGGCTGTTTTTGACATTGCAAACAAAATACCTCCCCCACCCCCCATTAGACAAGATTATGAATAGATATGAATGAATATGATGGATAAAAGTATATTACATTTTAGTGCACCATACTACAATTTGGTTATGTGCACCAAGAATTCAAGTGTTAGAAATTAATTCCCAAATGCATACATTAGTGATATTTCGAGCGGGGGCCTTTGGGAGGTAATTAGAACTATGTGATTTGGGGGTTGGAGGGTTGGGTGTAGCTCAGCATGGCCTCCACCTCCCAACTCGGCTGAAGACTCCCGAGTGCTGTGACAACAGGTGTGTGCCAACACACAGCTCGAGTCACCTGAACTTTTAAAACAGTGCTTTTCCTCAACTGTCTTCAAATTGCCCGTTTAATTTCTCCTTCTGTGTTGATATGGGGATAGGGAAGGAAGCAAAATGTCATTGAGTAAGTGAATGATTGAGCGAAGGAATGACTTTACAGGTGGGTGGTCAAAGTTTAACACCAGCCTGAGAAGACAGACTTAAGGGGAGCCCATCTACATCCTCCCATTCCTGTCAGCATCCGTGAGACCTTTGAGGTGCAGAATGATGCGAAATTCCATCAGTCAGGACACTTACAGAAGCCCAGTGTTACACTCCTCACCTGCAATCCTCACAGCACTCCAGAGGTGGGAGCAGGAGGACTGGGAGTTCAAGGCCAGCCTTTGTTACACAGCAAGTTTGGGGCTAGCCTGTACTATATGGGACCTTGCTGACATTGGTAAAATCAGGGTCCACTCCTTGGTTCTTAGTCTCATTAATAAAAGAATTTAAGAACAGACTCAAGCAGAAGCTCCAGGGGGGTTGTTTGTTCGTTTTGAGACAGGGTCTTTCTATGTAGCCCTGTCTATCCTAAACTTGCTGTATAGATCAGGCTGGCCCCAAACTCAGAGATTCATCTGCTTTTATCTCCAAAGTGCTGGAATCAAAGGTAAGTACCACTTTGCCTGTCATTCCAGAACCATACTAAATATTAAAAGAAAAACCCCAGGGCAGGCAAGCTATAAATCTCAGCAACCATGCAGAGGAGGAGAACAAAGAAGAGACGAAAGCCACAGCGTTTGAGGTCAGCCAGTACCCAGGTGCGTAAACAGCCACCTGGCTGGGAGGGGGTTTTAGGCAGAGTGTACCGGCTCAAAGTACCAGAGTAGGACACCTGGGCTTGGCCAGCAACCAAAAGAAAAAGACAAGATAAGAACGAAAGGGATGGTCACACCGTTCTGAGCCAAAAATCAAAAAGGCTGGCAAACCCAGTCAGATCTCAAGGGAGATAGATCACGGGCTGCTGTGGGCCGAGTTGCGGTCCCATTTAAGGGAGTAATTATTTCTTCTATCACTTTAGCATGCTTTGGGGGCGCTGCTTCTCGGAGGGGTAGCCTCTTGGCCAGGGGGTTGACCTGTTCAACTGGATTAACTCTTAAGGGAAGGGAACACAGAAGGTCTCCACCCAGAGGCAGAGTCCATTCTTTCCTGTAACACTGTCAAAAATAAATAATAAATAAATAAATAGTATAACTTACCTACCAAAGCAGCGGTTCTCAATCTGTGGGTCACGCCCCCACAGAGGTGACATATCAGGTATTTACATTACGACTCATAACGGTCGCAAAATTGCATTATGAAGTAGCAGCTGAAATAATTGTATGGTTGGGGGTCACCACAACATAAAGGTCACAGCATTAGGAAGGTTGAAGACCACTGTGCCAAAAGGAGGTGGGATCGATGGACCAGGTGAACTGAGACATAAAAGCCACTATTGTTAACAAACTGATCACAGAAACAGAGGCAGCAGGCAAGTTGGGAACTCTTGAGGTCCTCCAGCATATGACCTTGGGGATGTTTGCACGTTTATTGTTGAGGTGGCTGATTCCTCCAGCAGTTCTTACGCTGACCTGGTTTTCTGCAGATTCTCCTGTGACAAGGCTTCTTTCTTCTCCTCTGGTTAGCAGCCTTCCAGGTCACAGTCATGAATATTCACCTTGTCAAGATCTGGGTTAAGAGACTTTCGAGATGCCAACAAGCAGTGTTCCCCAGAGCCTCTCGACAGAAACTCTGGCTTCCTTCACATTTTATTCTTGGTGCCCCGAGAAGAAAATGGCAGCCCCCAAAATACACTTCCATGCTCAGAACTGTCCGGGGGACAGAATTTGTCTCCAGATGAGAACCAGAAAGGATGATGATGTCATCAATGCAGTGACTGCTGTTGCAGAAAATATGACAGTCGAATGTGAAGAGATGCTGATGTGTTATGAGAGTGGGGGGGGGGTGGAGGAGATGCTATTTTAACATAGTTCGCTTATTTAGAGAAAAATCTCCTAGCCTGGCAGGCTTGCACCTGTCTTTCAACCCTGCTGCTCACATCAGTCCTTTTTGATGCCCACCGCTGACCATGGAGATTTATTTTAATTCTGTTATAGTTGAAATCCTAATTCTCACAGACACGCAGAGGGGCGGTAACCCGATAGAGGTGAGGAGTACATTGGTCTTCTGGTAGATCCGCCGAGCTGGTAAGAAACACCTCCTTGAAGGTCATGCGCTTGGAGTTTAGTGTTTTGGGGACAGATTCTCCCCCTTCAGTTTTTTCTTCAGTCAACCTCTCTCATGATTAATGTTCACTCACAGTGGAAAATGGAAGGGACAGGTGTGATCAGACCCATGAAGAAGCAAGTAATTCTCCAGCCTCCCCAGGAACCAAACCTCTGACCATGATATAAAGAACACCAGATATTGACAACAGGCTAATGGGAACTTCTTATAAAAAAGGACTTTTTTACTGGGACCAGAGAGATGGCTCAGTGGTTAAGAGCACTGGCTGTTGTTCCAGAAGACCCAGGTTCAATTCCCAGCACACACACATGGCAGCTCAAAATTGTCTGTAACTCCAGTTCCAGGAACATGCAGGCAAAAATGCCAATGAATATAAAATAAAAATAAGTAAATTATATTTAAAAAGAACTCTTATTATATCTGCATGTAAACGGTGTTTTGGGATAGTGGCCCCAGCTCCAGCCCCAACAAGCTAGACTCAGTCACCCATCCCTATATGCCAATTAAGCAGATGAGAAATGTTGGCAAGCAGAGAGAAGATGTCTAAGTAATACTTTGAGAAGCTGGTCAGGGATGGGCACAAGCTTTAGGTTAAACAGAGGAAGAACTGAAGTGTGGGACAAGAGTGTGCACAGTGAAACATTCCCAGCCAAAGTGCGATCGCACGGTCAGCCTCACCGTCTGGAGAACTGATTTCATCTGACAGGAGTTCTGTCTGATGAAGCTCTGGCTATTCCCAGAATCCAAGCGGATCACATGTTTGGGAGACGACTGGAGACCTTAGGTTCTGTAAGAGGAGGGGAAACAGATGGAAAGAGCTGACAGTTAGACGCCTCTCTCGCTCTTAGAGACTGTGGGATGGGTTTGATAGGCAAACATTCCTTGAGCGAGTCCCATGCCTGAGCATAGTCTAGCAGAAGGTTGATCCAAAGCAAAGGGGACAGACCGAGAGTGACGGCAGAAGGCCCTAGCTGGGGTGCTAGAAGAGCAAGCACAGCTATAACCTTAGTACCCAGGAGCCAAGGGTAAGAAGACCAGGCAATCAGAGTCATCCTTGGCTCCTTGGTAAGTTCGAGGCCAACTTGGGCTATAGATGAGCCCCTGCCTCAAATGAAACAAAATGCAACAAATCTAAAACCAATAAATAAAAATCAAATAAATAAATAAATAAATATTAAGGCAGAGATGCCTAGATGAATTAATACGCAAAGGAGAATTTAAATCATGGTTCTGGGCTGGGGACACGTGGCTCAGAGGGTAAGAAAACTTGCTCTGCAAACATAAGGACCTGAGTTTAAATCCCAGCACCCATGGAAAAAGCCAAGAATGCATGGCTGCGCATGCCTGTCACTGTAACATTAGAAGACAGAGACGGATGAATTGGGAGAGGTCACTGGCCGGTTAGTCTAGAGAAGAAATGTGAAGGGCTGTCTCAGGGAAACAAGGCAGAACCAATAGAGGAAGCCATGGAAATCCTGCTCTGGCCTCTGCATCCATGCACATGGTTAAACATACCTGCATACTTGTATGCATACATCACATGCATACACCACACACACACACACACACACACACACACACACACACACACACACATTCCCCTTATTCTATGGGGAAGAAGAATAAAGAACCCAGGAGTTGTATTACTCTTTAGGCTAACACAGTAAGCTTGGAGACTATCCAATGGCCTGAGGCAAGATCTGTTTGGCTTACAGATGGTGATTGGTCAATGACTCTTGCAACAAAATGGAGAACAAAGACCTGTGACCGGTCTGTCCAGGTGGACTGACTGACTGACTTCTCTCTTCCTGTGGTGTGGGTTTAGTTGATGGAAGCTCTATAAAAGGACCAAAAGTGATTGCTTCTCTGTTGAGTGTGAACTTTGGGCAGGTGAGGGAATATTACAGAGATCCCCTTCCCGGGAAGGAGGGAATGAGGGGCAGAGACCAGGGGAGGTCAGAGAGGCTTCTATTTGAGGCAATCTTTAAAACTTTCCATTCTCTTTAGATCAAATTGCTCAGGATAGGGACTGGAGCACAGCTCAGTGGTAGAGAGTTTGCCCAGCAAGCACAAGGCCCCAAGGTCAGCTCCCAAGTCCTGCATAATTAGAAAAACATATAATTAAGATGAGGGGGAAATTTAAACTTCCAGATGTAGTTCTGTGTGTGCTTAGTATGCACAAAGTCCTGGGCTCAACCTCTAGTACCAAAATAAAGGAAGAAGAGGAAGAGGAGGAGGAAGAGAAAGAAGAAGAGGAGGAAGGGGTAAGGATGTGGCCCAGTATAGTAGTCAGTGGCAGAGTACCTTATTAGCATACAACACCCACCCATGGTTTAGGTTTAACCCCCCAAAGGTGCCCCCAAACAAACAAGCAAGAAACAAACAAACAAAACCTCCAAAATCAATCCCAACACCCAAGATGTGAGGGCAGCAGGATGGTGAATTCAAATGAGGCTCCAAAACGAAAAAAAATAACAGGTATGCTGGCTAGTTTTTTGTCACCATAACACTGTATAAGCTGAGGACATGACTGATTCATAGTATGGTTAGGCGGGAGGGTTTTCTTTTTATAGTTCTTCCAATCACAGTTTGTCACTGAGGGAAGTCAGGACAGGAACCTGGAAGCAGGAACCAAATCAGAGACCACGGAAGAGTGTTGCTTCCTGGCTTGTTCCGGATGGCTTGTTTAGAACGACAGACTTGTCTCCTGGTGGTCTGGTAGAGGCATTTTCTTAATTGAGGTTCCTTTTCCTAAGTGACCCCAGCTTGTGTCTGTCAGGTCCAAAGGAAACTCCAATTCCCCAGATTCAAAAGGCAGTCCTAGGCTTTATAGGAGTATTTCTGGTTAGATAAAAGCCAGTATTCGCCAGGAACTTAGGCAGCCCATTTTCCTCTACCAAAAGAAGTTATTTCCCTCATCACTGGCCATCACTGGCAGAAGGGACAAATGGCTATCCATGGTGCCTATTAGCATACCCAAGCACTTGCAGACCTCCAGGGTCCTCAGTATCACAAGTACCTGCTACACATTCCGAAGTCCATACCAGCTAGCATCCTTCCTCCTCTCCCACCCTACATTCCCTCCAGCTCCTAGGCATCAGCTCCCCAGCTACTCTTTCTCCTTATAGCCCTGCTACGATCAGAGATTTTCTCTATTCTCTTTCCCCCTAATTCTCTGCTCTGCTCCTGCTTCTCTCCTGCCCAGGTTCAGTCCACTGGCCAGGTTCAGTCTACATTCTCTCTGTGCTGGACTCTTTCAGATGCCTCTGGCTGTTCCCAGATCAAAGAGACCGTCCCTCCCTACTCCTTACTGTGTGCCTTCTCCATCCATATCCATGGCTTCTCTACAGCTTATTCCGGTTGGCAAGTCAGTTGCTCCACCCCCTGATTCAAGGTTATCTATTAACACAGTCTTGGGGTGTCACAGTGTGATCAAATATCCTGCAACAGAGAGTGGATGATGTCTGGAATGGATGTGTACTATAGACATGGGCACAGCCACATCAAGGACCCCAGTGCATTAGAAACATGTGATAGCAGATGCTCCCCCTAGGTCGTGCCCAAAAAATGACAAAACCTTCCTCTGGTACAAGAATTTATGCTGATGAACTTTTAACCATTAGCTAAGAGCCGCAATTGAGGCTCTTTCTTCCTCGAGGATGCCAGCAGCCTGAACGACTCCCTACAGAGACTTTCTATAGACTGTCTAACCCTTGGTGGTACTGTATACAATAAATACACTGAGCTGCGGGGCTGCTGTTGGTGCGCCTCCGTTAGAGCAGACAACCCATCCGTTCCCAGCTTGTCTCTGCTTCTGCTGTGTCTTGGTTCCCTGCCGCCCCAGAAGGTTCATTCTCTAAACTGTGCAGGCCGCGGTGCCCAGAGAAATTCAGGTGGTGTTCAAGAACAGAGGGGCCGTGAGAAACGATGGCACTTGTATTAATATTCATGAAATTATTGCCTAAGAAGATGAGTATATGACAATAGTTTAACAACTGCCTTCAGGAGTTTCCTCCAAACTGACTTATCCAGGAAAAGGCTGTTCCTTATCGGGAAAGGGCTTGCTGGCCCGAGGAGAGAACTGGCCTGATAGAAAACAGCTTATTCAGGGAAACCTTTGCCCTACTGTACCCAGGACACCTACTCAATTATGTCATTCACCAGGCTACGGCATCATTGATTCCTGGCATTGTAAATCAGCCTACGGGGGCTGGGTCAATGGCTCAGCAGTCCAGAGTGCTGACTGGTCTTGTAGAGGACCAGATTTCAGTTCCCAACAACCACAGTAACAATTCAAAACTGCCTGTAACTCAGGCTCCAGGGGATCCAATGGCCTCTTCTGGACTCCATGGTGTAGCATACACACATATATTCCCTACACACAAGCACACGTGCACACATGCACATTCACACAAAATAATTTAAATTTTTGATTTTTTTAAAAGAAATACAGCCTGTGGCACTTGAGTCTAATCCAGAGGTTCTCAACCTTTCCAACACTGCAACTCTTTAATACAGTTCCTCATGTTGTGATGACCCCCCTAACCATAGAATTATTTTCATTGCCACTTTGTAACTATAATTTTGCTACTCTTAGGCACTGTAATGTAAATATCTGTGTTTTTCAATGGTCTTAGGTGACCCCTGAAAAAGGATCGGTCTCCCAGGAGTCACACCTACAGGTTGAGAACTGCTGGCCAAATTCCATGTCAATGGTCTTACTTGAAATCTTCCTTCTAATTCATTATCAGTTATTTTTAAGGGTCTGTGCTTCCCTTGTTCCTTCATTTCTTCCTCCCATTTTTTCTCTTCCTTCTCTGCAGGAAACTGAACCTGGACCATTATGCATGCCAGGCAAGCAAGAGCTTTGCCCCTGAGTAATATCCCCAGCCCAGGGTTTTGTTATTCTTTGCTTCAACAAATCTAACAAAATTAGCTTTGGGGGGAGTCAACAGTCAATAGCAAGACGGAAAACAGCTAATATTTATTGAGTGTTGTGTAGCTGTTCATTATGTGTCAACTGTTCTGGGCTGTGATTCATTTCTAAGGAAACGCATTGGCTGGGAGCCAGGGGTAAGCTGTGCTGAGACTGAGAATTGAGAGAGCACACTTGATCTGCTTGTTCTGATTTCTAAGAGCCACGGTGACACAGAAAGTAGGGCTAGTGGGACACAAAGTTGACCTAAGCTTTTGCTTGTTTGTTTTATTTTTGTTTTCTGAGACAGGATCTTACTCTATAGCTTAGGCTAACTTGGAACTCACCACGTAGCCCAGGTTGGTATTCTTGGTTAAGTGTCTCAGTATCCAAATTCTGGGATTACAGATGTGAGTCACCACGCCCGGCTTGCTTAAGTACTAAAGGACTAAACCTAGCAGCTGGGCAGTGGAGGCACACACCTTTAATCCCAGAAGTTGGGAGGCAGAGGCTGGTGGATCTCTGTGAGTTTGAGGCCAGCCTGATCTACAAAGCTATTTCCAGGACAGCCAGGACTACGCAGAGAAATTCTGTC
The DNA here is from genome assembly GCF_982192425.1 of Myodes glareolus. NCBI lineage: Eukaryota > Metazoa > Chordata > Mammalia > Rodentia > Cricetidae > Myodes > Myodes glareolus. The sequence continues at coordinate 20,931,280 of NC_142026.1, forward strand.
TCCAAAAACAAAACAAAAAAGGGTCTAAACATAGCAAGATATTAAGATTAAGATTTAATAAATGCTGCCACCACTGTGTGCATCCGACTTCCAAAAATGTAATGTTGTCACTTCTCCCTTCTGGCAGCTTCTCCCTTCTGCACAAGCCTCACTCCATTCTGATGGTGGATTATGTGGCCATTATTTTTTTTCTCTGTAATTTTAGAGAATCTTTGTTCAAACACATTGATTGCTTTTCTCAAGATCTCAGGATGAGATTATTTGGAAACAGGTTTTGTTGTTGTTGTTGTTGTTTTTAAAGAGGTGGTCTTTAAAAAAAAAGTTGCTGAGGGTCTCTGTGAGTTCGAGGCCAGCCTGGTCTACAGAGTGAATTCCAGACAGGCTCCAAAACTATGAAGAAAATCTGTCTAATCTGTCTTGAAAAACGAAGAAGAAGAAGAAGAAGAAGAAGAAGAAGAAGAAGAAGAAGAAGAAGAAGAAGAAGAAGAAGAAGAAGAAGAAGAAGAAAAAGAAAAAGAAAAAGGAGAAGTTGTTGTTGAAATTAAGTTCCAATCCAAAAAGAACAAAAAGAAATTTAGATACAGAAGCAGATTCACACAGAGAGAAAGCATTGCTGTGTAGACATGTACAGAGAAACCAGCTAGATGACTGGAGCAATGGGTTTAAAAGAACAGCAAGCCCCTGTAAGAGATGAGAGGCAAGAAGTAACTTCACAGCTGCCTTCTGACCTCCACATATGTGTTGTGGCATGAGCCCTCAGCCACACATCATGCACATGCAATAAATAATAATAACAGAAATAGTAATAAATATAAAGGAAAAATTAAAGAGAAAGAAGGATTCAATTTAGGCCAATACAAACCATACCTACTAACAAGCAATAATATTCTGGAATTCTTCATTTTCCTGTCATTTGCTTCCAGGCATGATTTTTGGTGAAATGTTTTAAATTTTTAGTGACAAACAGCCATTTGAACCTTTAGCTTAGCGATTCTATTTGACTTCTGGGGAGAGGCTTTACCATATGAGATCATTGTTGAGCACAGTAGTTCATGAGTGTAGTCATCACTAGGAGGCAGAGAGACAGAAAGTTCACAAGTTGGAGGCCAGTCTCGTCTACATAGAAAGTTCCAGACTGGACAGAGCTATCGAGAGAGAGAGAGACCCTGTCTCAATAAATAAGACATCCAGAACAGACAAGACAAAAAGATTGCCCATGGCACATCATACCTGATGCATTTTGTGAGCCACTGAAGAGATTTTCAAAAATGACTTAAATTACATAAAATTTCTGTTTTTGTATGAACCCCGGTTTAATATGCAATTTCATAACATTTGTGTGATCCAGCTCCAAATCTTATCCTGGGTTTACTGTTAGAAAAGCAGCAGAGTCATCAAAGGGTTAATTTGAAGAACACAGAAGGGAGCTCTCTCTCTCTTCTCTCTCTCTCTCTCTCTCTCTCTCTCTCTCTCATATTAAGAAACACACAATAAACAAGGTCTTGCTAGGTAGCCCAGGCTAGACTGGAACTCACCATATAGTCCAGACTGGCCTTGAATTTATAACCCTCTTGCCTCTGCATCTGGGATTACAGGTGGGGGACAGGGATGGAACCAATCCTCTCTCGACTTCCCGTTCTCCCCTCCCCACCCCATCTCCCATTCCACTATTGCACTTAGCTTCCTAAATACTGAGATTACAGACATGAACACCACGTCCACACAGCTTGCTTTTCATCTGAACTTTTACAAAGGGATTAAAAGAGAATCTCACAGTGTCCTAGGGCAAGGGTGGCGTGTGAGCTTAGTGGTCAGATTTATCGAGTGTTTGTCACAGTGTCCTAGGACAAGGGCGGAGTGTGACAATGGTCAGATTCATCTAGTGTTGATGTACTTAATGCCAAAGCAACTTCGCTTCAGAAAGAGGTCATTAGGGAACAGGTTGAGAGACTCTATACCTTTCTTATTGAAAGTATTTGCTGACTCTGGGGGTGGGGGTGCACACCTGTAATGCCAGCACAAAGTAAGCAGAAGCAAGAGAATCATGAGGTCGAGGCTAGCCTGGGCTACAAAAAAGATCCTGGCCAACCCAAGCATACAAGAGACTCTTTCTCATCAAATCAAACGGACCAAGCAACAACATCAGTGATAAAACCCAACAACTTATATTCAATTATACAGAGCATACATTGCAGATAATATCCACTTGGAAGGAATAGCTCACACCTCGGAAAGCAGAATTAAAATCTGAAGAGAGGGTCAGCAAGATGACTCAGCAGACAACTGCTTGCTGCCAAGCCTGATGACTCGAGTTCAACCCCCAAACCTCAAACGCTGGGGCGTGTTCCCCCACACACAAAGAAATATGAAAAATTTAGAGATAAGATAATCTGAAAATAATGCAGTAAATTAGATATATAAATCAAGCCTAACAATACAGAATCTACTAAAAGCTGGGTATAATGACACACAGCCATAATTTCATCTGTTGGAGGTGGAGGTAAGAGAATTGGGAGGTCTAAGCCGTCTTTGACTACATATGGACTTTAAGGCCATCCTGGGCTAAACAAAACTCTGTCTCAAAAATTAAATATACCTAGACCTGGTCATGGTGGCACAAGCCCTTAATCCCAGTACCCAGGAGGAAGAGGCAGGCGGATCTCTTATACTGAGATCAAAAAAAAAAAAAAAAATTAAGCCGGATGTGGTGGCACATGCTTTTAATCCCAGTATTTGGGAAGCAGAGTCAGATGGATCTCTGTGAGTTCAAGGCCATCCTGGTCTACAGAGTGAGTTCCAGGACAACCAAGGCTAGGTAGAGAGACCCATCTCTCAAACTAAATAAAGCCTCTCTCCCAATTGATTTCTGGAGCAAAATACCTAGATCAGCTACCTAAGTAGAGGGTAGTAAAGATGCAGAAAAGATTTATAGCCTTAGAAGCCAGATCACCTGTAGGAAACGCACAGAAGACAACACCAAACTCATCTAACAACTTAATACCCTCCCAGAACAATGGCAATCAGCATCTGGCTTCTTTGGCTTTGTTCCGTACCTGTTGAGATGTTTATTATTTGGGCCATTGGAGTCTAATAGGCACATTGTTCAGTGAACATCCAGAGGGGAGCAAATCAAGAGGGGAGAAGACTGGGATCACATCACCCAAGGACCCGACTGGAGATGCTTCCTGTGTTTAAGAGTCAAAGGAGCCATGGTTGACGTCTTCAAATATTTGTACATCTCTTACTAAGAGGCAAACAAATTCATGTGCGAAACTGCCACAGGGTACAACCAGCAGCCCACTGGGACCAGTCAGAGGGAGGCTGGTTCTGTCTCCAAACAAAAACATCTTTCTAGAACTGCCAGGCATGGAACAAGCTGTCCCTCTGCCCTGAAGAGTTTTGAGCTAGTATGAATGCCCCTGACTGAAGAAATCTGGCTGTCCTCCGCAATGACCTACTTAATATTCACCCGTTACTTTCTGTCTTTCCACACCTCGGTTTTACTCAGTTTACTCAGTGAAAAGATGACCCAGTGAGAACCTCAGATCTTGGGAGAAATTCTCTGCTGGCCCAGTTGGGTGAATTATTGGTTTTCTACAGCAGGAACTGATGTAGCCGGTGGCTACTGTCTCCTTTATTTGACCAAGAATGAAGATGTAATGCTACAGATGGCAGAAGGCATCTTCCCAGAAGGAAAAAAGAGCCAAGGAGGCCAATGCTGACATCACTGAGTGGCCTCATCCAACCAACAACCTCTTCCCTTCAGACGCCTTCCTGAGTAAGAAAACTACTGCCCTGTTTGTTTGGGTCACTGCACTTGAATATTCTGTTATATCAAAGCAAGCACATCATTCACTAACTCAGGAAAGAAGAATGCCAAGGGCCAAATGGTGACAGACTAGATTAACTCTAGAGCCTTGGATCCTGAGATACTTTAACATATCCTCTAAGTTAATGTGTTTAGAATCCCCTATACTAAGTCAGCAAGTATCTTCCAAGCACCCATTCTGTAGATGGTAGTGCTTTAACGATGCTAATCCCTCCCTTGCAGATGCCCATTACGAAAGCCTCTTACTCTTGTCTGAGTTCAGGAGGATTCTAGAAAACCACAGTGACGTCAGTGTGAGGCAAGGTGACTGTACTCATCATGGGTGAGGCTTTTCGTTTTGCTTTTCAGTACTGTACAGTGGAGGAGAGGAAGCCACTGCCCTGAACTCCCTGCCCTGTCTTACCAGGAATATGACTTTCCCATGAAATTTGAAGCAGGGACCGGAACCACTTCCCCGGGAAAGGGGCTAAAACCTCTAGAAACATACCTGGAAAGGCTACTTCACACTTCAGAAACTCTGGTGAAGGGTTTAGGCTGAATAGAGCATCCTTTGTAAGCCAGGGACTGTTTCTCAGCACAGTTAGAGCCCGTGCACCCTCATCACTAGGACAGTGCACACTAGGCGAGCCAATAAATGTTTCCAAGCCTGGACAGGTGGCTCACACTTCTGACGCTGAGAGTCAGGAAACTAAGGCAAGAGGGCAATGAGTTCAAAGGCAGCCTAAACTTATAATGAGGCCCAAAGTCAACAAACAAATAGATTTTCAAATTGTGAACTGCAACCCACTAGTGAGTCATGAAGTCAACCTAATGTGGGTTGCGAATATTATTTTAAGACGTGTGACTTTCCTTTATGTTGCATTCGTTTAACTCTGTGAAACTGTGATACTTTGCCTGTCTGGAAAACCTGATGGTCTAATAAATATCTGAACGGCCAATAGTGAGGCAGGAGAAAAGGTAGGAGGGGGTGGCAGGCAGAGAGAATAAACGGGAGAAAACTGGGGGAAGGGGTTCAGAGTAGTAGCCCGAGAAGGAGGAGGACACAAGGGGCCGGCCACCCAGCTACACAGCAATTCCGAGAGTAAGAGTAAGATCTAAAACAGGGAAAAGGCACAGAGGCCAAAGGGTAGATGAGATAATATAAGGTAAGGAAAGCAGGCAAGAAACAAGCCTAGTTAAGGCCAGATATTTATAAATATGAATCACTGTGTGTGATTCATTTGGGAGCTGGGTGCCGGGCCCCTCAAAAGAGTCCAAAGAGTACAACATCATATTACTACAAATGTGTCTCCAATGGTATTTAATGTAGAGTGAAATTAAATCATCTTAGGAGGAAAGTATCATGTACCCACAGTGATGTCATTATGATTTGAATTGTGAATGAGGGTTTTTTTTTTTTAAATCTTATAGTTTTGTTGTTTTCCATTATTAGGGATTGAATGTTGGCCTTTGAGTATGATAAACAAATCCCCTCCACTGAGCAGTATGAAATATATTTCTTCTGGGCTGGCAAGATGGTTCAAAGGATAAAAGCACTTATCACCATGCCTGAAAACCTGAGTTCAATCGCTGGGATCCGTATGGTGGGAGGAGAGACCCACAAGTTGTCTTCCAACTTCCATGTGCATGACTTTTTCTACATAGGTACATACAAAAAAATGTAATAAAAATAAATTAATTAAAAATATATTTCTTCCGGGCTGGAGAGATGGCTCAGAGGTTAAGAGCATTGCCTAATCTTCCAAAGGTCCTGAGTTCAATTCCCAGCAACCACATGGTGGCTCACAACCATCTATAATGAGGTCTGGTGCCCTCTTCTGGCCAGCAGGTATACACACAGACAGAATATTGTTTACATAATAAATAAATAGATAGATAAATAAATAAATATTTAAAAAAATATATATTTCTTCCAATGAGTCAGGATCAAAATGTTTGAAAGCCACTGTTTATGTCTCTCTCTGTCTAGATAAATACTTCATTTTAATAATAAACTTTTCTGGATACTTTGTATCTTTTTTTATTTCTCTGATTGCACTCACAGGAAGCAAATTGATAAAAGGCCTGGTCAATACTAGTTAAAGAAAGGATTCTTGATCTTCGGATGAATGTTCTGGTTTTCCATGTTTTTTTTTTTTCCTCATACAAAAGTTCATCCTTTATCCGGGGAGAGAATTGTTGGCTATACTGGTCATCATTGTTTTCTTTGGCATTGGCTTGTAGTGATGTATTTCTGCAACATTCTCTGCTCTCATTGGTTGGTAGTGATGTATTTCTGCAGCGTTCTCAGCTTCCATTGGTTCCAACATTTCCCATTTCCATCTGATGTGAATATTCTGGTGTTTGTTAAACATCAATCTTCCTGGCTTTTTTCCTCTCACTTAGGCAGATCAAAGACCTTGGCTAACTTGCCTTTCTCTTCCCAAATGCTTGTGGAAACTCTGGAATAAGAACATTGCTTTTAGAACCTGCAGACAGACGCCAGCCCCCCTGGGGAGGATTCTGAAGGCGCGGAAGTGGAGAGTTCTGCTTGAAAACACCCTGCTCCTAAGGGACTGTAACATGCGTTATCACAGCTGGAACCCTCCACAAAACCAAGAGCAGCCCAGGACCCTCCTAGCAGACCTGTTTGGGCATAGAAGGATCACTGGTATCCCAGGCTCGGTATAGATTAGTGTCCACATAATCTGTAAGCTCGAAGACTATCATTATCTCCCAGGGAAGCCCAATAACAACTGAAGTTATTTCTGATGAAACAAAACAAAATGAAAGCCAAGTCAGAAAAAAAAGCTAACAGCTTCCAACAGCGAGTCAGCATTCGCCAGCCTGTCCTCTGGTGTATAATGCATTCAGCCCCAAGGACACTTAAACTGCTACATTGCCCTTCTCCTGCAGACTCTAGTGATATTTCATTCGTATTTTAATAAATAAAGGTTTCCTGAAGATCAGAGAGTAAAACAGCCCCACTGGTCAGCCTTACAGACCAGGCAGTGGTGACACACACCTTTAATCCCAGTAGCCACACTAGTTTGCCATAGAAACTAGGCAGCAGTGGCGCACACCTTTAATCCCAGCCCTCGAGGGGAATATAAGATGGGAGGAGACAGCTCTCAGACATAGTTTCATTCTGAAATTCCTGGAGGAGGATCGCCATTTTGGACAGAGGTAGAGGTAAGAGTCAGTGGCTGACAGCTTTACTTTTCTGACCTTCAGGTTGAACCCCAGTTTCTGTTTCTGGGCTTTTATTAATCGTGCTACAGTGAGCCAAACTTGAGACCAGTGCTGACCCTCTACTGTGTCTTATCTTCTGACTTTCTTCCTTTTAGTGGTGCCGCGTCACATTTACGGAACATAGACGAGGCTTCTTTGCCTGCCAAGCACTGTGCGTACACATTTTCACACAATTTCACGGGTATAATGCTATTCACCTTCTCTGAGAGATGAAGATGGGATTTTGGAAAGTTTAAGTGGTCCATCTAAGTTCACATCACCAGTGTGCAGTAGTCAAAGCAGCGGTCAGAGTACAGATTCTTACTCTATAGGCTGTGGCTAGAATTCAGTGGCGGATGATACGCTTACTATGAGGGAGGACCTGGATGTGCGTCCCAACCCTTGCCACCTTCAACTCTGACATCCTGTTCCAACCAAGGCAAAACAAAAAACAAAAAACAAAAAAGCAGATCTTTTAAAGAAAATATAAACAAGGGGCTGGAGAGATGGCTCAATGGTTAAGAACAGAGGCTACTCTTACAGAGGACCTAGGTTCAATTCCTGGCTCCCACATGGCAGTTCACAAATGTTTGTAACTCCAGTTCCAGGGAATCCACCACCCTCACACAGATATACATGCAGGCCAAACACCAATGCAGGTAAAATTTTAAAAATAATAATAATAATATATATATATATATATATATATATATATATATATATATATATATATATATATATATAATGTTGGCTCTCACCTGGAATCCCAGCACTTAGGAAGTGCAAACACAAGGATCATCAGAGGTTCGAGACCAGCCTAGATTACAGAGTGAGATTATCTTACAATACATATAAGAAAACAACAATAGAAGGAGGGCTACTATTTAGAAAGGTGCTTGGACATAGCTCTGTATCCTATAAGTTATAGGGTTCCCTCACAGCGAAACAGTACATCTTAAGGCTTTAGAGGGGAAACAAGGATGTAGTAGAGCAGCAGAATTGCTTGTCATATTGGTTGTTAATCGGAGGACTGCATCCAGAAACAAAGACCAGACCCACACTGAGATGTGTGAAGTTGCGGTCAAGGATCATCCCATGAGGATTCAAGTTGTAGGTCAGTTTTGAGGCCCTGACGACAAAGCATCATCCTTAGGTGTAAAAGAGGGATTTATTTATTTATTTATTTGATGGCTAAGAGGATCTACTGAGGGCTGGAGAGATGGCTCTGTGGTTAAGAGCACTGGTTGGAGTTCCCAGCATCCACATGGTAGCTTCCACATCTGTAACTCTACATCTACATCTGCACAGCATCCACATCTGTAACTCCAGTTCCAGGCAAGCCAACAACCTTCTTCTGACTTCCATAGCATGTGGTACACAGGCATACATGCAGCAGGCAAAACATTCAAACACATAAAATTAAATCAATCAATCAATAAACAAATAAATAAATAAAGGCGATACTATGGAGCAAATGCCCAAGCCCACCTCCTCTTGCAAGTGGAGGAAAAAAGGAACGGATAGCATCCCTACAGTGAGAGTTTCTCATCTGCTGCTCCCTGAGGGTAACTGTGTGTGAGAGACAGAGAAAAAGGTGGAGAGCAATGGGAGTGGGCTACCTGACTAGATTTGAGGGAGCCAGAAGAACAGCAGGATCTGAGACCTGCCTCCTGCTTCTATAAATAGAATATGCACAGCATCTCAGGAGCCAAGCAGAACAGGACATTGTAGGTCTGTAGGTTTGAGAAACCATGGAAAACAGCTGCATTATGGGGTTCCAGAAGTCTGGTGTAGAGTTCTTGGATTCTCAAAACCTTCAAGGGGCATGCAGGAGTATGATACCTCCCTGGATACCTGGAAAAGAAGAGGACTACTGCCAATGTGCCTTGGACCCTCAGTCAGACCTAGTGTTGGCACAGGTGACCAGAGACATCAGCACCACGGACGGGGGAAGCACCGCATCCCAAAGTCACAATGGGATCAGGGCAGATCAGCTCTCAAGAAAACCAGGGGGAGGAGCCAGCCCAGGCCTTGGCAATGGTCAGTGTGGCCCAGCAGTCACAGTGAGGCCCATCATCCACCCCAGGGTCATGTAAACTGCACACATCCTGTAAGTCGGACACCATTTGGAGAGTTGACAGGAGAAGAAGTAGAAAACCTTGAGAGCCAGGGATTGTGTGGAGGGGAGCAAGCACATGAAATGAACAGCCGACTAATGCATGGTTGGTTCTATTGCCATCCAAGCTCTTCACCTCCCAACCCCAGGTGCTGACTCTGTAACTCTGGGATCTGACTAGTTTTAAAGTTTTATTTGTTTGTTTTGAGGCAGGGTTTCGTGTGACTCAGGTGAACCTCAAGTTTGATCATGTAGGGGCTGGGGAGACAGCTCACTTGGTGAAGTACTTACCACCCAAGCATCAGAACTTGAGTCCAATCCCCAGCATGCACATAAAAAGCAGGAGTAGTAGTGTAGCCTTTGATCCCAGCACTGGGGAGGTGGTGATGGGAGGAAGGAACACTGGGACTCACTGTTCAGCCAGAGAATCTAACCAGCAAGTCCCCCATCCAAGTGAGAGACCCCATCTCAAAAAGCAGAATGGACAGCTACTGAGATTGAACTTTGACCATTACATATACTTGCATACATGAGCACAAGCACATACTCAGCATACATGGATACTTGTATTCACTATAAACACACACACACACACACACACACACACACACACATGCTCTGTAGCCAAGAATGTGTGAACTTCGGATCCTCCTGCTTCTACTTTCACAGTCACGGGATAACAAGGCCTGCACTTCCATACCTAGTGTATGTGATGCTGGGGACTGAACCCTGTGATCCAGGCATGCTAGGCAAGCATTCTATAAACAGAGCTACCCCTCCTACAGTAGAGACTGCGTCTTGAAAGAGAGGACTGAGTTAAAATGCAGTCTGTAGGATGGGTTTCTCTCCGTTCTGACAGTGCCCTTCAAAGAAGAAATGTAGGTCCACAGAGACATCTGGGTTGTATTCACTGAGGAAAGACCATGTAAGGACACGAGAAGAAGGAAGGCAGCCATCTGCAAGTCACGGCTGCGGGCCTTGGCAGAAACTAAACCTGCCCACACCTGATCTTGGAAGTCTACCTCCAACACTGTGAGAAACACACAACCATTGTTTGAGGGTCGTTCTGTGGCTCTTTCACAATAGCTGGCACAGACTGCGCTGCTTCCCGCCCCACTTCTCCAAGTCTCGCTTTGATGCTAGGAGAACCAAACCACTTAGAAAGAAAAAAATAAAATAAGTTGTCTTTACTTGAACTTGTTCAAATCATTTCCAAAATATATTTTAGAATTAAAAAATAATAATTTTAGAGGTTGGGCGTGGTGGCTGACCCATGTGATCACAGGATGAGATGAAAGTCCCAGACCTCCTTGGGCTGTGTAAGACTCTGTAAAACCAAAAACAACACAACAACCCCCCATAACAACAATAACAAACAAACAAAACCCCAAGTGACTGACTAAGTAAATAAAATAAAAATAAAATGAAGGCATCTGAAATTGCCCTGAGATGCCCCTATGGTCCTCTTGCTCCTTTTCTGGTCCATGAGTCTATTTACTCGTTAGATTAAAGACAGGGATGCAGAACTTTCTCATGCATTTTTTCCCCTCAACAGGAACATTCTTTGTGCAGAAATGGCCAAACACATCAGGGCCTTGATTAGGGCCACCCTCTGTTTTTGTTCAGGCTGGGGCCTTTCTCCTCGTTGTAAATAGGACTGTCAGGGCCTTAGCCAGTTGCCTCCTTCAAGCCGAACTGCACAGACCCAACCCTGGCCTCTGCCCAGGAACACAGAGCCTGGGCTCTGTGTGCGCCCGTGACTGGACCATTTCTATCTGGCGCCCCGAGGAAAAGCTTCGCCAAGTCTTCAACAGTTGCAGCTGATTAGGCACAATTTCCCAGTCTTTGCGCTTCCCTTCTGACTCAATTCATTCATCACAGGCCGTTTCTGACCAGCGCTAGGATCAAGACCAAATTGTGTTTTGGTGTCTGAAGAGTTTCTGGGGCCATGGAGAACGCAGCATAGTCAAAGGTTGACGTGGGAGGGAGACATTTTCTTTAGTGGTGTAGCCACTGGTGAGGTGCCAGTTCTTATGCAGGCTTCTCTAAACAGCCCTAATGAAACTCCCGGGACACACACACAAGGCAGGTGGCAAAGGGAGCCAGTGAGGAGGGCATGAGTCAGCAGGAGTGAGTGGCATAGGAGAGGGCAAGGAGGCCATGACTCAAAGACATTATATGCATGTATGAAAATGTCAGAATGAAAGCTATTATTATGTATGATTAGTATGTGTTAATAAAAAGGTTCTTTAAAAAGGAGAGTCCTGAAGCCTTTGCTCCTTCCCCACAGAACAAGATTCCCACCGCTGCAGAGGGACGGAAACGTAAGAAGCTGGGTCTTGACTTTGAGGAATTTTCTGGGTTGTCTGAGTCACTCCTCTTGTCAGCCATGATCTGCAGAGCAAGGCTACACTGATGTAGCTCAAGGCTTCCTGGGGACAGGCAAACACTGGCAAGGAATGGACTTTCGAGGGTTACCAGGTCGAGGTGCTTTTCGGAGTATCAAGAAAGCAGGTCACCCGAGGTTCACCCACACAGCTGCTTCCGGCTCCTTTCTAAACTTATCTCTTTTCCAAAGATTCCTGTATTTGAGCCCACGATAGGAACTGCTGTGTCCCTTTTTATTTAATTTTTTTTTTGGAAATCATTTTAATCTTTAGTCCCAAAATTAACTCCTCCTTTTTCTCCTCCTTCTTCTTCAGTGAGATGCTATTTTTAGACATGGCTGAAACTGGAGATCTTATCAATAAAAAATAAGTTTAAAGTAGAACTTCTTTTGGGGAAAGTGTCTATTTTTTTTTAAACCATAAAGTAATTGAAGTAGTGGGAACTGATTCTGTCCTATCCCCAAGTCCCCCGGAAGACTGCTTCTTGTGCGTATTTCTAGATAGTTTATATAGGAATGGTTTCCTGACGTCTTAGCTTGAGTCTCACCAAAATGATAAAATCTGCAATTCAGAGAAAGTGAGTCTTACTGTTTCCCAGGAGAAGGGGAGGTCCTGATGTGTCTTGTATACCACTCTGAGGCTCCCAGGCTGGGATTCAGATAACCTTCACCACAGAGGGCCTCCCTGGGCTTGTATCCACAGGTCAGAAGACATCTCACTCTTGCTTACCTGAGACACAGTTCTAAACCCTCTAGACTGCGTAATGTGATTTTTAAAATGACATTTATTTGCTAATTTTCTGCCTGTATTTGTGTGTGTCTGAGTGCCAGGCATGCCATGCACAAATATGGAAGTCGGTGAACAACTTGTAGGAATTTTCTTCCACCATGCAGGGTCCCAGGGATCAAATTCAGGTCATTAGGTCGAACTTCCATCAGGAGTGGTGGCCTTTACCTGTCTTTTTGAGCTGAGCCATCTTCACAGTGCTAGACAAGATCTTTTAAACAGCAGATATCTTTTCTCCCAGGCCTGGATTCTGGAAAAGTCTAAGACCTAGGTGCCAGAAGTTTCTGGTGAGCCTCTCCATTGTTGTCTTACATATGGCCTCCTTCTCCTAGGTCCTCCCATGACCATGGGCTTTGTTCTGGAGCTGGGGAGGAATTACCAGTCATTTCTTTACTTCTTGTCTGTTTTTGGTTGTAGTTTATCACTTGATTTTTGTGACTGGGTTTTACTATGTAGCCAAGGCTGATCTTAAACTTTCAATTGATCCTCCTGTTTCAGCTTCCTGGGGCCTGGTATTTTTCTCCTGTCTTTGAGACAGGGTTTTGCTATGTGGTCCAGGCTAATTTGGAACTCATGATCCTCCTAATGTAAGCAGTCCAGCAGGAATGAAGACATTCAAAAGACCCTGTGTCAGGGCTGGAGAGATGGTTTAGTGGCTACAGCATTTGCTGTTTTCGTAGAGGATGTGAGTTCGGTTCCCAGGACCCGTGTGTCAGTTTACAATCATCCTTTCTCTTGGGTTCAGGGGATCTGACTCTTCTTGTAACTCCCTCACTTAACTGTCACTTAACTATTGAAACAAGGAAACCCACCCCACCCCCACCCCCCAAAATGAGAATTTCCTCAGGAATCTTATGCTGGTTCATTCTGGGAGAAGGTAAGGATCCAGTCAGAGGGACCTTGTCCCTCTCCCCCCAAAATTTCAAACAGTTCTAACAATCATCTTATATGGTGTGTGAGACCACACGCCTCCACTCAGACGCTTTCCCCAGCCCACTATTTACACTTTGATTTGACTTCAGATCCTGAAGATGGACCCCCAAGGGGTTTGCTGGCTTTCTTTGCTGCTCTTCTGAATGTGGCCACATTGAATAAGTTTCCCTTTTCTGCTTTCCACATTTAATTGGCTTATTGAGGTTAGGTGTCCAGATCTGACTTGGGTATAAGTTGTGATCCCCAAGTTTGAGACACGAACACGGCCTCCTAAGTGATGGGATTTCAGGAGTGTGTCACCATTTCTGACTGCATGTCTCTTCTTTTGTAAAAAGGTATTTATTATTTTATAATTTCTTTCTCTCTCTCTCTCTCTCTCACACACACACACAACTTTGATCATCTTCCTCACTATCTGCTCTCCCCCTCCCTTCATGTTACTGACTAGTGGTCTAGATCCAGTTTGTTTTATTTGCTAATCAAAGAATTAAAATGTAGAGATTTTGATGTTTTGATCTCAACAGGGAGCTGCAGGCAAAATCTCAAGCATAGCAGGCAGAATCAACAGATGAAAAATGTTTTTATTTAAGGTGAGGAGAGAGAGAGAGAGAGAGAGAGAGAGAGAGAGAGAGAAGGAAGGAGGAAGAGGCAGGGAGGGAGAGAGAGAGAAAGGATAGAAGGAAAGAAAGAAAAAAGGAAGGAAGAAAGAAAGAAAGAAAGAAAGAAAGAAAGAAAGAAAGAAAGAAGGAAAGAAAGAAAGAAGAAAAGATCCCCTACACAGCAGAAGAAAGACCTAAGAAGCTGTCTGGCTCTTCCAGAAAGCTGGGCAAAGTCCCTTTAAGGATCTTTGTTGAGATGGAATTTCTGTAATTTAGAATTGACTGGTGTAGATGAAGAAAGGGAAGCCAATAGGCTCAGAACTTTGGGTACACATGTCCCAGTCAGGCCTTCAGAGTTTGTCTGACCATTCTGAACCAATTAGCCATCAAGGAGGAATGGGGAGCTACTGGTGGAAGAAGATTCCTGCCAGACCGTCATCCCAAGTCTGGGATTCATCTCAGGTTAAGAAGAAGCCAGAAGCTTGCTGTCTGCATTATCCATCTGTATTTGTATCCCCTCTCCTTACCTGTCTCCCAGTCGAGGCTCTAACTAGATCTAACAGTGATCAATACTGATACTGATTTTAATAAAAATAGTAATAAAAGTTCCTAATCCCTCATTCCCTCCCATCAAACCACTTCTTATTCCCAGCACATCCTCCTCAAATTCCATGTCTTTTAAAAAAAAATGGCCTGCGCATTTTATTAAGGCTGCTTGCATGAGCACAAGTTATTTGAACAAGGGCAACTTCTCAGTGACCAGAGGCTATAACACTGAGGAATATGAACCCCTCTCTTTCCCCAGTAACCACTAACTGCCAATAGCTCCTCAAGGAAGGGAGGGACTTCGTCATCCCCTCCCCACCTACTGATGGTTCTAAGCCTTTGCAGTGTAGCCACTGCTCCTATGAGTTCATGAAGTCACAACCATGTTATGTCCAAAAGACAGCATTCCTTCCCATTCTCCGCCTCCTACTTTACTTCTTCCCCTTCTTCTGTAATATTCTCTGAGCCTTGGAAGAGATGATACAGATGTCTGGCTTAGAGTTGAACACTTAAAAATCACTTATTTGCAATAATTTGACCAGTTATGAGTCTCTGTATTATGAACTGTCACCCAGCACAAAGGACAGCTTCTTGGACCGAGAGCAGTGCTGGTCTATGGGCATGAGCATACATATTTAGAAAACAGTGTGCAGTATTTCTTTGAATAAGGACACCAGTCTCTGATTAGACCTTATGACCTCGTTTCATCCCCCATTGCCTCCTTAAATATTTTCAAACTGGGCACTGGGGATTCATCAGGAAAGCTGTATGTGTGTTGGGCTGGGGCAGGTGTAATTCAGTCCATAACGGTATAAGAAATGTTTCTCTTTTTTTCCCTATCAAAGTAGCTAGCCAGCCAACGGTGACTATTTCATAAATTTCCCCCACCTTGTGAAACTTTTATGCGAATCTTTTACTTTCTCCTAAAGAGTAAAACTTGTGTTTGGCAAAGCCTTTTTCCCTTCCCATTTTCCCAGAACTTGGTGGCCCGGAGAAGCTGGTCCCTTCCCCCTTCTTTTCATTTCCTTTGCACCAGTTCTTTACAACAACAACAGCAACAAATCACAAAGGCTATTAGGTTGAGCTCAACTGAAGGGGAAAAGACACAGTCATTTAGAGTATTAGAACAAAAACTAAGTGGCTCTCTTTTTGTCCCAGCATGCTTGCTAGCCTAGATAAAACTATGGCACCTGCCTCCACCCAACCATTCTCCCTTTTTGTCAAAAAGAAGTTGCCTTGCCAAGTTACTATCTCTTTGCTCCCGTGCTTCCTGCACGACCCTGCTAATATTTGTTTCCAACCATAGTAAGCAATATTAATACCGATTTTAATAAAATTTTATTTACCGATCGTAATAAAAGCTGACATTGGCTTCTGTATATTAGTCAATGCATACAGCATGCTTTTTTGTGTGTGATGTTTCTTTCTCTAGTTTGTTCTTCTAAGATGAAGCCAGGTAGCACAGGCTGGATTTGAACTCATTATGTAGCCCAGGGTGGTCTTGAACTCTCCAAAATCCTGCTCCCACTGTGTACGAGAGTGACAGGCACCAAGTAGCAGGCTCGTGTACAGTCCTATAAAACTCCCCAAACAAGAGTGATTACTTCCAGGGTGATGAGCAAAAAGAAATTCATTTCACCACTCAGAGTGAATCCTAGCTAGAAACAAGGGGGCTGACGGCTCTAGCGCCTGCTGGCTGCCAATGAACCCGAAGTAATCTCATTACAAGGGCAAAGTGGGGGAACTGGGGGAGAGCTGGTCGGTGAGCAAACAGAGACAGGAAGACATGCCCCTGACTCAGGACACCGCTGCTCTTTGCCAGGGCCCGTCTACTGGACGTTCCTGTATTTTTCTGCCTCCGTGAGTCTTTTTTAAACATTTTCCCTCATAATTACAGTGTCTGTCCTGGAAGCGGCTGGCTGGGTGTCAAGGTCAGTCCAGTTAGGACTCCTCCAAGAGCTGACTCAAACCCCGGCAGTGCGCTCGCCTCTCAGTTTTGCGTCTGACACAGTTTCCAGGGATCCTGTGTCTGGGTTTTTACGCCTGAGGCTTTGGGGTTCTTTGTGTTTGAACTTGACGTCTGTGGTGCCAGCTGATCCCTGCTCACCCTTGGGATTGTGTACAGTCCTTTGTTGCTTTATTTGATCCTATCTTGGGCTTCAGCCTCATCTCCTACCACACTGCACTCAAGCATCAAAACCAGTGCTTTTGGGTGCTCCTTTTCAGGTCACACACACCCTCCCCCCCCACCCCACCCCACCCCACCCCCGTTTCTGAACAGCTCCCGCCTCAGCTGCCGAAGAGCACGTTCCTTCCTTGGCTTTTACTCTCCTCTCCAGCATACTTTCTTCTTATTCTCTCTGCTTCCTGTATTTCTTTTCGCTTGTCCTTATTTTCATGTTCTCCACTTCCTTCTTCCCTCTGGCTAACAGCTGTGTATGCGCATTGAGCAGCATTGCTTTTCCCACGTAAGGTTTGACAGGACCCCTGTCTCCTGGGCCATCGGGAGCAAACTGCATCCTCAGTCACAGGGAAGCAGAAATGCCCATGGTTAGTGAATTTGTTCTCACATCCAAACTCGTGTTGCACCCATCCGCCATTGCTTCACCCCTGGCCCATGGGGATGTCTGTAGCAGTCTTTGGTCCTGTGTCCTGTTACACACATTCTTCCTAGAACAAATAATTTAAATCAAGCAGAATTTTGTTCTGGAACATAAACCCAAAGGCTGCTACTCAGAACTCTGACAAATACAAAAAAAGACAGTTTTTAACCGTCTCCTTCCATTTGAAACAGTTTCTCCATGTAGCCCAGGCTAATTGACCTTGAACACACTGCTCAGTTCTAGCTGGCCTTAAGCCTGTCTCCCAAGGGCTGGGATCACAGGCACAGAAAAACATACCTGGTTTTTGATATACATTAAAGTGTATGTGTGTCTGTGTGTGCGCGCACGTTTGTGTGTATCTGTGTCTGTGTGTGTGTGCATGCACACATGTGTCTGTGTATGTGTCTCTGTGTGTGTGCACGTGTGTATATGTGTCTGTGTGTACACATGTGCCTGTGCATCTCTGTGTGTGCATGTTTGTGTGTGTGCATGCACACATGTGTCTGTGTATGTGTCTGTGTGTGTGCACGTGTGTATGTGTGTCTGTGTGCACACACGTGCCTGTGCATCTCTGTGTGTGTGCATGTTTGTGTGTGTGTGCATGCACATGTGTCTGTGTATGTGCACGCACATGTGTATGTGTGTGTCTGTGTGTCCACACACGCATGTGTGTCTGTGTGTGTTTGTGTGTGTCTGTATGTGTGTGTGTGCACGTGCATGTGTATGTGTGTGTCTGTGTATGCACACACGTGCGTGTGTCTGTGTGTGTGATGCCAAAGATCAAAGAACCTTCCTCTTCCTGAGCAAAGTCCTTCTAGGCCTCTAAGCACATCAGTGGGAAGGTGAGATCCCTGTTTCTTTTGGAGACACAGTCTCACTGCATAGCTCTGGCTGTCCTGGAACTCACCATGTAGACCAAGCTAACCTTTAGCTCATAGAGATCCATCGGCCTCAGCCTCTTAAGTACTGACATTAGAGGTGTGAGCCCCACACCCAGCTCTGATTTCTTTTCTTTCCTACTATACATGAAGTGGCAATGAAGATATTGACCCGTCTCATAGGGAAATGCCCTAGGATGTTTCCTGGAACCACAGACATAATTTGAGGAAGCATGAGGTTTACCCGCTAAAACATTCGTGAAGGAGCATGCTTGAGTTCTCCGGGCCTGGAATGGAGAGGGACTTGTTTGCTACATTCACGTCACAGGTGGGGGCACTCTGAAATCAAGATCATGGAAGACCTGGAACCAAAAGCCTCAGAAGTGGCTCCATGCGGCTTGTTTGTTGGTCCATTTCCCAATAAACACACTTCAGCACCGCACTAGGGGCAAGAATCCAAAGTAGAAGAGCCAGCAACTCTCCAGGAGCTTGGGACCTCCCAAGGGAGGTGGCCCTGGGCTCCTGCTAGTGGGTCATCGCCCTGGGCAGTGATGGGGACATTCTAAGCTAGAAGATGTTGAACTGGTCCTGTAAAAGTCATTGCTCAGGCCTCAGGGAGCCTCCCCTTCTGCCCCGGAGCACAGCAGGTGACATCTGCGGTCCTTGCCTTTTCTGGTTGGGGAAAGGTTCTTCCTACAGGACAAAGGTGAAAACAGGATCTCCCCTTCCCTAGCAGTACCTGTCACTAACATTAAAGAGACAACACGTAGTGTCCATGCCTCAGAAATCATGTTCAAACATGTCTAAATTCTGT
Organism: Myodes glareolus; assembly: GCF_982192425.1. Taxonomy (NCBI): domain Eukaryota; kingdom Metazoa; phylum Chordata; class Mammalia; order Rodentia; family Cricetidae; genus Myodes; species Myodes glareolus. The sequence continues at coordinate 20,949,981 of NC_142026.1, forward strand.
TAAAGAGATTAAAAGAAGCATTTGTCTGTTGCCGGGGGTGGGGGAGGGGTGTCTCTGAATCCTTGGTAAATGAATGCAGATGACATTTGCTCAGAAGTCACAGCTGCTTTCAGAAAAGCGATCACATCTCTCCCCACACAGAATGCTCTCTTCCCCCAAATCTTTCCTGTAGCCTGTCTTCAATGTCATGTCTGCCCATCATGTTTTTATCCTTTTGAACATTAATGTGACCTGCCTCAGCTGAGAATTGTTCTTTTGAAAGGACCTATCTGGAAGTTTAAAAACCCTGCAGTTCTTGGGCTTTTCACTGCCCCCATGACCCATGCCCCCCACCCCGGACAAGGCTTGCCTGCCTACAGGCTCTTGTCATTCAATGATCCATTTTCGGTTCAGTTTTATTTGTTTTTTTACTTTAGGTGTTGTTCCTTGGCAGCCATCCGCCTTGGGTTTGTTGATTGGTTCAATGTTTGTATTTATTTATTTTTTTGAGATCTGCATATACTTTGATTATATTCTTTCTCCTCCTGGTACTCCACCCAGGTCTTTCTCCTATATCTACCGAACTTCATGTCTCTCTCTTAAGAACAAAACAAAGCCGGGCCAGGCAGTGGTGGCGCACACTTTTAATCCCAGCACTCGGGAGGCAGAGGCAGGTGAATCTCTGTGAGCAACTGGTCTACAAGAGCTAGTTACAAGACAGGCTCCAAAGCTATAGAGAAACCCTGTCTCAAAAAAAAAAAAAAGAAAAGAAAAGAAAAGAAAAAAGAAAAGAAAAGAAAAGGAAAGGAAAAAGAGAAGAAAAGAAAAGAAACCAAGACAACACCAACATCAAAAGCACTATGAAAAGCCACCCCTGGAGTCAGGCTGATTTGTGGACTCCAGAGCAGAAGGTTTGCCCTGGGGTGAGGATGACAGGCCTACTGTCACCCCACGGAAGAAAACTGATTCAGAGTCCATGACAGCATGCACAAGACCCACACGAGTTCAAGTCACACAAAAGTCACACAAAATGACAACGCTGAGAAGCAGAAGTGAACAAAATCCCATCTCCTAGCCAAGAAACTATATGCAGCTGATACCTAATGAGAAGGGAAAATCCCCCTTTTCCCGAAACAGAGAGAGAGAGAGAGAGAGAGAGAGAGAGAGAGAGAGAGAGAGAGCAAGCATTTTTTCCACTGGGACCCAGGGATCCTCCTACCTCTGAACCCCTCCCCAGACCTGCAATTACAAGCCTGTGCCACCCACTACTTTTTTATGGGGCTCAACTCAAGGTCCTCATGCTTGGACAGAAAGTACACTGCCTGCTGAGCTGTCTCCCCAGCCCCGCCCTTCTGCCAAAGATTCATTTTTAATCTCTATTTGCCATCATCATTTATTTGCTTTAAATAATTGTAGTTCTTAGAAGGTAAGAAGGGTTCAACTCAGCAAGAGGAAGACTGTGACTCATTTCCATTCTGGTGTCATAAACAAAGTGACCTTTTCCTTCTGTTAAGTGGCACTTAGACACAAATATGATTCCTCCTGTTCTTTTTTGGTCATCACAATTTTCTAGACCATTTTTTTTTAAAAGTGAGTGGGCTGGTCTTCTGCTAGGTCCCTCAAAAGTTTCAGTCTATTTATTTCCAGGCACATCTCCTTTCCTTGGTGTGTTGACAGGTGACTCAGAAGTGTTGGTGGAATGTTAGAACAGACAGCAACTCTGTTCCGAGAGAAGGTGATGCCCAGGGGGCAGCTCACTGGATCAGAACCCCACCACCACCACCACCACCTGAATTATCAGGCTAGCCTCTTTCAGAGCCAACCTGTTGGGAATAATGAGTCCTGGCCTTCAACTGCTCTTCCCTGCTAGAGCCTTCTAATGGAAGTGACTAAAAGCTGTGCTTTGCCTAGAGGATCAGAGAATGAGATTTTTACCTGTTGGCCATTGACCGCAGGGTATTTAAGCCTCCAAGGTGCTATTAAAGAGGGCTTTTGGTACCAGTGATTGAAGGTCTGTGTGTTGGTCTGTCTCTGCGTGAGTATTCTCAAATTCCAGCCCCTTTCCCAAAGCTCGCGAACTGGGGTCTAGCGCATGGAGCAAAGACCGGGGCCGTGGTGCCCGGCAACAACCTACTCCTCGGACAGAGAATCCTCAGTACAAAGCCAATGGGCTCTATGTGAAAGGAACGCTCGCTCTAACAAGTTCCCAACTGGGTCCCATCTAAATGCCAACCCCAGGGGTCTCAGAGGTGAAGTGGGATTGGGTGTCCTGTACAAGAGCTATGTACATAGCAGGCTCAGCTTTGTTTGGTTGCTCTTGAAGTTGCTGGCAAATTGTCATCTGTAGAAAAACCTTCTCTCCAGCCATACACAACAAGGGTTCCCATTTCCAAGTTCAGATAATCCTGTGCTTGCCCCTTGAATTTTGTTGGAAAAGGGAGGCCACTTGTTGGTTTCTGGCCGTCCAGCTAGCTTAGATCCAAAATAATCACACAGAAACCATATTAACTAAAACACTGCTTGGCCCATTAGCTCTAGCTTCTTATTGGCTAACTCTTACATATTAATTTAACCCATTTCTATTAATCTGTGTATCGCCACATGACAGTGGCTTATTGGGTAATGTTTTCAGGGTCTGTCTCAGGAGGAGGATCCAAGGCTTCTTTCCAACTGTGCCCTTCTTTCTCCCAGCATTCAGCCTAGCTTTCCCTGCCTACCTAAGGTCTGCCTTGCTCTAGGTCCAAAGTAGTTTCTTTATTCATTAATGATAATCACAGCACACAGAGGGGACTCCCACATCAGTTTTTGAGGACTGATTCATTAATATGCTATTTCATCTGATTGCCTGGCATTGCAAATCTAATCTAGAAATCATATTACAAGGCCAGATGACTAAATTCTTCATGGGAAGGATATTTCTTAGAGGTTTTATCAATTGTTTTCTCTATACTACTTTAAGTTTGATTTCCTGGAAGCTTCTACTGCATTGAGAGGCCTTGGCTTTACTAAACATTATTTAAAACAAAACAAAACTCTTTCTTTTAAAAATGGGCTCTCAAATAGGTTTTGTAGAGGTAGCTCAAAGATAAGAGCATTCACGGCTCTTTCAGAGGCCCTGAGTTCAGTTTCCAGCACCCATGTGGGGCAGCTCACAACTGCCTGTAACTCCAGTTCAAGGGCGCCAATAACCTCTTCTAGACTCACAGGCATTCACATATATGTAGCATAAACTCCCAGAGACATACACACATATACACAAATCAGTCCATAGAAAATAAAAACAGACCTTTTAGATACTTAGAAAATTAGCATAGAATAAACACATTGACTACAATGACAAAATTGGGTCTAACAATATTTTATTTACTTTATTTATTTTGAGACAGAGTCTGTGAAGTCCTGGTTGTCCTGGAATTTGACATTTACGTCAGGCTGGCCTTGAACTCAGGGATCAGCCTGCTTCTGCATCTCAAGTGTTGGGATCAGACATACACGTGCCACTAAACCCCATGTGGCTGCTCCTTTTAAGGGAGAGAAATGACAAAACAAACAAACAAACAAAACAAAAAACAAACAAAAAACCCAGTCTGGGATTAAGACCATTTGTATTAGAAATTCTGCTTCCTCCAGGCTAGGACAGGCGACACCCCACCAACCTTCTTCTCTTCTCTCTAACATAGAACATTTTAGGGTGGTCTTTGTCTAGCGTGGCTCAGCCATCCAAGGTTTCTTTTTCAGTCATGTGACATCTAACCCATGATTGTCACACAGTCTAGCGGTGTCCCTAAAAGTATGTCTTCAGAGCAATTTCAAAGTTTTCAGCAGGCTGAGACAGGAGGATTACCTCAAGTTTGAAGATAGCCTGAGCTGCATAGTAAGTTCCAGGCCCTGCTGAGTTACAAATGAGGATGTGCCTCAACTATCTACCCCAAATAAATAAGTTTACAGGAGATAAATAAATGGGAAAACAAAACAAACAAGCAAAAAAACTTGAGTTTAATCCCAGTGCTCAGGAAGTAGAAGAAATCAAGGCCAGCCTGGTCTATATCAAAAGTTCCAGGCCAGGCAGGGCTGCATAGCCGGGGCTACATGAGATCCTGTCTCAAAAACAAAGCAAGTAAACTCTGCAGTAACAGATGTCATTATTACCAACAACGGAATAAGCCTGGCAGAGTTCTGGAAATGTTTTAAAACAGAGATTATGTGGAAATGGTTGATACCTGCTGCTTGGAATATATAAATCAACTTTCAGAATACAGATCGGGTTTTAAAAAATTTAGTGTCTGTGTGTGTGTGTGTGTTTGTGCGTGTGTGTATAAATGTTTGCACTTTTGTTTTGTTGTTTAAAAATAAATAAAATAGATTATCTATTTATTTTAAGATTTATTCTTTTAATTTTATTTTATGTGTATGGGTGTTTTGCCTACATATATGTCTATGCACCATGTGCATGCCCAGTGCCAAAAGAGGCTGTCAGATCCCTTGGAACTGGATTTATTGGTGATTGTGAACTCCTAGGTGGGTGCTGGTTACCTTGTTCTTCTGGAAGAACAGCAAGTTCTACTAACGAATAAGTCATCTCCTCAAACCCAAATATCTTTATTCCTTGAGACTATAGAAAAACATGTGTTCCCTATGAAAAACACTCTGGAGGGGGAAGCTGGGGGATGAGAAAGAAGCTCCCAATCATACTCGGTCACACAGCAAGTTCCAGAACAGCCTAGGCTACATGGATTACGTCTCAAAAGAAGCATTTTAAGGGTCTGGAAGGGAAGCTCAGAGGTTAAGAGCAAGTATTGTTCTTTAAAAAGGCGGGTGTGTTCCCTGGCAGGCTTGCAGAGCAGCCGCTAGTCCGACCAGGATGGCTGTGGGTCCCTGCAAGATCTCCAGGGTGGCAGGCTGGTCCTGCCATGCAGCGGGCAAGTCACGTGGGCGGGTACAGCGGATAAAAGGCTCACAGGACATAGTATTACTCAAAGAAGAGGGAGACATTTATTACTTAAAGAAGAGGGAAACAGAGAGACATGGAGAGAAACAGGGAGAGACAGAGACACGTGTGCACACACCAAGAGAAGGAAGACAGAAAGAGAGAGAGTTAAGATGGCTGGTGAGGGAGGTCAGAAGTGGCTGGGAGTGGGTGTAGTTAGCTCTTAAAGGGACCAGAGCATAAGGAATAACAGCAAGTGTATCCAGAGGACCTGAGTTCAGTTCCTAGCACCCATGCTGGGCAACTCACAACTACCTGTAACTCCAGCTTCAATGGCTTTTTTTTTACCTGTGTAGGCATGTGAACACATGTATATACACCACACACACACATATTGTAGAACAAATTTCATTTGAAGTCATGCTTCAGTGATCCTCATAGAGCCCAGTAGCCGAATGTTCCTATGAGGAATGGCCAGCTACGGCACTGAGGGTGCTGTTTTTGAAGGCAGAGACTCCAACAAAACGTCTAGGAAACACTCTGAAAATGAACTCCCAGAAGAAAGGCCAAGGACAGCCGCAGTGCGTTGGCTGAGATTGCTCTCCCTAGCAGGCATGCGTGAGACAGCATGGCACCTCCCACCACCACATATAACAGGGTGTCGTGCTAGGTTTTAATCTGCCTCCGGTGTGGTGATAGGTTGGAATTTGTTAGAAAAATGAGATTGTATCAATATTTTGAAATCTGTGAGTTATAACTTCCCTTAGATGTGTGCGGGGAGGAAGCTGCGCCCGATAGCTGCTACTCTGTCTCTCAGGCAGGGGCAGCATCTGTAGTGAATGTGGTCTCTGCTTCTCTCGCTTTCATCACTCCTGATCCCCTTGGCAAGCCTGTGGGTGGCAATCCGTGGGCGCTAGGGATCTTATTGTGGACCTGTGAAGGGTTTTCGCACACAGGCTGGGTCTTCAGAACGAAGCTCAGGGACACTTGCTCCTTGTTTTGTGGCTGCCTCCATCCGCCCATCAGACCCCTCAGCCGCAGAGTTAGGAGGAGCGCATCGATTTACCCATTACAACTGTACAAAAGGCACACAATCAGGGCAACCTGATCAATCTATCTGCCTGGAAGAATTACTTATTATGTTTTATTATTATGTTTCTGGATAAGTAAAAAGCCGTGCCAAGATTGACCTACAGTGTTAAATGTGTGCATTGCCTAAACCAGGCCTAGGAAATTAATATCCACAGCCTGGCACTTGAGTTCTGTTTACACTCTCCCTGCTCAGTGAGCACCTTAATTAGCTTTGTGTGCCTTCTCCTCCCAGGATCTGTTTAGGAGCACGAAAATGTTTCTTTTTTTCTCTTCTACTTAAAAGATTGCTTTGATGACTTGTGCCACATTCATAGGGTTGCGCACTCAAATTCAATAACGGATTTTACTACATTCTCATTACCTTTAAAAGAAACCTCGAGCCCCTTAGCCATCATTTTCCAGCTTCCCACTGTGCTCGCACATCTCTGTGCACAGCAACCTCTAATTTATTTTTTAATCTCTACTGATTGCTTTTCTGAACATTTCAAACAAATGGAGTTATACAGTACATGGTCTTTTGTGACAGGCTCCTTTTATGTAATATAATGTTTTCAGGTTTATTTGTGATTACTACTTGTTCCCTTTATAGTTAGTTGCATGCATAGTGTTTTGTTATTAGTTGGTTCTCTCTCTCTCTCTCTCTCTCTCTCTCTGTGTGTGTGTGTGTGTGTGTGTGTGCTCACTTGTTTGAATCAGGGTCTCACTATGTATTCCAAACTGGCCTTGAACTTGAAATCCTGTGACCTCAGCCTCCTGAACAGTGGGATTACATCCAACTGGCATTATATTTTTTTTAAAGATTTATTTATTTATTATGTATACAACATTCTGCCTCCATGTCTGCCAACACGCCAGAAGAGGGCGCCAGATCTCATTACAGATGGTTGTGAGCCACCATGTGGTTGCTAGGAATTGAACTCAGTGCCTCTGGAAGATAAGCTAGTGCTCTTAACCTCTGAACCATCTCTCCAGCCCAAGGCATTGTATTTTCTTTGCAGAGATACTAGAGTTTGTTAAGTCCTCCAACCCCGTATCAGACCCATGGGTTGATTCCAGTCCTTGCTCTTTTGAGTGGGTTTTAGTGGGTAACTCTGAGCATATGTCTTTTCCTGTGTGTGCTGGTACTTATGTACAGCACATTCCAAGAACTGAAGTTTCTAGAGCAGGTAACAAACACAACTACGCTTTGTCTGGATCACAAAATTGCTACATTGCACTCCCAACAGCCAGGTATGAGAAACCTATTTTCTCTGGTCTTTCCATGTTGCATGCTGCCAAAGTCATTTCTGCTAATCGATGGGGTAAGAAGAGAGAGAGGGAGGGAGGGAGGGAGGGAGGGAGGGAGGGAGGGTGGGAGGGAGAATATAAAGCAAATACTATAGTGGTACTGCAATCCTATCATCCCAGGACTTAAAAGATGGAGGTGGAGGCATTCGGAGTTCAAAGCCAACCTGGGCTTCATAGCAAGTTCAAGATTAGCTTGGGTTAGATGATCCTCCATCTCAAAACAAAGATACAAACAAACAAACATCTCTGTCATCTCTGTATGGCTTTGTCTAATTGTTGCTTGTATAAAAAAGAATATTGCACGATTTGTGTGTCATCCTTGCTTAGGGGCCATGCTGACCTTCTTTGTATCGTCCCAAGTGAGCATGTTTTTGAATATTTTTTTTTATGGTTGAGACTGATGTCTATACTCGTTTGACAGCTGTGTGTGAGGCCCTTGTTGGAACTACAGTTCCCTGATTTCATAGAGGGATAGTGAGAGTCTGCCAACTGTTATGCTTTGCTTTCCCAGTGCTAGATTTTCACATCTTTGATATTTTGCACTTTTGCATCGATATACAATAAGGGTATAATTTTTTAGGAGGGATAATTACCTTCATAACATACATAGTAAGAAGGATATGATTTGTTTAATCCTCACATGATTTCCACGGATCAGTTGAAAGAGGAATTGTCCTTCGCTGGGATGGTAACTTTGGTTGGCAACATCTCTGAAAATTGTGAAACTGCAATTCATATTAAATAAAAGAACACATCTCTTTATAGACAACTGAACTGCTTCATTATATGTTAGATGCCTGCCACCAATTGCACTTGGGTTTCTTAGAAATAATAAAGCCCTAGGATTTGCTGGAAGAGGAGTACTAAAGCCAAGTAAACAAAACAAAAAAACCCAAACAGAATAGAAAGTAATACTTTGAATACTCTTGTGTGTGTGTGTACGTGTGTTTCATGTTTTGGTCTCATGTAGCCCAGGGTAGCCTCAAACTCACTTTGCAGCAGAGGATGACCTTGAACTCCTAACTCCTAAGAGGATTATAAGCACGTGTCACCTAAACCTGGCCTTTCCACTTGGTATTTTATCAAGTGACCTTATCATTTTGGAACAAAGATGTTTTTAAAGAAATAAGTGGGGGCCTCGAGGGGTGGCTCAGCGGTTAAGCCCACTGACTGCTCTTGCAGAAGACCTGGATTCGGTTCCCGGTGCCCACATGGCAGCTTATAACTGTCTGTAACCCTAATTTCATCATGTTCTAGGGATCTGGTGCTCTCTACTGGCTTCTGTGGCCACTGAATGCATGCGGCACACTTCCATACATACAGGCAAAACATCCATACATATAAAATAAAAATAAATAAACCTTTCTTATAAAGAAAAACAAGTAAGTGGGTTTATATATGTTCAGGTTTACTTCAGTTCACTGAACAAAAAGCCTGAGATGTCTGCACACGGTACAAGCGCTTCCCCTGAAGCAGCACTTCTTGATGGCGACTGCGGTCACCTCAAAGAGCAATGCCCAGTGTGGGTCTCATTGCATCCAGACAGACCGGGGTATCAAGGCAGGACAAGAAGAATTCTCCACTGTGTTATCTCTACCTCATCAAAGGCACAATGGAGACAGCAAGGCTGGCGGTCGGACTCCTCAAACAGGAGCCTGCCCTGACTTGTAGATGGCCTGATGCTCTCCCGGAGAGAAGGTCCTGTGACTAAGGCCGCAGATAACAGGTGTCAGCGGTCAGACCCGGTGATTCATTGCTGCGCTGGAAGTGAGCCGGAAGCGCTCTTCAGGTGCGGTACTGGGTAGTGCACGAGCTAGGGAGGTGGCCAGGAAATGCCAAGCGAGTTGACCAGCACCGATGACAGAAGTATGATCAGACAGACCCTCCTGCAGAAGTTTCTCTAGCAGCAGCTTCTGGCCTGAAACTCGGTAGCCCAGGCTGCCCTCAAGTTCACCGCAGTCTTCACCCTTCTCCCCCAGTGCAGAGATCAGGGGTGTTCATCATCGCGCCTCCTCCCCCAAAGTCTTGAAAAGGAAAACTAGCCAGATATCCTGACGTAGGCATGCAACCTCAGCACTTGGGAGACAAAGACAGGTTATTCACCCGGTGTTCAAGACCAGGGCGATCTGTAGAGCGAGTTCCAGGACAGCATGAGCTACAGGACCCCATTTCAATCAAACCAAGAGCAAGGCACCCCGTCCCCCAACAACACAAGTCTGTGTGAAGCTGCTTTAAGAAAGAAAGTGTAAAGATGAAAAAGTGTCCCATTCCCAAGATAAACTGAAGTAAACCGAGCTGAAATTCTGACGTTTCCTGTCATGAAGGGAAGGACAGATTCCACCTGGCTAGTGCAGCTGATCTTGTTGAAGCGCTTCCCGAGCTTTCCCTAGAGCCTGCCTGCTCATCACGTGATAAGCTCCGCACCTGGTGGCCTCCGTCTGGACTTCATTTGCCTTGAAAGGAAAACTGGAGGGGAAAGCTTAGGCGACTCCCCCGTCCCCTCCCCCGCTCCCGCCCCCACAGCAGCGTGTACCGCAGCCTCCGTGGGGCGGAGTCTGGGAGAGTGGACGTGGCAACTCAACAAAAGGAAGACTGTTTTTGGAATTCTGTGATTTTTCTAAGGACGTGGGCTCCTACTCACTTTCTAGTTCCAGGAACTAAATCAACTCACTGTTTCTGAAGCTAGTTTCCCGGGCACATTTGGACAAAGGCCGGACTTATCTGATTCAAGAGGAGCCGGCTGCCTTCTGCAATCGGACTTGCGATCCCTTTTCTCCTCGTTGGTTCAATTGGACACAGGATCCCTTTTCACTTCCTAAAGCACACTGTCCCACAGTGTGGCTCAGGGCCATTCAACAGCTGGAATGCTTTATGATAGGGACGTTTGGTTCTCCTCATTAAGTAATGTGGTCCTAAAATAGATTAAAAAGAAAAGCACAAAGCACTTTGGCTCTCCCGCCTGGCTTACAGGCAGCATAAACCTAGTTAATATACTTTCATGATTGTTTTTAAAAGCACTCAGGTCTCTTGCAAAAGTCCTCAAAAGCATCACTGGCAAAGATTTTAAGTCATTTTTATATGTGTCAGGAAAAAGAATCTCTGCAGAATTAACAAAGAGCTACCTATGTGGTTATCATTTTTACTAAGAAAAATGTAAGGCTGTGTGTTCAGAGTGGAAATTGTTTTAACGTTAATTCCAGCATACAGCAAACAGACTGGAAACACTGCATCTGCAGTGTTTGCTCTCCCTGCTCTGCGTGAAATTTATAGAACATCTTGCAAAAGGTCACTTCAAAGGAACCTAGAAATGCTACCTGAGCCCGGGAGGGAGCAGAGAACCGGCAGGAATTAAGGACCCCCCGTGGGCTGCTGGAGGAAATAAGAGCCCCTTTGTGGCACCTCAGGGTCCATTACATCAGAGATCCCGAGGTAAAGGGCTGGCGGCCGGCAAGTTGAAGTGAATGCTGTTGAAAACAGTCACCGCGGTGTGGTAGAACTCCAGTTTAAAAGGCTTTCTGCGCTTGGAGTGGTCACGAACATGTGCAACAGCCATTATTATCATGACGACACTGTTCAAAGGCCCAGTGATACATGTCACTGTGCCCTTTAGACTGCTGTTACTTACGGTTTATCTCAGTATTAGTAAGTACAAGGAATCCAATTAAACCAGCTCAGATTACTAAGAGGGGACAGGTGACGCAGCAGCTGTCAGGGGCTGACTCATGTTGTTGTGAACCCAAAACTGTCCTAAAAAAGAACGTCTGTGGCTAGGGGGTGGGGGGGTTGGGGGTTGAGGGAGGCAGTTCAGTCACCAGAAAGATTACCTTGTAAGTGTGAAGCCGAGTTCAGCCTTCAGAACCCACATAAAAAGTGCTGACTTTGCCGGGTGGTGCTGGCTGCACGTGCTTTTAATCCCAGCACTCAGAAGGCAAGAGGATCTCTGTGAGTTCGAGGGCAGCCTGGTCTACAGAGTGAGCTTCAAGACAGGGCTACTCAGAGAGTGTTTGTCTTGGGGGGAAAATGCCAAATTTAGTGGTACATGTTTATAACTCAGCACCGGGGCTGGGGAGACAGACAAAATTTTGGGGTTTGATAGCCAGCCATCTAGCCTACTTGGTGAGTTCTACGCCAGTTGTACTGGCTGGTTTTGTGTGTCAGCCTGACACAAGTTAGAGTCATCAGAGGAAGGAGTCTCACTTGAAGAAATGCCTCAGTGAGATCCAGCTGTAAGGCATTTTCTCAGGTGGTGACCCATGGGGGAGGGCCCAACCCATAGTGGGTGGTGCCACCCCTGGGCTGCTGGCCCTGGACTCTCTAAGAAGGTGGGTTGAACAAGCCAAAGCAAGCCAGTAAGCAGCACCCCCTCCATGGCCTCTGCATAGCTCCTGCCTCCAGGATCCTGCCCTGTTTGAGTTCCTGTCCTTACTTCCTTCAGTGATGAACAGCAATGCTGAAGTGTAAGGCAAAAAAAAAAAACCCTTTCCTCTCCAACGTGCCTTTTGGTCGTGGTGTTTTGTCTCAGCAGTAGAAACCCTAAGACACCGGTGATGAAAGACCAGCCTCAAAAATAGAAGACAGCCATGTGCCACCCGAGGTTGTCCTCTGACCTCCGTACACAGCTGTACACATAAACATGCACACACAGACACACACAAAATACAGGGGTGCGTGTGTGTTGTAAAGAGAGGCCTAACATTGACTGACATCTGGGGTTTTGCTCAGTTGGTTTCTATGTTACATATTGAGGAAGGGCATTGTTCAGTGCCACCCCCTGAGCCAGACAGCCATCTTTATCACACCAGCCGTGCCTGTCTTCAAGCACGCATCAGGATCTCACCTGTAGACTGCCTGCTTTCCGTCGTAGAAGGAGGAGGGATGTGGCGCCATTGGACCTTCACCTGCACATCTGGCCACTCCTCCCAGCCATTTGTATGCAGTTCTTTCCTAATTTTTTTTATCTTTGGGAGGGACGAGGGCAAGCTGGGACCCCATTTAGATGGCTATAGGGAAGCCATCTTCATCCACGCTGGGTGACGACTTCCCGGTGTCCTGTCGGTAACCCTCTCATGCTGTAATTAAACCCAGCAAGCTCACTGGTTTCCCCAGGGTGATTTCTGGGAGAGTTGTACTTTGGTTTTATTATCAGAACGCTGTCAAGGGTGGGTTGACATTATTCTCTTTTCCCTCAGAGAAGGAATTTTAGTAATTCAGGGTGTCCTAGTTGCTCTTCCACTGCTGTGACAAAATACCATGACCAAAGCAACTTATTAAAATAAATAGACGAAGCCAGTAGGTGGTGGCACTCACTTTTAATCCCAGCACACAGAAGGCAGAGAGGCAGGCAGATGTCTGTGAGTTCGAGGCCAGCCTGGTCCAGAGAGTGAGTTCCAGGACAGCCAGGACCACACAGAGAAACCCTGTCTTGAGAAACAAAAATCAATCAACCAATCAATAAAAACTAACAGTTCCAGACAGTTAGAGCCCTTGGCCATCACGGCAGGAAGCATGGCAACTGGAAGGCAGCCACGGCTCTGGGGCAGTAGCTGACAGCTTCCACTGATCCACAAACAGGAGATGGATAGTCAGCAGAGCTAACTGTGAATGGCAAGGGCTTTAGAAACCTCAAAGCCACCCCAGTGACACACCTTCTCCAACAAGGTCACATCTCCTAATTTTTCCCAAACAGTTCCACCACCGGAAGACCAAGCATTCAAACATATGAGCCTATGAGGGCCTTTTCGTTCAAACCACCACACAGGGTCTCTTGCTGAATCCAGTGTGCCTGGAGCTCCCTGTTTTGCTAGCCTAACTGATCAATTAGCCTGTCTTCCCAGCTAGGATTATAGGCAGGCCTCTATGCCCATCTGCTGTATATGTGGGTTCATAGTACAGTGCAGGTGCCTTACCTGAGCATTCAACCTCCCCGTTCTTTCAAGCTTGTCTTAAAGGGACTGATGGACAGATCTTGGGGTAACTGACAGTTACATTATGTCTTTGCCGCCCAAACAAATTACTGGGAGCAATATACACAAGACTTGCCCCAGGAACAACATAGATGTTGTTGTTAACAATTTGGGTTAAGCCCTTCATAGTTTGTAGTATAGATTAATTGTCAAGACACTGCTTTATCTAATTCCCTTTTGGAAAAAAAAACAAAACCCACATCACTCCATTGCCATTAGAGAATTATTCTAAAATGTATTTACATGCAAGGGACAGTTCATCCCAGTTCAAAGGGAGGTGGCATTGGTGACTGCATTTGTATGAATGCCTTGTAGGGAAACGGAGACTGGAACATGGTAAACTAGGGAACAATGGTTAAAACCAGTCTGCTTTGACCTCCCTGGCAGTTCCTAGGCAAAGCTCTCTGTGGAAGTATCTAGTACAATCAAGGGGCATGTCGGATACCTAGGAAGAATCTGGAAGTTTCTTGGACTCTCGAGGTGCTGGAGTTCCACAAGCAGGACAAAGGTGAGAAGGCCAGTACTTGGGAGGCAGAGGCTGGAGGATTATGAGTTCCAGATGTGGCTCCGTGCAAACCCCCACTGTATTGGTTAAGTTTTCCTCATTGTTATGACCAAACGACTGACAGGAGGCTACTTAAGGAAGGGAGGTGTTTTTTTTTTTTTGCCTTTTATTAATTAATTAATTTATTAATTCCTATTTTTTGATTGCTGTCCCAGGGACTCCAGTCCACCACGGCAGAGAAGGTGTGATGGCAGAGAGCAGAAAGCGGCTGGTTATGCTGTGTCCACAGTCAGAAGGCAGAAGATGAACGCCAGGGCAGAAGCCCTGAGCTTCCTTCCTTCCTTTTTTTTTTTTTTTTTAAATTCAGTGATTACTGAAATCACCCGCACTTAGCATTTATTTTTGCACATGCTTATATACCCCCCCACTTCAAAAGGGGAAGGGAGAGGCAGCAGACTTCGTTAATATGATATAAGGAATAAACAGAGCATCCCCAGTCAAGCACTCTGTTGTTTAGACAGGACATATAGCGACCACATCCTTAGAACAAGTACATGGCTGGCAGCAACTGCCTAGAACGTCTTATCAATATCCTTGAAGGAGCAGGAATAGGCTTGAATTCTCTGACCTCTGGTCAAGGTGAAGTGGATCCACATCTATACTCAAAATACTAATTAACCCTTGGTTCGGATCTCTTGTTTGTAGCCACACATGTTGTCAAAAAATTTAAGAGAGCAAGAGTAAGCTCAAACTCTCTGACCTTTAGACAAGGTAGAACAGATTCACGTCTGTGGGCTCCTATACTAGTTTTCAAAATATATAAAGAACTTAAGAAACTTGGCATCAAAACAAACAATTGAATCTAAATCCGGGTTACAGATCTAAACAGGGAATACTTAACTAACGAATCTCAAAATGTGGTTAATTAATAAATCTCAAAATGTTGTTAATTATTTGATACTATACCAATGGACCCAAGGTACAAGCTAATATCTTGTAGCCAGCTTAATATCTATAGGCATGAAGCAAAAACTAATCAGAAGAGATATCAAAGGATGCTAAACGAGTGAGTCAGAGCCAGAGACTGCTGAGGGTCTGGACATGAATCTGGGACCTTCAAAGAAGTAGACCTAAGCCAGGACCCCTGTGGGTCTGGGTGTGAGTCTAGGACCTCCCAGGAACTAGGCCTGAGCCAAGATCTCTGTCAGTCTGGGTGTGAATCTGGGACCTCTGAGGGAGTGGGCAGGAACCAGAGATCTCTGAGGGGCCCTTCCTCTTTTTTTTTTAAATTACTTTTTGTTTATTGCTCTATTTATTTATTTAGTGTGTCTGCACATGTGTCTTAGGGCTTCTATTGCTGTGAAGAGTTACCATGACCACAGCAACTCTTGCAAAGGAAAACATTTAATTGGGATGGCCTCTTTCCAGTTTCAGAGGTTCTGTTCATGCACCACAGAACCAGACTTGGTGGTGCATCCTAGTACTTGGGAGGTAGAGCCAGGAAGACTGTGGGTTCAAAGTCAGCCTCTACTATGTAGTGAGTTCAAGTCCGGCCTGGGATGTATGAGACCCTGTCTCAAACAAACAAAAACAAACAAACAAAAAACAAGAAGCATAAATAGCCAGAAATAAACCGTAAGTCATGGACAACAGGACAAAGGTTTGGCTTCTGTGGCACACTCAGATTCAAAGCAGCTTTGCTGTACATGTGAACTGTGCCTCACTTTCCAGCCCCTAGAAGCAGATAGAAAAGGAAGAGAAAACTGAAGCCAGAATCCTGTATTGACAGCGCTCAAGCAAATAATCATCTCCGCAGCTGTTTCTCATTGCACCACGGAGAAGCTTGTGACCTTGACCAGCTGAGCCCACCCCACCCCCTGCCTGTATCTCCTCTGGACAGGAAACACTGACATGAGGACAATCAGAAAAGCTGCTTCAGAGTTCGAGGCCAGCCTGGTCTACAAGAACTAATTCCAGGATAGGCTCCAAAGCTACAGAGAAACCCTGTTTCAAAAAACCAAAAACAAACAAACAAACAAAAAACTGCTTCAGATGAAAGAAAGAAAGGAGGGAGGGAGAGAGGGAGGGAGGGAGGGAGGGAGGAGAAGAAGAGGGAAGGACAAGTCATTTCTTCACAAGCCTCAACAAAACCACCTTAAAAGAAAATTTTCTTTTCCTTTTTGAAAGCAGATCTCAAGTTTTCTTCAACTTCAGCCTGCTTCTTCACTTACTCAGTTATCTACTGAGAGCCTGTGCCCAGTTGAAAATGAAATGGAGTTGAGTGAATTACCCGCGGTGTGCCCAAATAATGGAATATCGTCTAATGTGAAAATGAAAAGAGCTGGGGCAGAGAGGAAACTGAAATGCATTTTGCTGTGAGTAAGAAGTTGTCTGGCAGACAGTGGTGGTGCAGGCTTTTGATCCCAGTATTTGGGGCAGAGGGTGCTGGGGTAGAGGCAGATGGATCTCTGAGTTCAAGGCCAGCATGGTCTACTAAGTGAGTTCTAGAACAGCCAGGGCTACAGAGAAAAACAAAACAAACAAACAAAAAAAGAAGTCGTCTGAAAAGACAGAATGACTGCACAATTCAATAACATCCTAAAATGCAAAGTCATTGATACTGTGCAAAGATCAAGGGGTGCCAATGATTAGAAGGGACAAACAGGCAGAGCACAGATCTGGGAGACAGTGAAAATATCCTGTATCACACTGTCCTGGAGGTGGTCTGTGTCATTACACGTCTATGTAAACTCAACAGAATTTGTAGTGCGAGTATGAACTGTTACATAAGGGTTGCTCATATGATGTGTCAGCGTAAATCATCCGGTACAATGTAGGTCTCCTCTTGTGGGGCTGTTGACGTTGGAGGATGCTGTGTGTGATGGGGGTGGAGAAGCATAGGAAGAATCTGAACCTTCCTCTCCACACTGTTGTGAAGCTCTGAAAAGAAAATGTGTTGTTTTTTTTTTTTTTTAAAGGAAGAAATGTATTAAGAACCAATCAGCTGAGGCTAGAGCAGCTCAGTGGTTAAGAGCACTGGCGGCTCTTCCAGAGGACCTGGGTTTAGTTCCCAGCACCCACATGGCAGCTTATAGCTGTCTGTAAGTTCGGTTACACGGATCCAACACCCTCTTCTGGCCTCTGAGGGGGTTAGACATGCACATGATGCAAGACATACACACAGACAAAACCTGTACACATGCAATTAATTAATTAACTAATTTAAAAAAGAACCAAACCAACCCATCAAAATCGGGATCCCTGAAAGGAGGAATCATAGAAGAAAGTCAGAAATGGCTCCTGATTGGCTCATATTGAAGAAGTTGGCTTTTTATGGTTTGGGTTTTTATTATTATTATTTATTTCTTTGTTAAGACATTATTTCATTCTGTAGCCTTGGCTGGGTTAGAACTTGCTTTGTAGATGAGGCTAGCCTCAAACACACTGAGATCCATCTGTCTCTGACTCATGAGTACTAAAAAGTGTGCAAGCCAGGCCCAACGTTTTACATTTTAGTTTGAATCTCAACAAGCTTAGTTTCCTACCGAGAAAAGCTTTCCTAAGATATGTAAATGCTACCTAGCACATGATATTCCAGACCCGAGTGTCCCAAATATTAACTCATAGGCTAGGTGCCTTCAAGATTGAAAGACTTAGAAATCTTGATCTAAAAGAAAAATCAAAATTGTGTTATAGCATTGGGACTGGGTATACTTTAATCGCAGCTTCTCAGTCCTTAGAAAGGATAATAAAATTACCCACTAAAGGCGACTTGAAGCAAGTGTTCCCATGACTAATGAGAAGACGATGCTAATGTACCCCTGAGATGAAAGACGGGCTATAAAAACATTGCTGTTGTAATTACTGTTATTTCACACACCCGAAACAAATGCAAGGGCTCTACTAGTTTCTTTTCTTTTCCTTTTGTGATAACATAATGAAATACCTGAGGGAGGCTAACTTTATAAAGACAAGAGAGTTACTAATAATAATTTCACAGTTTGGGAGGTTGAAAGAGTCACCAGCATGATGCAGATTCTTGCAAGGGCCCCATTCGGCTCCATCACCTCTGGCAGGCAGCCACAGTAGAGGGAAGAAGTCACAAGAAAGCAGATGGGTGTGGTGGTGCATGCCTATGATCCCAGCATTTGGGAAGTAGAGGCTGGGAGGTGAAGAGTTAAAGATCAGCCTTGGCTACACAGTGTGTTCAAAGCCACACAGAGCCTGTGAGTGTTGCCTCAGTAAAACTAAAAAATAGCAGGGAAGCAGAGAGACTGGGACCTCTTTTCTGATGATTATCTCTAAATTCTCAGAACCTCCAATCAGGTCCCGCCTTTTACAAGTCTCTCTCTCTCTCTCTCTCTCTCTCTCTCTCTCTCTCTCTCTCTCTCTCTCTTTGTCTCTCTCTGTCTCTCTCTCTCTCTCTCTCCCTCCTGTTTTCTTTTTTAGAAAAGATTTGTTATGCATACTGTGCTCTGCCTGCACCTATACTTGCACACCAGAAAAGGGCATCAGATCTCATTACAGATGGTTCTAAGCCACCATGTGGTTACTGGGAATTGAACTCATGACCCCTGGAGGAGCAGCTAATACTCTCAACTGCTGAGTCATCGTCTCTCCAGCCCTTTCACAAGTATCTTAACCATCTCTCCGGACCATGTCCCTGGATGGCGGCTCATGCCTGTAATCCCAGCATTCAAGTGGCGAAGGTAGGAGAATTGAATGTTTGAGGCCAGCCTGGGCTACACAGTGAGTTTCAAGCCATCCTGGGATACAGAGTAATTTCCATCTTAGCCACCCCCCCACACACACACACACTGGTTCTTGGGGACTCAGAATTGCCTGTGGTCTCACAGAGGCTCTTGGTCCCACCTTTCCCTCTCTGTCCTCACAAGGCTGACAGTCTCTATGGAGACAAGGCCAGAGTAATAGAATTGGTGTCACTTTAGGCAGCATTGCTCTCCTCTTTTCCAGAGTCCAAGATTTGGCTCCCTTTTCCCCTTGAAGGAGGTTCAATCCTAGGAAGCTCCCTAGTCTATACAAACAGACTTCTGGCGGGCAACCCTTGTTCTGACTGCCTCTGTCCTGGCCTGCAGAATCAGCCATCCTATCTGTTATGATTTACTGGCCTGGTCTGTCACCTGGGTACCCTGTCCCTTTAAGAGACAAGCCTCACCCTCTCCCAACTCCTCCCCTTCTGCAAGTGGATAACCCCCCTCCCAGCCTATGTTCTCTCTTTCCATCTCTCTCCTGAAGAGGTAACTTCTGCTTGCAGGCTCTCTCTCTCTCTCTCTCTCTCTCTCTCTCTCTCTCTCTCTCTCTCTCTCTCTCACACACACACACACACACACACACACACACACACACAAACACATCCATCTGCAAACATACACAAAATAAATAAATAAAACGTATTAAAAAAATAAAACTTCAAAGTTTATGATTTAAAAAGCTGTTAACATGATTTGGGTTTCCCAGTGTATGGCTGATCCCCCTTAATATGTTCCCACAGAATGCTGAAAGGATGGACTCTGGCCTGGTCCAAGGAATCCAGCAACCACCGGGGTCCTAGCCTCCTGACCTCAGCAAACCCTGTCAAAAGTGAGTTTCTGGGACTGCGCAGATGACTCAGTGGATGAGCGCTTAATGATCTCCCTAAGGAGTGGAGCTGGCTCTAGCACCCGCATGCAGCTGCTCAGTCACCTGTCACTTCGCCCCAGGGGACTTGATCTATGCCTCTTCTGGCCTCTGGGGGAACTTGCACACACATAGCATATGCACGTAGGAGCACATAACGCAAATTAAAATAAATATTTCTGTAAAAAGTGAGTGCCTATAGGTCTGACTTCAAAACCTAGAGGGAAACAAGACTGGAGATGCCATGAAGAAATGACAGGAGGATGGATGGATGTCACCAGCGACGCTTGCTGGGCTCTGCCTTCATTTGTGAGAGTGTGGGTGGTAATTGGGTCCTGCTTTTGTTCCTGCCTTACATAACAGAATTACTTTTTGGAGCTGAATGGGGTTCATATTGGTTCTTAACCCCATTCCCTTCCAGTAAAAAGCTGTGACTCATTTCGTGCATTTCATCGAGCTAAGGGGAGCCAAGGAGACAGAGGAAGTGGACCTGTAAGCACAGTCCAAACAATAGTGAAGAAGATGGAAGGCTGGCAAGGAAGCTGAATCTAAAGTTGTTCCTAGCTTTCTGGGCTTATTCTGCCTTGTGTAGTCCTTTGTCCTCATCTGTGTCTGAAGCTCACAAGATAAAACATGTTTGCTTTGCTCACAACGGGCATTGCTAAGAACTCACACGGTGCCTAGTTCATAGTGAAATTTCAATAAAGGTGTCTGAGTGAGTGAATTGTATCTCCTTTAATGTCATGGAAACTGAGGTTCTGATTGGATTTTTTGGCACTCAGCAAAATACCTTTTGAAATGTTGCCTCTGTTACAGTTATTAGTTGGCTTTAAAAATACATACATACACATATGCATAAACATTATTTTTTATGTATATAGGTAGCAATTTTGAATGCTACCTATATACATGTGAATGCATGTGAATGCAGGTACCTTTAAAAGAAGATTTCATTGGACTGGAGAGATGCCTCAGAGGTTAAGAACACCTTTTACCCTTGAAGAGGACCCTAGTTCAATTCCTAGTACCCACAGGGCGACTCAGAGCTACCTGTAACTCCGGTTCTAGGGGATCCAATGCCCTCTTCTGTGGGCACTAGGCATTCATGTGGTATACATACATGCAGGCAAAGCATTCATACACATAAAATTAAACCTAAACTATAAGAAAGAAGGATCGGATCCCCTGGAGATAGAGTCACGGGCCTTTATGAGCCTCCCAACATGGTTGCTAGGAACTGGGGGTGCTCTACAAGAACAGTAAGCACTCCTAACCATTGAGCCATTTCTCCAGCATCCCCTTTTTGAAATGGGGTCCCATACATAGTCCAGGCTGAGGTTCAATTCACCTTGTAGCCAAGGACAACCTTAAAGGTCTGGTTGTCCTGCCTATCCTTCAAGAGTGCTGTAATGACAGGCAGGCATCACCACACCCCACTCTCACCATATAGACTTCATACTTGGCTTAGGATGCATTGTTTGCCTTTTACACTTTGCTAAAGGACTTGGATCCTTCCACTGTCTCAGTATCATCCCAGACAAACATTATTTTCCATGAGATCCAGCAAGAGCTTGGTTATTAAGCCCCTTGGATAACTGGCTATACATTTTATAAATTAGATACGAATATCACCACTATCAAGTGAGTTCTATAGTATAACTGTCATTGCATGGCATCACCTTTCCACAATCATAGTTATCACTTCATCTTCTCAAGAAAAATAGTATTTGGAGAGGCTAGAGAGGTGGCTCAGGGGTTAAGAGCATTGCCTGCTCTTCCAAAGCTCCTGAGTTCAATTCCCAACAACTTCATAGTGGCTCACAACTATCTGTAATGAGGTCCGGTCTGCAGGCATACACATAGACAAAATATTGTATATATAATAAGTAAATATTAAAAAGTAGTATTTTGATTACTGTTTATGTGGAAGCCCCACTTCAGACCCATGTCTCTCTTCAGACCCTGCCTCTAAGAAAGCCTGCCAAACAGCATCACCTCCAAAGGGTATTTAAAGCCCCCTCTTTGAAAACACCATCATGATTTTCCCTCTTTCCTGCGATCACCTGGGAATGCTTTGCTCAGATTAAAACCTGGACTTTAATTTGAATTGATTGGCTTATTGCATCAGTGGAGTCATCCACTACCAGGGCATATTTTTACTTATCAATTACTATCAATAACCATGGAGGAAAAGTCCTAAATTACAACAGAAAAACCCCAATAGCATCCCAAACAGAACTTGTCCCCAGGGCATTTATGAGATTCAAGTGATACATCATCTTTACAAAATGTTTAAAATTGAAGGGAAATTGTGTAAGGCACTGTTACCTGAAGTGCTAATTAAATGTGATCATTCAGCCACCTGAGTGTATCAGCTCACTGCTATTTCCCTGGCATTCTGGAGGCCAAGTAGAAGGATCATCCAGAGTTCAGGACCAGCCTGGGTTACAATGTTCCAAGAAACCCTAAACTTTTTGACATTCTGTTTGACAGTGAAAGAAAGGGAAAGAAGAGAAAGAAGGAAAGAAAGATCTCCCAATAAGACTATTTTTTTAAAAAAAAAAAATTGTAACAGTACTTCTTAGCCAGGTCTGGTGGTGCATACCTGTAATCCAAGCTAGAAGCTGAAGATGGTGGATTTTTCTCAAATTTTAGCTCATTCTTGGCTACATAGTGAGAATTGTTTACAAACAAAGGTATCAGTAATAATATAATGACACTGTGTTTAAGTGAGATATGATGTTGCATGCTTATAATCCTAGCACTTGGAAGAGACAAAGAAAGACCTGGAATTCAAGACCATCCTGGGCTATAGACACCCTATCTGAAAAAAAAAAACCCACAATGTATATCATGCCATCTTCAAAATTTCATAAAGAAAAAGTATATGTTATATTAAAATGGAATATTAAATATTAGTATATTTAATATTGGTATAGCATGCTAATATCTAATAATCTGATAATGCCAATATACCCAAATATTTATATATTAAATTAAACTAAGAGTAGTTAAAAGGTACACATATATCACTGTAACTCCAATGAATCTACAGGAAACTGTGGTATCGAAGCAAACATGCCTATCTGACTGCTTATAGATCCAGTTTAATGACAGGTGTAGAGTATCTAGTACCTGCTGAGATCGTGTCATGGAATTATTTTAATTAGCATGACCTACTCTATCATGGTCAAGGTTCAAATGTAGCCACATTTCCCATTAATAGTTAATCATTGGAACTCTGCTGGCTCCTTTCTCTCTTCGGGGTTCTTCTTGTACTACCAAGGAGTCTTACAGTCCAGCCCAGTTTAGAGCTGCTTCCAAACATCTTGTGAAAGAGTCTGGGGAATCTATTCATCCCTCAGCATCACATTTTCTGAGGTTGCAGCTTCTCAAATGTGGCTGTTTGTCACAGCTCAGCCACCAACCTGAGAAGCACAATTAGAAATGTTAATCCCAAAGACGGGAGGAAAAAGACCATTGATCCAAATCATCATGGCCAAAATAATTAGAGCAAACAATTAATTAAAGCAAGTTTTTTTATACATGTACACGGGCTGCCTCCTACTAAGGGAGGGTTCAAGAGATCAGCGTTGGATGTGGGAAGACAAGGCTTGTATAGCTCAATGGGTAGGGAATTTTCAAATAGATAAAATAGGTGGGGTTACAGGAGCAGAACATAAACATGTGGTCAAAACAAGGTAATCCTAAGGGATTATATAACCTTTCAAAACAAAGGTAGGGTTGCAAGATGATAAACAATTTTTTGAAACAAAGGCACTCTTGCCATTCTTGGAACTGGCAGTCCAGCACCATTTCTAGTTCAGGTTACAGGGGGGTATAACCCAATCCTTGAGAAACAGAGGTTTAATCATAAACAGGAATGAACTTTGTTGCCTTTACTATAAGATGGCTTTTAAGCTAAGATTGAGGCAAACTGGTTCTTCAGAACCAGTTCTTCGAAGTCTAGATCCTGATACCAGGCCTAGGAGAGTCTGAAAGAGTCTGCTCCTTCCTTCCTAGCCAGATTTTCCTGAAAGCTATTTTAGTCCCATAAAGAGAATTTAAACTCTCAAAGAACGTGAATTTTAGTTCCTCTGTGTGTGTGTGTGTGTGTGTGTGTGTGTGTGGAGGTAGGTAGGGGTGGGGAAGCAGTACTCATCAGAACCTTGACCACAATATAGCAAGTCATGGTAATTAAAATAATTCCAGGTCAGCCACCTTGGCTGGAGCAGTTCTGGAAAGGTGAACTCCTCAGGAACAGTAGCCTATCCAGACAGGGACATTTGTGGAAGCAGGACTGGCCAGCAACCTAGGCCAGAACAGGCCTAAGACGGCAAACTCTACAGGAGCAGGACTGAGCCAGGGACCTAGGCCAGAGCAAGCCTGAGAAGGCAAGCTCCACAGGAGTGGGAGCAGGAATTGATCCAGATAGGGACCTTTGCAGAAACTAGACGGCAGGAAATAATCAAATTGAGAGCTGAAATCAACAAAATAGAAACAAAACAATACAAAGAATCAATGAGACAAAGAGTTGGTTCTTTGAGAAAATCAACAAAACAGACAAACTCTTATCCAAACTAACAAAAAGGCAGAAAATATCCAAATTAACAAAATCAGAAATGAAAAGGGGCACATAACAACAGACACAGAGGAAGTACAGAGAATCATCAGGTCATATTTCGAAAACCTGTAGTCCACAAAATTGGAAAATTTAAAGGAAATTGATAACTTTCTGGATAAATATCACTTACCAAAATTAAATCAGATAAGTAAATTAAACAGACCTATAACTGCTGAAGAAACAGAAACAGTCATCAAAAGTTTCCCGACCAAAAAAAAAAACAAAAAACAAAAAACAAAAAAACCCAGGAACAGATGGTTTCAGCTCAGAATTCTACAAGATATTCAAAGAAGAACTGATACCAATACTCCTCAAATTGTTCGACACAATGGAAACAGAAGGAACATTGCCAAACTCTTTTTATGAGGCTACAATTACCCTGATACCCAAACCACATAAAGGTATTACTAAGAAAGAGAATTACAAACCAATTTCACTAATGAACATTGATGCAAAAATACTAAATAAAATACTGATAAATCGAATTCAAGAACACATCAGAACCATCATCCACCATGATCAAGTCGGCTTTATCCCAAATATGCAGGAATTGTTCAATATACAAAAATCTGTCACTGTAATCCACCATATATAACAAACTGAAAAATAAAATCACATGATCATTTCATTAGATGCTGAAAAAGCTTTCAACAAAATGCAACATCCTTTCATGATAAAGGTCTTGGAGAGAGCAGGGATACAAGGAACATACCAAAACATAATAAAGGCAATACACAGCAAGCAACAGTCAACATCAAACAAATGGAAAGAAAGTCATGGAGATCCCACTGAAATCAGGAACAAGTCCAGGCTCTCAATGTCTATTTAATATAGTTCTTGAAGTCCTAGCTAGAGCAATAAGACAACAAAAGGAGATCAAGGAGATTCAAATCAGAAAAGAAGTCAAGCTCTCGCCATTTGCTGATGATATGAGAGTTTATATAAGCAACCCCAAAAATTCTACCAAGGGCTTCTGCAACTCATAAACACTTTCAATAATGTAGCAGGATACAAGATTAACTCAAAAAAAGAAAATCAATAGTCCTCCTGTACACAGATGATTAAAGGGCTGGGGGAAAAAAGTCAGAGAATCAACACCCTTCACAATAGCCACAAATAGCATGAAATATCTTGGAGTAACTCTAACCAAACAAGTGGAAGACTTGTATGACAAGAACTTTAAATCTTTGAAGAAAGAAATTGAAGAAGACACCAGAAAGTGGAAAAATCTCCCACGTTCCTGGTAGGCAGAATTAGCATAGTAAAAATGTCAATCTTACCAAAAGCAATCTACAGATTCAGTGCAATGCCCATCAAAATCTTAGCAAAATTCTTCACAGACCCTGAAAGAATGGTACTCAATTTCATATGGAAAAGCAAAAAACCCAGGATAGCCAAAACAATCCTGTACAATAAAAGAACTTCTGGAGGCATCACACTCCCTGACTTCAAACTCTACTACAGAATTTCAGTACTGAAAACAGCCTGGTATTGGCATAAAACCAGACAGGAGGACCATTTGATTGATGAATCGAATCAAGGACCCAGATATTAATCCACACTTTCAAACACCTGATTTTTGGCAAAGAAGCAAAAAATATCAAATGGAAAAAAAAGCATATGTAACAAATAGTGCTGGCATAACTGGATATCAACATGTAGAAGAAAAAAAATAGATTCATATCTATCACCATGCACAAAACTCAAGTCCAAATGGATCAAAGACCTTAACATAAAGCCAGTCACACTGAACCTCATAGAAGAAAAAGTGGGAAGTACACTTGAACATACTGGCACAGGAGAGCACTTCCTAAATATAACCCCAGTAGCACAGACACTAAGAGAAACAATTAATAAATAGGACCTCCTGAAACTGAAAAGCTCCTGTAAGGCAAAGGACATGGTCAACAAGACAAAACAACAGCCTACAGAACTCAAGAAATTGATAATCAAAAGAACAAATAATCCAATAAAAAATGGAGTTTAGACCTAAACAGAGAACTCTCAACAGAGGAATGTAAAATGCCGGAAAGACACTTAAGGAAATGCTCAACATCCTTAGTTATCAGAAAAAATGTAAATCAAAACAACTCTGAGATTCCATCTTACACCGGAAGAATGGCCAAGATCAAAAACACTGATGCTGGAGAGGATGTGGAGTAAAGGGAACACTCCTGCATTGCTGGTGAGAATGCAAGCTGGTACAGCTTGGATATCAGTGTGGATATCACTTGGATATCAGTGTGGCAATTTCTCAGAAAATTGGGAAACAACCTTCCTCAAGACCCAGCAATACCACTTTTGAGTATATATCCAAAGGATGCTCAATCATGCCACAAGGACATGTGCTCAACTATGTTCATTGCTGCATTGTTTGTCATAGTCAGCACCTGGAAACAACCTAATACCCCTAGACTGAAGAATGGATTAGGAAAATGTGGTATGTTTACCCAATGGAGTACTACACAACAGAAAAAAAAATGACATCTTGAAATTTGTAGTTAAATGGATGGAGCTAGAAAACCTCATTTTGAATGAGGTAACTCAGACCCAGAAAGACAATTATCATATGTACTCACTCATAAGTGGTTTTTAAACATAAAGCAAAGAAAATCATCCGACAAACCATAATTCCAGATCCTAGACAACAGTGAGAGCTCTAAGGGAGACATACTTGAATCTAATCTACATGGAAAGTAGAAAAAGACAAGATCTGAGTAAATTGGGAGCATGGGGACCTTGAAAGAGGGTTGAAGGCGGGGGGGGGGGCAAGGAGGGGAGCAGAGAAAAATGTAGAGCTCAATAATAAAAATCAATAAAAGAATATATATATAATAATTCCATGCCACAAGAACTATACAAACACACATGCAGATAAAATACTCCAATATATAATATATGGTTTTCGAAATATTTTTAAGTATATGCAACAGCCATGAAATAACTCTTAATTTTCTACTTTTTGTTATTTACCTTTCTGGACATTTTCAAAAATTTATTTAAAACATTTTTCCTTTATGTGTACACATAAATGTGTCTGTGTGAATGCATGCCAGGTGTGTACAGGTACCTGCAGAGGCCAAAAGATGGTGTCAGTTCCCCTGGAACTGGGGTCACAGATGATTGTGAGTTGACAGATGGGGGATCTGGGATCTGGGTTTGGATACTCTGCAAAGGTCCCAAGCATTTTATCTTTCCAACCTAACCTTCTGTACACTTTAAATAGCCACTTCACTCCTTAAGCTCTCTTCTTGGAGCACAATTATGAATAAAAATCTGTGTTATGACTAAAATACAATGGGAAGTAATAGGATCTTGTTGCAAATGGTCTACGGTTAGATTTCTGTCCTTCATGCTTGGTGAGTCTTAAGTTTGACTTGTTCAGATAGACTTAAAGCAAGAACCAAGAAGAATGAAACTAACCAAAGAACCCCTTTAGCGATCTTTCCACCAAATTGTATAGTTTATGTTTTTATACATCTTCACAGTGATGTTTTTAAAATATGTGCTCATAAAGAAGGTCTGGTTTTTATTCTTCTCTTCAGTCCTTGTGCCTGTACTCCCCAACCCCCAGGGGTCCAAGCTAATTCTTCTGTACCTTTTAACTTAAAATATTATTTGTGGGAACAGGGATTTTCTGTTCTTTTGGATTCCAAGAATTAAACACTAGTGTTTGAAGTGGGCATTTATCTTTTTTCTATTTAAAACATTTTCTCGATCAAATTGAATGTCTCCTGATTTCAGTGCGGTGTGAAAGACTGTGAAACTCCATGTTCGTAGCTCTAAGTAGTTTGTATACAGTTTCCAGTGGTCTGGTAAGCAGAATTTATTAAGCAAGGAGCCATTCAAACTCAAAAACCTTCTGTAGGGTTCTATAGAAAACCATTCAGGACTCTCTCTGCCATAGCGTGTATGTCTATTTAAGTCTTTGAAAACATTGTAGAGGGCTGGCAAGATGGCTCCTCAAGGAAAGACATCAACTGCCAAGCCAGACAAATCTGAGTTCTGTCCTTGGGACCCAGATAGTGGAAGGAGATAAATGACCCCACAAATTGGCCTTCTCTGACCTCCATCTTCATGCTGAGATTGGTACTCTAGAGCCTCCACATACACACTCAGAGAGAATAGATACATTTTGTTTGTTTGTTTGTTTAATCAAGGGCCTAGAGAGGTCCATTAGTGGTTAGAGCATTTACTTTTCTTCCAGGCAGAGTTGGTCACAGCACCCCTGTCAGGCAACTCATACCCACCTGTAACTCACACTCCAGAGGGTGGGCACCTCTAGCCCCCATGAGCAACTGTAGTCATATGCATATGCCCACAAACAAACCCATATAGACAAACATAATTAAAATACCCTATTTTTGCCAGGATGGTGGCTCATACCTGTAATGCCAGCACTTGGGAGGCCAAGGCAGGATTGTAGGCAAGGAAGAAATAACATTCATTGTATTAATTAGGACTTTTTGCAATGATGAACAACTCTAATTTAGACAGGGAAGGGGATTTATTGGCTTACATAATTAAAAGTCCACAATATATACCCTCTAGATAAAGTCTGAGCTCACAGCTCCTGGAGAAAGTCTGTCCTCTTCTGGCTCTTGTTTCTGCTGGGAACTTCACCACCCTCCATGCCTCTGAGTGTCTCTGGGTAGCAAAATAGCTGCAGGCTTCTTGGACTTCCTGCCTTCACACCATTCTTCCAGGGTATCTAGCTCCTTCCCAAGCCTCAGACTTTATCCTCTCTCATGAAACTCAGATAATCAAGCAGAGTGAAGTGGCTCATACCTCTAACCTCAACTCTCAGTAGTGGAGGGGGAGGGGGCAGAAAGATACCTTTTATTTAAGACTAGCTTGGGCTACAGAGGAAAATCCTATCTCAAAAATGAAAATAAGATAAGTAAGCCGGGCAGTGGTGATGCACACCTTTAATCCTAGCACTCGGGAGGCGGAGGCAGAGGCAGATGGATCTCTTGAGTTTGAGGCCAGCCTAGTCTCCAAAAGAGTTCCAGGACAGCCAGGGATACACAGAAAAAACAAAAACAAACAAAAAAGGAAAAAAAAAAGAAAACAAAGTAAATAAAATCAGAAGTGTAATTTTCCCATCCCTGAAACCATCATGGCAGGGTGTCCCTCTCTTTGGCTATCAAAACATTGAAACAATGGACCCACTGAATTGGCATTTGCCCAGGAATCTCATGGTAGGGGAAGCAAAGGCTGAACCTGGTATCAGCCTGAGAAGGAATCTGGCTAGTGGGGAAAGGGAGTCCCACAGTTCTGACCACTTACCTGAGGACCTTCCAGGTGAGACTAGAGCTGAGACACGGTGGGCGGGGCACAGCCCTTGCTTTGTCTTCAAACCTAGACCTCATGCCAGAGTCATGAAGACGGGCTTGTGACCACTTGTACTTCCTATTCATCCTAATACGCCCACCTTCCCTCGGCTTTCCACTACGACCTCTCTGAGACAGGTGCCCAATCCTACAACTTTCACTACTGAGGTTCTGACCCTAACCATTTCAGTAACATCCTTCCTGAAGCATTCTTTGCAGGCATGGGCACATAATCTTAGAGTAGCCACTTTAGCCCTCTTCCCAGAAGGAGGACAATCCCCTCCCCTAATGACATAGGATGGGATAATGGATGGAAAGCCTATGATCCCCTTTCTCTTCTTGTTGTTGTTTTTTACTCTTAAACTCTTTACTCTTTCCTCTTTTGGAGGGGGCACTTGTTATGATTGTTCGTACAAGTCACGCCCACTCCCTCCCCCATCCGCTGAGGCAGGCTGATCTTCAGCTTCCGGTCTGAGCTCGCTGTTTTTCATCTTCCTCTCGGAGAGGCAGCTTCGCTTCTGCCTCTCTCCCTACTTCTCCGCTTCCTTCCCTGTCTCTCTCTTCCTCTCTCTCTCTCTCTCTCTCTCTCTCTCTCTCTCTCTCTCTCTCTCTCTCTCTCTCTCTCTCTTCCCCCTCACGTCCCTTCTCCCCTTTTGCCTCCCCCTCCATAGCTCCCAGAATAAATATTTAACCTCATTTCTACATGTCGTGTATATCCATGTTTCTGTCTCCTGCCTGCCCGCCATGTGTCTCCTTGCCTGGGACCAGCCACCGCTCGGGACCGCTGCTCCCAGGGCCTGCTGCCTGCCGCCACATGGCCCGCTACCACCATTCGGGGACCTACAGCATTTATGCTGCCTACTGCCGCCGAGGATCTTGCAGCATTTTTTAAAAATCATAACAGCGTTGCCACCCAGTTCCCAAATAAATGATATACACAGATGCTTTTTATTACTTATAAATGCCCGGCTTTAACTTGACTTGTTTCTTGTCAGCGTTTCTTTACTTTAAGTTATCCTGTCTACCTTTTGCCTTTATACTTTTACCTTTCTTTTACTTCTATAAATCTCAGTTTCACTCTTACTTCAAGGCTGACCGTGTAGCTGGGTGACTGGCCCCTAATCCGCTTGCTCTTTCTTCTCCTCCCAGAGTTCTTCTTCTATTTATTCTCTCTGCCTGTCCTTGCTCCTGCCTCACTGTTGATCATTCAGCTCTTTATTAGACCAATCAGGTGTTTAGACAGGCAATGTACACAACTTCATGGAGTAAAACAAATGCAACATAAAAGAACACAGCACATCTTTGCATCATTAAAACAAATGTTGCACAGCACAAAAAAACGTAACACACCTTAAAATAATATTCCACAACATCTTCCCTTCATCTTTTCTTCTCTGTTGCCTTGCTCTGGAGGCTTGAGGATGTAGAAAATAGCTACCCTTGCAGGGTATAGTAGGTCACAGCCATGTTCCAGCATTCAGAAGGTTGAAGCAGGAGAATTTCCGGGAATTCAAGGCTAGGCTGACTACAGGATGAGGCTGTACAGATGTTGGAAGGCATCTGTGCCTTTAGAGTATGAAGCATGTTATCTCAGTTTCCATAAAGTAAGACAAGGTGAGTAACTGTGTTGGTTTGAATGAAAATGGCCCCCGTAAGTTCATTATATGATGCATGATCCACTGCTGGTAGACTGTTTAGGAAGAATAAGGAGCCATGTACTTGTTGGAGGAGGTGTGTCACTAGGGGTGAGCTTGGGGGTTCCAAAAGCCCAGTCACTCTCTCTGCCTCCTGTCTGTGGATCAGGTGTAGGTTCTCAGCTACCGCTCCAGAGCCTTGACAACCAACCTGCTGTCATGATCCATGTCACGATGATGATCATGAACTAATCTTCTGAATCTGGAGGCAAGCTGCCAATTAAATGCTTTATTTTATAAGTTACCTTAGTCATCGTGTCCCTTCACAGCAATGGAACAGTAACTAAGACAGTATCCTTCTGTTCCTCTGAGTCATTCAGGTATGATTTATATTATTTTGTGTGTACATTCAATATGTATCTCTGTGCCTCCTTGTGTTGTGCTTTGCTTCCCATCGTCTCTTAGGACTGAACATGCTGTCCTCAGCTGGACCCAGGCAGAACCAATATGCCGAGAGGAGATGGGTGCAGAAAAGATGTTCCAGGAAGAATTTTCTGTGCTAATAGGCAGGCTTGCCGAGAGCTTTTCTTTATAGAACTGTAACTACTTACACCCACTTTTGCCTAGAAATGTCTAGGGATTTTCAAGGTTGTTAATTAGCTATTCAAGGATCTGTTTTAAGTGGCTCCTATTTTCAAACCAGGTATCTTATAATGATATTTTAAAGTGCTCTTCTTCACTAACAAAGGTAATCACAGCCATTTAGTGAACGCCTTGTAGGCGAATCATTATTCACTTGACTTACGCTGTTGCTAATTCTTCACAACAAACCTCCAAAGTAGGAATTAAGAGTTTTACCACCACCAGCTGAAAGCCTAGGGCTAGGGTGTAGTTCAGTTATGAAGGGTCATGTGTATCCCAGGCAGCCTGGTAAGAAGATGGTGACCTTCTGTTCCTTCGGCCTCTACCTGCCCAGTGCTGGCATTTGAGCCACCATACCCAGTTTCTTCAGTGGTAGAGATCAAATCTGTGACTTTGTGCCTACAAGAGAAGCAAATACCCTGCCAACTCAGCTACATCTCCAATCCAAGATCCCTCTCTCTGTCTCTGTCTCTGTCTCTGTCTCTCTCTCTGTCTCTGTCTCTGTCTCTGTCTCTCTCTCTCTCTCTCTCTCTCTCTCTCTCGTCTTTTTCTGTTTGTTTTTTTGAGACAGGGTTTCTCTGTGTAGCCTTGACTTTCCTAGATCTAACTTTATCTTTAGACCAGGCTGGCTTCAAACTCAGTGATCTGCCTCTCCCTGCCCCTCCCTCCTGAGTGCTGGGATTAAAGGTCTGGGCTGTTTGGTTAAAAGCATCACCTCAGCCCCTAACATCATTATACCCAAAGAGTCTGGAATTTTGGGTCCAGGCTTCACCCCAGCCCCTGGGCACCCCTATATCCAAAGAATCTGAAATATTTGGTGGGAAGTTCCATTCCATGCCTCCCTACCCTGGGAGTTGCCTCAGTCCAGACTCCACCTCCAAGAAAGTCCGCCAAACAGTGACCCCTCCCCAGAGAGAGTCATGACCACTACCACAGGCTATTTAAACTGCCACCCAGAGAATGAACGCATGGTCTTCCCTGTTCTCCTTTCCCCTCTCTGTGGTGGTTTTTTGTTCTTCCTTTCCCGTCTCCATCCCTGGGGGCCTAGAAGGTCCCCCGGCCCCCGGAGCACTGGCATCCATTAAACCTGTGCTGTCTCTAATTCGGTTTGATTTGGTCCGATTTGGATTATTGCATTGGCAGAGAGGCTTATCGGGCCATAAAAATTTTTCATCTGGAGGTCCCACCAAGGGAGCTGTTTTCCCATTGTCCTAGGGCAATGTGTTGGAAAACACCCTTCTCGCACACACCTGCTCTCCGCCAGGCTAAGATCAGCTTTGTCTGGGTAAGTTCCCCTTTTCCAAGTCATTGCCCCCAGGGCCCAGGGCCTCATACCTTTGCCGGATCATCTGCTGAAGTCATGGGCCTGTGCCAGGAGGGCCCTTGCCCCCTTGGGGCTACTTTTGGGTAGGAGACAATCTTCCAAAGAATTTCCCACACCCCTGTTTTGACTCAGGAGTCTTATCATGGTGGACGCATTGTGCTAGGCATTGAGTCCCGAGTCTTGGCATAGACTTATAAGATGGAGACCAGCAATTCGAAGCCAGATCCTCAAATGCCCTTGGGCTGCTTCTTACAAAAATCCTTTTAAATTGGGGCTATCTGACACCATACATCCCTTAACACCCAATGTGAAACAAACAAGCCCCCATATGTGCATGATTTCCGGATGCTGCGCTCCCGATACCCCTCCCTAGCCCCCCTCACTGCTTCTCTCACTGTTTGCTCTCTACAACAGATCAGTTTCCTCCTGTGCTTCCACTCTAAACGGCATAGGTGTTCTGTCAAGTATTTTTCTTAAAATAAACCTCTCCGCCATTGCAAATAATCTCAATCAGACCAAATCAGACCGAAATAGAAGACGCCCATGTTTAATGTGATGCTCCCCGGTGGCACTGGGAAAGCATGGCAAGGGGAAGAGAGAGAAAAGGGGAGACCACGCAAAACCTGGAGACTATGTGTTCATTCTCTGGGGGACAGTTTAAGTAGCCCGTGGGCGTGGTCTTGACCCTCCTTGGAGAGGGGTCACCGTTTGGCGCACTTTCTCAGAGGTGGAGTTTGGACGAAGGCAACTCCTAGCGGGCTTGAAATGGAGGTCCTGCCCAGTATTCCGAAGATGGGTGCCAGGGGCTGGGATGAGGCCCCTATTGTTGTTTAAAAATAATATGATGTTGGGAGTGCCCCAGCGGCCTACAAGCCAGGCAGAAGCTGCCGCCAGAGCAGTACAGGTTACCAGCAGCGGCAGAGCTGATCCCGTCATGCAGCAGGGGAGAGTCAGGCAGGCATGTGCAGCGGATAATAGTAAACAGACATAAGGCTAGACATAAAGGTAAACATTTATTACTTAAAGAAAGGGAGACATAAAGACGTGGAGACAAACATAGAGAGACAGAAAACACGTGTGCACACGGCAAGAGACGGACAGAAAAAAGGAAAGCCAAGATGGCTATGAGGTCAGAAGTGGCTGGAAGTGGGCGTGGTTAGCCCTTAAAGGGACCATAGCAAAGGAATAACAGACCCCAACTATAATATTCTAGACTCTTTGTATAAAGGGGTGTTAGGAAGTTGGGGTGATGCTTTTGACCAAACGATTCTGCCCACAATATTCTTTGACTTACTAAAATATTCCCGCTAGGCCTGTCGGGTTAGCTCACAACCAAAATTATAAAATATTCCTGCTAATCTTCTGCCTCTACTAGCATTGGTAAGTTGTAACTGATTGGGTAAATTATATGTCTAAATTTAACAAAAGAGCCTCTAACACAGAGACAGGCCAGCTCCTGCAGCATTCTATAGCTCCTCCAAGAAGACGCATAGTTACAGAAGACCTTCTACCTGGAGGCTTGCCCCACTCACAGGACCAATAATAACAATCTATTTTTTTCTCCTCGCCACCTGCCTTCTCATCTCCCTCAAGGAACAGATGCCTGAGGTCTCCAGGATGGCAGTAAACCAGAGGCCTCTCTAGCCACATCTCCTGCTGAACATGAGCCCACCCTCTCCCACTTCACCCTATGCCCACAGGAAGTAACCAGACTTGAGCCGGTGCCCCTATACCCTAAGAGTCTGGGATGTTTGGTTAAAAGCATCACCTCAGCCCCTAACATCATTATATCCAAAGAGTCTGGAATTTTGTGGTTCAGGCTTCACCCCAGCTCCTTGGCACCCCTATACCCAAAGGGTCTGAAATGTTTGGTGGAAAGTTCCATACCAAGCCCCCTCCCCTGGGAGTTGTCCAGAATCTACCTCCAAGAAAGCCCACCAATGGTGACCCCCCTCCGGAGAGAGGGTCAAGACCACTCCCACAAGCTATTTAAACTGCCCCATCTCTGTGGTTTTTCAGTCTTCCTTCCTGTTTCCACCTCCCTCTCTCCCCCGGAGCTCTGGCATCCATTAAACCTGGGCTTTTTCTAATTCGGTTTGATTTGGTCTGATTTCGATTGTTGCCTTGGTGGAGAGATTTATCGGGGTGTAAAAACTTTTCATGGGTTACCACTGTCGACCAAGATGTACCTTTTTAAAACGTGTGACTGTTGTTCCCAGAGCCTATGACCCTTTGTGGCTTCAGGAGAGGTCTTAGGACTGCTGTCATAGCTCTCCTTCCTGTCTGAAGCCCGTGGCAACTTAAGGGAAAGGCCACATAACCCTCCTCCCGCAGAAACCTGCTCACCCTGCGCCCTGCCCTTCCCCCTCTCGGCCGTGGGAAGGTGCTCAATCAGACTCAGGCTCCCTGCAGATTGCCTGGAACTGTGAGGAGCTGAGCCTGTGAAGAGCTGAGCCTTCCAGGACAGCCTTAGGGCAAGAGTCCAGTTGGAGCCCAAAGTGAGTGTCTTGGGGGTGGCTGCCTTCTGGAGACATTCTGAATCCTTCTCAGGGAGGCCTTTTAACAGGGGTTTTCTTTCTTTCTACCCCAATATCCCCTGTTGGCACACCATCTTCCTTCCTTCCTTCCTTCCTTCCTTCCTTCCTTCCTTCCTTCCTTCCTTTCTTTCTTTCTTTCCTTTTTACTTATTTATGGGTTTTTGAGACAGGGTTTTGAAGTTGGGTATTTTTTACTCTTCACTTTTTTTTGACTCTTTGGGGGCCCCCGCCACCCAGCTCCCAAATAAACTTAGCACGTGGAGTCTTATTTTTTCCTGTGATCACCAGGCCTTAGCTTGGCTTACTTCTAGCCCAACTTTTCTTAACTTAAATTATCCAGTCTACCTTTTGCCCCTGAGCTTTTAACTTTGTCCTATATACCTTTTATTATGTCTTACTCCGTGTCTGGCTATTCGCTGGGTGGCTGGCCCCTGGAGTCCCCCTCCTAATCTCACTTGCCATCAATCCAACAACGGAACAGTGATAGAGTCCCCATGTCCCCTTTGCCTTACCCCAGCTTCAAATCATTAAACAGTATTTCTTTTTCTTTCTTTCTTTCTTTTTTTTTGGTTTTCTTTTTTTTTTCTTTTTTGGTTTTTTTTGAGACAGGGTTTCTCTGTAGCTTTGGAGCCTGCCTGGAACTAGCTCTGGTAGACCAGGGTGGCCTCGGACTCACCAGGCCTGCCTCTGCCTCCCGAGTGCTGGGATTCTTTTAAAGGCAAGTGCCACTACCGCCCGGCAAACAGTATTGACTCACAGTTGAAACTACCTGTCCTCATTCTAGACAGGAGGCTTTTTCTTAAACAATCCTGACCTTAAGTTTTTCCCGAGTTCATCCCTTTCCTTATATTTTGTTAGGTTTATGGGTTTGTGGAGGATCAGGCTCCTTGGATGCCGGAGGAAATGACCGTCTTAGAAACCATGTCCCATCCAGTGGTTTCCCATCACATTTTGGTATGGACCCATTTTAGCCTCATACCTGCCTCTTTTTCTTGGTGTTTCCTTGTTTGGAGTCCTGTCCCAAGTTGAAGAGATTCTTCTTCAGAAATTCTGGGTGGACGTAAGAGAACAGAAACAAGGCTGGGCAGAAAGACGGAACAGACACAGTCGGATGCAGTAACGAGCTTGTTCCGCAGGCTGCCCAAAGCTGGCAGGGCTCAACACAGTTGCTCTATGGCAGGGCCAAAAGCTCAGCCTTGGCGACCCTTTTGTAGGCTGCTCTAAGAGATAGTGAGTGGCCGGCCATGGGCCTGGGGATTCGAGTCAGTTCAGAAATTCCTGTAAAGGGCCACAGAGGGTGCACAGTTGAGAGCTGTTGGCTGAGTCATTGCAGCAGCTGAGGAGATAAACCCTGGAGCCTGAAAGAGCGGCAGGGAGTCTGAGAAGCATGCCATCCACCCGTCTCTTCTTTGTCTCTGGCCATTCATTTTCTCACATCCTTCTGCTAAGTGAACTGTCTAGAGAGCGTTGAGATAAAAACCAAATACCTAGCAACATCCTTAAAAAATAAAAAAACAAAAACAAATGGGAAAACATAAAAATCATAGTATAAGGTGGCCTTTTTTTTTTCTTTACAATGTTTTGGGTTTTTTTTCTCTAGTTTTTAAAAAGAATTTTCTTTTTATAAATCTTTGTTTTGAGAAAACAGACTGAGGCTTGGTGGTGTAAAAGTTGGTAGTCTCAGGCAGGATGATTGAGTTTTAGGTCCTCTTCAGCAACTTAGTAAGGCCACAAACAAAAGTCATTGAGATACTTTTTTCCCCTTCTTTTGTAAATAGACATTTGCACGCTTCCAAGTACACTTTGGAAATCCAAAGCCTTCTTTTCCAAATACCTAAACTTGGTAAGTTTATAAGAAATGGAAACTATTTTAGAAATGAACCTTGAAGCAAACTGAAAATAAGGTGGACTTTCCTTTTGACCCAATACAGAAAGTCAAGGGGGCCCAGAGGCACTGTGAAAGCAAGGACTGAAGACTTCTTCAGAAGCAGAAGATTGGAATGACAGATGTCCTCTGTGTGACAGGGTTGTTAAGTAGCTGAGAGCATCCTCGGCAGGCTTCGAGCTAGAAACTCAGATATTAGTTTTTCTGAACTCTATAAGTGTGCTCGAAGGTCCTTCAGACTCTATGACAACCTGGCCAGCCCGTATGGAGGGACGACACCTATTAAGTCACTATTACAGACTGAGTTGTGTTCCATCCCCCAATCCCCTCCCCAGAAAAGGACAGAAAAATATATATATATTGGAGTAGTACCTGCCTTTATTACAGACTTCATCTTTCTTTGGACATGGGTGGGTCTTTTAAAAGGATTTAAAAAAACAAAACAAAACAAAAACAGGGTCCTGTGTAGCCCAGGTTTGCCTTGAGCGCTCTAGGCAATTGCAGCCGACTTTGAACTTCTGATCCTCCTGCCACCACCTCCGAATGGGGGGGGATTCAAACCCAGGACTTTATGTATGCCAGTTTAGCCCTCTAACCCACTGAGCTAAATCACCAGCCTTTCTCCATGTATTTAACAAGGCATATGAGGTGTGTGTGTGTGTGTGTGTGTGTGTGTGTGTGTGTGTATTTCCCAGAGTTGAACCCAGAACTTTGTGTATGCTAGACAAGAACTCTACCACTAAGCTATATACTCAATCTTTAAGTAAGATAGTTTTTTCTTATTATTTTGTCTGTCTGTCTATCTGTGTGTGCTCAAAAATGCATGTTTGTAAGATCATGTGTGTCGGGGCACACACACACACATGAGTAGAGGTCAGAAGACGACTGTAAAAGTCTGTCCTTTCCTTCTACCATGTGGGTTCTGGAATCAAGCTAAGATTGTCACGTTTGTTGTAACCCCAGATAGAGACTTTACAGAAGGTAATCAAGTCCAAATGTATGATTGATGTCCTTTAAAAGGGAAACTTTTCAGTCTATAATAGAGCCTTGTCCCTAAAATCCAGCACTTAGGCTGCGGAGGCAGCAGGATTGCCAGTTTGAGGTCAGCCAGAGCTACATGGTAAGAAATACTCTTAAAACTAATTAATTAACAGCTGGGGAAATGGCTCAGAGGTTCAGAGCCCTTGCTGCTCTTTCAGAGGACCTGGGGGGTCCATTGCCTTCTTCTAGTCTCTGCAAGCACCAGGCATAAAGTGTAGGCAAGTGTAGGCAAAACATCCATACACATAAAGTCAAAAAGAAATCAAAACAACATACATAAAAAGCTCAAGTTTTTATAAAAATTTAATTAAGTGAAATAAAAAGTAAATTTGGACACGAAGACAGCTCTAGCGAGACAGCATTGTAAGGGACACTGGGAGAATTTTGTCTCTAACCCAAGAAACATGGAGAGGAGGAGAAAGGACACAACACAAATCAGCTTCTTCAAAGGAGCCAATTGCACCTTTGCCTTTGTTCTGCACTCTGCATTTTTACTTCCTGTTGCTCAAGTCACCTGCTTGGTAATACTCTGCTAAGGCAGCCTCGGGAAAGGAAGATCACTCTGCTGATAGCGCTTCTGTTGGGCAAGGCGGCTGGGCTGCGGAACGGGCATGTGTGTGGAGCCGTCCTGCCTGAGGAGCCGTTCTTCGGTCAGCTTACTTAATTCTCCCGTCTGTTTTCTTCTGTGTAAAATAGGAAGCTTAGCAATATCTACCAAAGAGGCCTTTTAAGAGTGTGACAGGACCTAATACCTTAATTCTTCCTTTCCAGTTTTAAATTCAAGAGTATCGCCTGAGGCCCCTTGGCCACACTCCAGCAGACTCTCCGGTGCAGTAAGACGTCGATACCAATTATTAATGTTATTGTCAATTCTGCCCAGCTCTCAGTGACAAAGGCAGTTACATCTCCTGAAACAAAGCTAGCAATTATCTTATGTACTGAGGAAGTCAGAAGCCGGAAATCTAAGCTTGGAGAAAGTATGGAGCTTTGTTTGTAAGACAAGCCACTATGAAACCTTCGGAGGTTTAGACAGCCATATCGGTCAGGTTTAGAGTCATACAGTGGGGTACCAGCCTCTTTTGGGTAAGATATTACTATTACTTGTAAGATATTTATTTATTGTCATTTATGTGTATGAGTATTTGTTTGCACGTATATATTGGTACAACACGTATGTATTGGGACCACATGCATGCCTGATGTATGAAAAAGATGTCAGATACCCAGATCTGGAATGACAGATAACAAACGGTTTTGAGCCATTGTGTGACATTTTGTGGTATCTGGGAACTGAACCCAGGTCCTTTGCTAAAGCGGTAAGTGTTCTTAACTGCTGAACCATCTCTCTAACACCTGCCTGGATATTATTATTATTTTAAGTGGATATTTTAGGCCATTTAATCATCCTTGGTCTATATGGCATAGAAACTTTCATATAATACCCAAGCATTACAAAATTGAACATAGGTGAACTTTAGATGATCAGAGTAATCAATCTTTTGATGGAGAAATCAAAAGCCACTTAAGTCACAATGAGATATTACCTCTCCCATAGGATGGATTAAATTAAAGCACTGGGGCAAAGACACTTGGAATGTGGAGAAAGTCAAAGCCTTGAGTTTGCTGGTGAAAATTTAAGCGAGGCAGGGCCCAGGAACACGGTCGAGTGAGATTCCTCAAAAGGATTAAAGAATTCCGGTATTACCCGGGTGTGCTCCTAAACGAACTGAACCAAGGACTAATGCAGAGGCTTATGCAGATCAGAACTTCCTGCAGCTCCATTCACAGTGGGTCAAGGTAGGGGCAAGGCAGGTGGCCACCAGCAGATGAAGGGGCCAAATGAAGTAGCTGCACCCGGTGTCATATGTAACCATAGAAAGGGAAGAGGTTCGGTTGCAGGTTCCACCAGCGTCACGCCATGTGAAAAGCAGATACAAGACTGCCATGACTGATTTCATTTCTACAACAGCATCTAGAAGCTGGGCGGTGAGGGCGCAAGCCTTTAATCCTAGCACTCAGGAAGACAGAGGCAAGCGGATCTCTGTGAGTTCGAAGCCAGCCTGGTCTACAGAGTGAGTTCCAGGACAGCCAGAGCTACACAAAGAAACCGTCTCAAAAAGCCAAAAAAACAAACATACAAACAAATCAGCATCTAGGGCTGGTGTTCTAATCAGGATTATCATTGCTGCAAAGAAACACAATCACCAAAAGCAAGCCAGAGTGGAAAGGGTTTATTTCACCTTGACTTCCTGATTGTAGCCCATCACTGAAGAAAGTCAGGGTAGGAACTCTAGCAGGGCAGGAACCTGGAGGCAGGAACCAATAAAGAGACCATGGAGGGGCGCTGCTTACTGGCTTGCTCCCCTGGTTTG
Organism: Myodes glareolus; assembly: GCF_982192425.1. Classification (NCBI taxonomy): domain Eukaryota; kingdom Metazoa; phylum Chordata; class Mammalia; order Rodentia; family Cricetidae; genus Myodes; species Myodes glareolus. Next base: position 20,990,763 of record NC_142026.1, read on the forward strand.
TTTGGCCTGCTTTTTCATAGAACCCAGGACCACCATCCCAGAGGTGGGCCATCCCTCATCAATCACTAATTAAGAGAATGCCCTACAGCTGGATCATATGGGGACATTTTTCTCAATTGAGGTCTCTTCTCAGATGACTCTAGGTTGTGCCAAGTTGACATAAAACTAGTCAGCCCAGGGTCAGACCTAAAAGCATGCAGTGAGAAGTCTATCTTACCAGGAAGGTAAGAATTTTTTTCTTTGTTAACGAGGTACTGATTCCTCTCCCAGCTATGGTCCACTGACGTAATTTACCTTTCTATCCTCCTCTATGCATTGTTACCAGGGGCTTTGGGCTCATTTCTGCATACTTGGCTGTCCTCCAGATATTGGATATCATTATATACACATTATATACATTGGTTTCAAGAATCTGATCTTTGTAAATATTCAGATGAACTTCCTGGGAAAACTCAATGTCCTTTTTGTTGTTTTTTTAAACAACGCAAACTAAACTAAACCAAGATTTCTCTATATAACCCTGGTTTGCATGGAACTCGCTGTGTAGACCAGACAGAATTCAAACAGTCCTCCCGCCTCTGCCTCTGAGATGGCCGATGCACACTTCCACACCCAGTTTTTGCTGCCATGGGAGTGGCACTCAAGGCTTCGGTAATGCTAGGCAAGCCCTCTACCAGCCCGGCTCTAAAATTGGTCTTTTAAAAGTAGATATTTGATTACCATTAATTACATGTAAATTATGTAACTTCCCTACTATTTTCAAAAAATGTTTTTGAGGCTGCAGAGAAGGCTCAGTGGGTAGAAGCACTCAGGCTGTAGCGCAAATTCTTATTGGTCTTAATAATAAGAACCTGGAGTCAGATATTAGGGGGTGAAAGCCGAAGGACTGGACAGGCAGAGTGGCAGCCACTAGCCCTGACCTCTGTAAAGTCCTCAGACCGAATGGGGTATCCTGTCTCTACAAGTCCTCAGACTGAATGCCTTGAGCTCCCGTCTCCTCCTGTCTTATATTCCTCCCTCCACTCAGCCATATCCTTTCCTGTCTCTGCCTCCTTAGTTCTGGGACTAAAGGTGTGAGCCACCACCGCCTGGCCTCTATGGTTTTAGCTCCACGTTCTGATCGTCAAGCAAGTTTTATTTGTTAGATCACAAGCAAAATATCACTGCACATTTACCATGCAAACCTGATGACCTGAGTTTGAATCCCTGGAAACTACAAACAAGTTTGCGGCGGCCACACAGACATCTGTCTGTTTCGAACTCTTAAAATACATTTTCTTCATGTCATTTTTAATCGTGTATGTATGCGTGTGGTTACGTGCACACGAATGTATGTTTCCATGGAGACCAGAGGCATCGGATCCCTTGAAGCTGGAGTTACAGGCAGTTGTTAGCCATCGGATACCTGACACAGGTGTTAGGAAATGAACCCAGGTTCCCTGCAAGAGCAGTAAGCTCTTCAGAACCACGGAGCCATCTCAAGAGTTCCAAGCATCTGTCTTGTTTTTGTTTTTGTTTTTTAATTTACTTATCTATTTGGGGGGGGGGGAACGGGAGGGACACAGCAGGTGTATAGACGTCAGAAGACCAACTGCAGATTCAGTTCTCTCCACTTATAATGTTGGTTTGGGCATCAAACCCGGGTCCTCTCTAAGAGCAGGTGCTCTTAAGAGCTAAGCCATCTTTTTAGCTGTGCTCAATAGTTTCACGTCAACTGGACACAAGCTACAGTCATCTGAGAGGAGGGAGTCTCAACTGAGAAACTGCCTCTATAGATTGGTCTGCAGGCAAACCCAAAGAGGAAGAGACCCACAGCCCGTGAACCACTGTATACACTCCAACTGCAGAAAAGCACAATGCTGATGCTAATGCCTGGTCCCTAATCCGGTAGCTACCCTCTTCACTGATGACATCTATGGCTCTAGCTCTGAACTCAGGCCATGCTGCCCATTACATATCTCCAAATGGAGGCCCCCAACTGTATTCGCCATCTTCTTCTGACACTTGGGCTTCCATTTGATTGGCAACAACTTGCCAGTCACTCAAACCAGTAACCTGGTAATCATCTCTACCCTTCTTCCTTTTCCCTTTGCAACCTTCCTCCTTGCTTTTCCAGGCACGCCAGTCTCCCATCCTCTACATTGCTAATTCAGATTCTCTCCCCCACTTTCAGTGGAGTGCAATGCCTAATTCCTCCTTCCAGAACCTGAGCAGACTGCGTGTTTCCAGGCCGAGTCTCTTGCTACCTCCTCTCCCAGTGTGATTAAACCAACAAACAAAACCACATCTGGTTGTGTTTTTCTGTTTTTCTCCTACTTAAAAGCATTTAGTGACTAATGCTTGCTAGCAAGCTACATTTCAAACATTCCAGTCAGACTGGCTTGCAAGCAAGTCCATGCATGCTCTTTCCCATGTGTCCTGAGGCCATTTTCTTCCACAGCCTGAGCTATAGTTATATTGACTTACTTGACATTTCAGACGTGTGTCCTGGTCTTGGTCCTTACTGTGGGCTCAACCAGAATGCCTGTTCACTTCCTTGCCTTCCACTCCTGCATGCCCTTCGGGACTTGGCTCAAATATCAATTCTTAGAAGAGGATTGATCCCCTCTCTTCTCCTTTGTAGCCCTCTTTTTTCAGCCTGTGCTGAACTCTACCCTACTTCTCTTACTCTATCATACTGGTTTTCTTGTACAGTACCCTTTCTAGCTTAACTATTATAGAGGCGTGCTGGCTCCTTTGTCGTCAACTTGACGACAACAAGCTAGAGTCATCTGGAAAGAGGGAACCTCAGTTGAGAAAACGCTGCCATCAGGTTGGCCTGTAGGCATCCTGTGAGGGCATTTTCTTGATTAATGATTGATGTAGGAGGGCCCAGCCCACTTTGGTGGTGCCACCCCTGGGGAGATGATATTGAGCTGAGCAAGGGAGCAAGTCAGTAAAGAGCGTTCCTGCACAGCCTCGGCTTCAGTTTCTGACTCTAGGGTCCTGCTTGAGTCCCTGCCCTGACTTCACAGCGCTAAGCTGTGATCAGGACTGATCAGCATGCCAAATAAGTCAAACAAGATGCTTGAAGTCATGGTGTTTACCACACGGATAGAAAGCTAACTGGAACAAAAGGGAATTGTATCAAACGTATGTCTGGGACATAGAAGGGATTGGGCATGGTTGTGCATTCCTATAATCCTGTCACCTGGGAAGTGTGGCTAAGATGATTTCATGAATTCAAGGTTATCCTTGATTACATATCAAATTTAGGGTTAGTCTGAGCTACAGGAGAGCCCCTCTGTCTTTATATGGTTTCTATCGTTTGAATGAAATAACATGATTAAAAAGAAAGTTGGGGAGGAAAGGGTTTATTTGGCTTACACTTCAGCACTGCATTTCACCACTGAAGGAAGTCAGGACAGGAACTTAATTAAACAGGGGTGGAAACTGGAGGCAGGAGCTAGTGCAGAGGCCTTAGAGGGAAGCTGCTTACTGAATTGCTTTCCAAGGGTTGCTCAGTCCACCTTATAGAACCCAGGACTGTAGCACAATCAATAAAAACTCAGAGGCAGATATTGGGGTTCAAGCTGAAGATCAGAAAAACAAAGCAGCCAAGCCACTAGAGAGATCTTACCTCAAGCAAGGCTCAGACAAACAAAGAAGCAATCCTGCCTCTACGAATCCTCAGATTGAGACTGAGAGCTGTCTCCTCCCGTTTTATATTCCCCTCTAAAGCTGGGATTAAAAGCATGCATCACCACTGCCCAGCCTCTATGGCTAACTGGCGTGGCTGCTGGGATTAAAAGTGTGTGCCACCATTGCCTGGCCTGTATGGCTGACTGGTGTGGTTGTTTTGCACTGACCTGCAGGCAAGCATTATTTATTAAAACACAAATAATATACCACTATACAGGACTGAAGGCTGAAGGACTTTGGTCTGTTAACTGGCCTTTTAATGCCGTGACAGACACAGAACCAGCAGCCCAGGGATGGTACCACTCATCATGGACTGGGCCCTCCCCCACTGATCACTATATGAGACACTATATGCCTCACAGCTGGATTTCAAGAAGGTATTTCTTCTGCTGAGATTCCTTCCTCTGATGACTCTATAGCTTGTGTCATATTGCCACAGAAAACCACCCAATACACCCTCTCAGAACAAACAAACAACCCCCCTCCACCAACAGTAACAAAAGACAGGGCCATAGAGACGGCTCTGTGGGTAAATGTGTTTGCCACCAAGCCTGACCACCTATCCCCAAATGGTAGAAGGAAAGACCTAGCTCCCACAAGCTGTCCTCTGACTCTGACATATATGTGATGGCACAAGTGAGGTACACATACGCACATATATGTGATGGCACACCATGCGATACACATACACAAATATATAAATAAACACAATTCTGAAGAATGTGTGAATATATATATATATATATACACACACACACACACACACACACACACACACACACACATATATATATATATAGCTTTTAATCTACATTCTTTTATGTGACTCAGTTTCCGTACTCTGTACTATCCTTGTTGTTTCCTCTCCGTCTGGCTAGCAACTTCACCTTTCTCTTTCCAACGTTTCTCAGGCCTGAAAATCCTGCGTAGCTATTGGCCATTTAGCTTTTCATTAAATCAATCCTATGGATATCTCTTTACACGATGTGAAGGGATATTCTAACACACACACACACACACACACACACATTCACAGACACACGCATATACAGACACACACACACACACACACACATTCACAGACACACGCATATACAGACACACACACACACACACACACCCGTTCCTTTCAATTTTTCCTTCCCAAGGTCTATTCTGTATTCATTCACCATCCTATAAGTCATTAAATTTCAATATATGTATACATAAGAATATAGAAGCTGTTTTGAGCTGTGGCTCTTTGAGGACCAGTGACTGCGATGGTGTAGGTTCTGCCACATCCACACTGAAAGAAAAGTCCCAGCCACCCAGCATGGCAGCACATGACTGTCAGCTCTGGCTGGGCTCGAACCTGATGCCTTGAAGGCCAGTCTGACCTGACTTTTAAATCCTTTCTGGATGTTTAAGTACACTCTCTAAGATTCTTTCTTGGGGAGCAATCATATTTCCTTCACTTTTCTTGTTCATTTAAAAATTACATAAGCAACATGAACATGTGCTTAATGTAACAACGGATTTAAAAATACAGATTTGCATGGAACAAAGGGTGAAAACCCGGCCTCATTTCCAGGTCTCACGTTACCGTTCCTGCTTTTTATGGTGCATTGGTCTGGTTCTTTGCCGTACCTGTTTATAGGCATCACAGACATGTATTTTAATGACTTTTCCACGTTGGTATTATATGACTAAGAGGTTAAGAGTCAAGTATGGTGGTACACACCTGTAATCACAACTGTCTGAAGGCCGACTGAACCACGGAGTCAGACCTTGTCTCAAAACAACCAAATGAAGACGGTGGCATTCTAAACTGCAGAAGATCTGCCTTTAGGTTACAAGATACAGGATGGGCAAGTTTTGAAGGGTGGAGAAGGGCCAGGAAAATTCTGTCCACAAGGCTGTCCTGGGTGGCGTGTTAAATCTGCATGGGTGTAGCACCCTGAAGCATTGTCAAATGCAAACCTCTCTGAGCTTCCAATTTTGTTAGCCATATTTTTCAGACCCCAAGTCTACTAGGATATTTTATAAGTGGTAATAATGAGATGCTAATATTATATTCCTAATTCCCATTTAAATTTAACATTTTTATCACAGTGGGCTTTTTTCTCAAATAAATTTAAACAATGTTTATTTTTCATTTCTCATTCATAATTTGATTCTCTCTGTCCTCTGATCTGTGGGTTCTAGGTACCAAATCCCAGTCATTACGTTTGCACTAGTGAGTAGCAAATGTCTTTACCTGCTGATCCATCTTGTTGGACCCTCTCATTTATAATTTGAGATGCATAGTCATTGAAGAATGATGCTTGTTTTGAGGTCTTTTTACCTGCCAGAAATAATTTCTTCTTTCTCATTCTGCTCACTTTTCTTCTGTTCATCTTTTCTCATTTCTCTCTCTCTCTCTCTCTCTCTCTCTCTCTCTCTCGGTAGTCAATTTTTGGGGGAAGGGGAAAACAGGAAGTGCATTTTTTTTACAATTTTCTTTTTGCTTATGGATTTTCACTTAATTCCAGCTCAATCCAATTATTTATTAGCATGATACTTGACACTGAGACTTAAGCGTAGTTGGATCCACTCTGAAGATTTTGAGCATGTGGGTTTGGATGCAGTGAGTGAGGCACTAGGATGGCAGACAATACCAACCTGTCCTCTGGACATGCAGAACTCAGAAAACAGGGACTTGCTTCAGGCAGTCAAAAGGCCTGAAGTCATGCCCAGGTTCTACCACCCACTGTAGGATCTCAAGATGATGCTTAGTAAGCTGGGGATACCGCTTGATTCATAGAGTGTTTGCCCAACCTGAGCAGAGCCCTCAGTTGGGTTCCCAGAATCATAGAAAACTGGGTGGAGAGAAGTATACATGTAATTTCAACTCTTTTGGGTAGAGGCAGGAGGATCAGAAGTTTAAGGTTATCCTCCCATCTGACCTGCAGGAGACCCTTCCCAGGAAAGAAAAATAGTAACCCAGCAAAGATTGAATGTTTTCTCTAAACCAGGGAAATGCTTCAGAAGGATAGCTAATTAAAAAAAAAAATAGCATTTATGTAGCTGGGCAGTGGTGGCACATGCCTTTCATCCCAGCACGTGGGAAGCAGAAATAGGTGAATCTCTGGGAATTTGAGGCCAGCCTGGTGTACAAAGTGAGTTCCAGGACAGTCCCCAAAGCTACAGAGAAACCCTGTCTCGAAAAGCCACACACATTCACACACAAAAAGGGCATTCATGTGACAATGATTTAATAAATGTGTTCCATTTTCCCATCTCAACCTTTTGATTTTTGAAAGTAAATGATGGAAATTTTCTAACTTCCCCAGAGTCAACCAGGAGAGAAAGAGCGGGATTTCGTGAAAAGAACCGCCTGCTTCCCACGTTCTTCTTCCCTGCAGTATTCGATTAGAAACCTTATCTTGCGTGTCCTAGAGAAGGAAGAAAGAAACCCTTGAAATATGAGTCCTGCGTGCAGAGATGGGATGATAGAATACAGCCCATTCAGAAACCAGCACAGGCCCTCGCTAAATGTTTGCTTAGTAAGCCGAGCTTCTGTTTCACCATAGCAACAAGCTACCTTCTTAAGCTGCAGTGAATTTCAATTTAAAATCTGTTTTCCACCTTCCTGTTTGTGTGTGAATAAAGTCGAGTAGTGAAGGAGCCAGAAGTAGCTTTAGCAAACATTCATACTGTACTATATTGCCTTATTTTATGACAGAATTGGGGTAGGTTTTGACCCCAATACTGTATGTAGGGATCCCCATTCTCATTGGTGTCTGTTGGCCCGATGGTTGACTTCTGAGAGACTTTGCTGTGGACTCTCAACTTCAGGACCTTAGGCTTTCAAGCCCGTGTCCTTGTCAAGATGTAGAAGACCACACCAGGAATGGACTCTGTTTGGTCCTCCCCGGATGACGGAGCCATTCTTTGAAACGATACTCCTGGCAAAAGTTGGAAAGGAATGATCTCGTTGTCAATGGGTCTGTATTTCCTTCTATAATCACTGTGGTCAACAAGATTGGAGTCTTAAAAATTCTCCCAGAAATAGTCAGAATAAGGAGGGCTGTTTTACAAAAGGGAACACACACACACACACAAACAAACAAATAAATAAATAAATACAGGGGGAAAAACCCTGAAACAAAATGACAACAAACAAAATAACAGGCATATGTTTTGAATCTGAAATGTCCTCTTGTGATTTGGTGCTTTTCTCTTGGCAAGGGGTGAAGCTTGGGGAGGCTGTGACAACTTTAGGGGTCTGTCTGGCAGAAGCAGGTCACCAGGGGTAGATTTACTTGAGTTAAAGGCACGCATTATCACACCCATCCCGCTTTAATAATTTTTAAACTTGTTTTCAAAATGTTAGAATATTTTGCATTCATTAGGTTGTGCAAAATAAATGGCTTGAAATTAACTTGATTTACTTTTCCTTTTGTGTTTGGTGCAGAAAATCTGAGACTCCATGTTTGGCCTCTCTTGTATCTCTAGTGAATGGTGCTAGTCTAGAAAATTGGTTATCTATCAATTGATTGATCAATCCATCACATGAACATTTTGCAGATCTCATCTGAGTAGGTCTGAATGACCCACGATTCTGCATCTTCTTACTCCCAGACTGGGTTGATGAGGCTGTGCCACAGAACACTCTTTGAGTACTAGGGGCTAGAGGCCTCATGAGGTAACCCGTTCAATATGGGCTGTGATCCAAAACTCATAAAGAATGAGAATGAACTTAGTCTGCAAAACATGATAAACATCACTGGAGAAATAACTGAAGCTGGGCCACCTCAGGACTATCTTCCTATGAAACACTGAAGAAACACTTTAATATAAAATATATTGAGATGTGCGCCATCCATTTAACATCAGTACTTCTAACATGTTAGTACCATACTAACATGTGGTACTTCTCCGAGTACATGCATGTATTTTCAGTATTCAGTAGGTCTGTACTGAGATGACTGAATGTTGACACTGTACCTGTAGCACCTTGGTAGACCCTGGGGATTAGAAAATGAAGGCAACATGACCCTGGCTCTCAAAGAGCTAATTGCAGAATCACTGAGAACCATAACTGAGCAAACCACAAGGTAAACTGTATAAAGCTCATGGTAGGGACATTAGATATTTTGTTCTAACTCTCATCTTTTTACAAACAGTGCACGCTGAGTTTCTTGAAGCAAATTTTATTATTTCCCAAACATATTTCTTCAATATTTTAGGGGTATAAATGGCAGAACTCCTTCCGAGGAGTCCAACTGGAGTGTGTGAGTCAGCCCTGGGTGAACAGAAAGACTGGGTAAGGAGAGATACATAACCCTACCAAAACAAATTAGATTTCTGGGAGGGGAACCTGAATTTCCAGTGGAAGGAGAGGCAGGAGAGGTCTCTTGCCATCTTACCGTCATGGGAACCTGAGAGTGGTCAAAATCCAGTAGGAAGGAAGCCGACTTGGGCAGTGATGACACCAATCATGCGGATGTCTCTGTTGTTCATTTGTTTTTGATGTGCTGTATCAAGCTCTCCTGGAACTCATTATATAGCAGAGAAACCCCCATCCTTCTCCCTCCATCTTCACAGTGCTGGAATCATATGCGCCGCCACACCTGGTTTTTGATATCTTTATCAAGATGTGACTCTGAGGGTGGATAGACTCCTGGGGACTTTAATTTTATAAGCTAATACATTCCATTTGTTGTAGCAAGCGTAACTTGCATTTCTCTTCCCTTTAGCCTAAAGAGGCCTAACCATAAATCAACAGCATGAACAACAGCATGGGAGAATTGTCTTTTCTTTTCTTTTTTTTTTTTGCATGAAGGTTTCTCTTGACATGTTCAAGTTCATTGCCTTAAATGCTCAAATCTAGTAGAAACTTTAGCTCACAGAACTATGTTGTTTTGTTTTTTTGAATCAGAGTCTCACTCTTGTACCTGTGGCTGGCCTTGAACTCACCATGTAGACTGGGCTCGAACTCACAGAGATTAGTAGGTCTTGCCTTCTTGTGTTGTGAGTTTAAAGTGACAAGAACTAGATCCTAGCTTCAGCAAGGCTCTCTAAAGTGCAGGGACATTTTATTTATTTATTTTTTCTGCCTTTAATACCAGTTAGGTTCTCATTAGGCATTAACATTACCTCTGAGAATCGTCTTTCCTGACCTGTCCATCTAAATTGTTTCTCTGCTCTCTCCCCAGTTATCTTATTCACATTTCAGTGACCACTGTCATTATCTTTAATGGTCTTACTTTGTGACAGGTCTCACATAATAGCCTTAAGGTGGTCATTTGGCCTCACAGCCTCTGGAGTGCTGGGATTACAGGTTTGAGCCACCACATCCAGATTATTTATTATCTTGTTTACTGTTTTCATATATTTTGTGACAAGGTTTCCTGTATCCCCGGTTGGTCTCAAATTCACTTGACATCCTTGGTTTTGATCTTTTTCCCCTGCGTCTCTTGAATGCTGGGATTACAGGTGTGATATTGTGCTAGGGATTGGACCCAAACTTTTGTGTATATGAGGAAGGCAAACACTCTACTGACTCACCGCCTCAGCCCTTATTTACGTATGCTTCTGTTTGTTTGTTCGTTTCTTCAGACAGGGTTTCTCTGTGTAGTTCTGACTGTCCTGGTGTCCTGGAACTGACTCTGTTGACCAGGTTGGCCTCGAACTCACAGAGACCTGCCTACCTCTGCCTCCCAAGCGTTAGGACTAAAGGTACTATTGTACACAGCATTACCGCCAACCAAGGAATCCCGGCACAGCCAGGAAATACAGCAGGACTCATGGAGGATGCTGTTGGCCAGCTGCCTCGCATGCTGGCCCATGCTCACCTAGGGGTCACCTGCCTAGGGGTTGGTGCTGCCCACAGTGGACTGAGCCCTGCTACATCAGTTAATACCAAAACTCTGCCCACAACCAAAATAATCCCCCTTAGCCATGTCCGCAGATGGAGGCAGTTTCTCCGTTGAGATTCTCCTCTCAGATGATGCTAGGTTGGTCAAACTGACAGTGAAAGTCACCCAGGATGGTCTTATTCATGGAGCAAGATGGCTTGAACTTGCAGCAGATCCTCCTGCGTCTGTCTCTGATGTGCTGGAGTTGTTTGCCTCTACCTGCCCTGCCTTTTGAGGTCATTTATGTGAGACAATAAGTGGTTTACTTTTTTTTATTTTTATTCTTTTGAGACAGGATCTCTCCACCCATAGACCCGGTTGTCCTTGGACTCAAAGACATCCACCTGCCTCTACCTCCTAAGTGTGGGATTTTCAAGGCTTGTGCCATCACGGCAGGTTGTAATGGACATTTCAAAGTTGCTTTGGTTGATTGTTCTGCTCCTTGGAATAAGCCTGCTGGATCTGAACAGTATCATGTGTTGTATTCTACCCACCCATCCGCTGGAAGTGAGACAACCAAAACATTCCTGTTGAAAAACCAAATATCAGCTGGTCCTGCTGTTGTATTAGAATAGAAAATGCAGTTCTTGTGATATGGTCACAGGCCATCTTTTTGTGACTCTTCTCAGGAACCAGTCCAGTCCACGTTTATGACAAGTATAGACAATGCCCCTCAATGTCCCTCTAAGTTTGCAAAAGGGAAAAAAGTTTGCCTTGCTCCTATTCATGATTTCATTTGGTGGACCATTCACAGTGGTTTCTAACTTGAAATTTTATAAAAAAAAAAAAAGGAAAATGTAATCAACACTTGATACCCCGCAAAGCTCTGCATGAACACACACTGAAAACCTTTTTAATAGAAAAGCAAATGTGCTTTTTTGTTTTGTTTTGTTTTTTGTCTGTTATTCTGAGGCAAGGTTTCACTTTGGAGGTTAAGCTGGCCTGCAATTCACTTCAGCCCAGGCTGGTTTCACTGTCATGACAGCCCTCCTTCCTGCCTCAGCATCTCTAGGGCTGGGATTGCACATGTGAGTCGCTACACCCAGTTGTGACTCTGTCTTCCCCTTTTCTTTGCCATAGGTTTTTATTTTGTATATGTGTGCATGCATCCCAGGATGCTTCAGGGGAGGTCAAAGGACATTTTTGAGAGTCAGTTCTCTTCTTCCACAATGTGCGTCCAGGGATCAAATTCAGGTCACCAGGCTTGGCAATAAGCACCGTTACTCCAAAAGCCACCTTCCCAGCCTTTGTTTTATTTTTTATTTATTTTTATTTATTTATTTAGGTTCTTGAGATAGGGTTTCTAGTTGTCCTGGAACTAGTTCTTGTAGACCAGGCTGGTCTTGAACTCACAGTGCTGCCTCTGCCTCCCGAGTGCTGCATCACCACCGTCTGGCTATTTTTTATTTTTTTGAGTTAGGATTTCAGAAAAGGTTTTTTTAGCTGACCTGAAACTTGCTAAGTAGACCAAGCAGGTCTCGAATTCACAGATCTCCCTGCCTCTGCCGCCTTCCAGTACTGAGATTAAAGATGTGTGCCTTCACACCCTGCGGGGTTTTGTTTTGGTTTTCTGAGGCAAGGTTTCTTTCTCTATATATATCTATATATCTATGTCTATGTCAATATATATATTCTCTCTCTCTACATATATATGTATACACACAATACATATTTCCTCTCTCTACATATATATGAACACACACACACATACGTATATATAAACAGTCCTGACTGTCCTGGTGTTCTGGAACTTGCTCTGTAGACCAGGGTGACCTCTAACTCACAAAGATCTGCCCCTTCTCCCTGGGATTAAAGGCAAGCACCACCGCTGCCTGGCGCTCTATTGTTTTTAAAGCAACAACAACTAAATAAACCTAGGTGAGGCAGGAAGACTGCCTGGTAGGGTTCAGGCTTTGGGCAGTGTCAAGCTCTGATACCTGACATAAACAAAGCATACCATGGTGGATCACACCTAAAATCCTAGAATCATCTAAATCACCATAAATTCTAGGCTACCCTGGTCTGCATAGGAAAAATCCAGGCCTGTCTGAACTACACAGGGAGGTCTTGGCTCCTGTTCTCTTGCAAGTAACAAACAACCATACAAAGAAGCCTAGTGACTAGAAAAGCGATTACTTTTTGTTTAGCCTTAGTATTTGAATTTAGTAGCCTTTGAGTTTCAAGAGGATTTGCTGTTAAATGTAAATAGATATCCATAAAATCTTGTCTAACGTAGAGATAACGAAGAAAGACATCCCTGGAATTCTACCCACGTGCTTTCTGGGGGAGGAAGGTTGAGTATTCCTTTTCCTGTCTCGAAGTTGCTTAGTTTTCCTAGAGTTTTCTTGTGGTTCTGGGATTACGACTTCTAAGGTATACACATCCCTCTATAGAGCAGAAATTCTGCATTCCATTTGTTAGACAGATCAAGAACCACAGACACGTCGCTTTCCTGATAGACTGGCCAGGGGCCCAAGGTGAGTGAGCTCTCTCAGTTAAGTGCCTGGTGACTCCACCTAGTTCAAGTTCTGGCGGCTTCCTGACTTTTTTTTTTTCCAGATCGTCCTGGGAAGTGAGCCTCTGCCTCTGCTTGAGGCTATCTCAACAATTCAACCTTTCACCTACTTAAAGAAAAGTTCACAGACCAACGAAATTATACGTTGAGTTAAGGGGAAAACAAAACAAAACAAAAAACCCGGGCATGAACACTCTTCCGTCTAATATTACACCGGAGTGGTTGTTTTAGTCCTTTGTGTTTTGCTCTGTTTTGTTTGAACTGGGGGTGGAGGTGTGTGTTGGGGGGGGAGGCAGTCTTATAATAAATGCCTTTCCCTGGTGCTGTGTCCAAAATGATATACAATGGCAAACTAAACAAACACACATTTCCCGTTCATAAACAATAATTTGGAGTAAACTTTCATCCTTTGAAAACAAACACGAAACCTGGGGTACGCGAAGAAAGGGAGGGGGGTAAACGGGTTGGTTACACACTGCGTTAAACGAAACCCATGCAAGAGAAATAACACTGGGCATGCTTCAAGCTTTCGAGCCTTTTCCCTCCACAGGCATTCCCAAACGTCATTTTTTTTCCCTCCTTGTAAGATTGGCTAGAAATTCGTGCTTCAACTAGGATAACGAATAAATTCCAGAGAAGAATGAAAAAACCAAAAACCAACCATGCTATTTTTCCCTCTACGTTGAGATTTATGCACCGCGGCAGTGAAAGCGAGTTTTGCAGTTCTCTGAGGGGACCACCTCGTCGTTGCCTCTCGTCTATTCCCTCCCCCCACACCTCCACTCCCCATCCTCCCGGCCCCGCTCCCCTCGGCAGCAGCGGGCCGGTCCCGCCGCTCCCCTCCCGGAGGCTCCCATCCCCGCCCCACGCGGGGCCCAGTCCGGTCCAGCCGGCGGCGGCGGCTCTGCGGAATGACCTATAGTAACCTCGTCCCCGCCCCGGCCGCCGGCGCCGCGCTCCCCCGGCCGGCCCTTGATTGGCCCAGCCCCGCACGCGCCACCGCCCGCGGGCCAATGGGCGGAGGTCTCTTTGCATATGCAACGAGCGCCGGCTGGGGCTGCGCGTCCTGGACTGCGGCTCAACAGACGCCGCTCGGCCGGCGCCGGGGGAGTGTCGCTGTGGTTGTGGCTGCGGCCGCGGGCTGGGACGAAGAGGCGGCGGCGGCTGAGCGGGCGGCGGGCGGTCGTCTCTCTTTCTCTCTCGCAGGGCGGCCCCGGGCGGCTCCGTCAGGGTCCTGAGGAGGTGGCGCTGGGCGGGAACCGCTCCTGGGAACAGCCAGGCCTGCGTGGGTCGGAGCCCACGGTGAGTGTGCTCAGCGCCCGTTGTGAGGAGACGGAGGGTCGCGGGATGGCGGCAAGGCCTCCCCTCGGCGTGCACGCGGTCCACCGGTGCCCGAGGGGGACGCCCGGCCGTCGGCGGGGTCGGGGAAAGAGGTTGGTGGAGGGTGAGGAGTGGAGCGTCCGCGCGAGGTCGTGGAAACCGCCGCTGTGGAGCCGGGGGGCGCGGGAGGAAGGATGCACCGCGGCCTCCGCTGCGGGCGCGGGGGTGGGGTCGTCCCGCTCCACACGACCGCGCGGCATCCGTGGGAGGAACCTGCGCGCAGCAGTTCCCCCCCCCCCCCGAAAGCCAGGCCGGGACTTGCTGCGGGCGTGGGGCAGAAACTGCGTGTGCTGGACGGTGGGACTGGCGTGGGGACCTCTCTGGTTTACCCTCTTCGGTGCGTTTTAGTCTCTTACGGGTCAGTCATGCGGTGCACATAGCAGCAGCCCCGGGGGTCAAGGTGTGATCGGGTGAAGGGATTTCACAGATGAATATCTAACTGCAGTGCCCCTTCTGGCTCTAGGGCAGGTACTCAGATCAAAGAGCCCCTCCGATAGAAGGGACAGGGCAATTCCTGGGAATTACATAGAAACTGGAGAGGGGGCCGGCTTTGTGAAAGTGGTGATAACCGAGCAGAATGCTAGAGCTGCATCTATTGAGCCTTTATTAAACGCCACACTTGAGTACTTTATGTACAGCTATGTTTACATGGTTAGATCCCCAGGACGGGTGCAAATTCCCATTTGAGAGTGAACACATTAACTTAGCCCAGATCTGACTAGTAGGAGAAACTGGGACCCCAGGAGGGCCTGTCTGAATCCAGAGCGCTTACATCTGAAGGCTTTAGGAGCATGCACCTCTGTGCTGCCTGAATGAATAGTTAGCACCGTGGCTTTGGGTCTGGGGGGTTCTGCAGGGCTTCGGTGTTCTTCCTACTTGTGGTAGCCAGTTTTGTATGTCCACGTTGGTTTTGAGAGTTGTTGAGGGGTGCCTGGTCTGAGAGAACGGGTTGGGACGTCCAAGTCAGTTGCACAGACTTTGGTGTTCTCTGGTATCGTCCTATGCAGAGATGGAGGCCGATTGTATTTTCTTAAGTTGTTCTAAGTCTTTTGTCACACAGTGCCTTGATGACCGTGTTTTTGGCTACAGGAGAGTGTCATCAAGTGTCTTTGAAGCTCAGTTACTGGATTTGTAGGACATTTGAACTGAGTACTTATTAAAGCACAAGTATTCTGTGACTCCAAGATGTCCTCCTTTGAAGAAGGGAAGGCAAGAAGAAGGGCAAAGTGAAGGACATTAGGGGGAAACATCACAGGCGCAGTCCTGATTCACTTAATTGCTCACTGAGAGCCTTCTCACTTCTACCATGTAAGACACCTTGTCAGGTGTGGGAAATACAACAGGGACAGAATTGATGTGACCCTGTGCCCTTAGGCAGGAATTAGACTCCAAGCCAATGCTCTTGTAGATGAATGGGTGATTGCAAGCTATCTTACAGTAAAGGTGAGGTGGAGATTATAATAAACGTTTCGATTTAGATGGAAATCTAGGGAGCTCTCTTTTTAAAAAACTGATAGTGGGAGATTTTCCTAGATTTCAGTCTCTGTTCTGAGGATGTAATCACATAGAACAGTAGGTAGCTTAAGAACTTTTTTGAGCAACTATTATTATTATTTTTTTTATTTCAGTATCTCTTTCCCATCAGATTGTCATTCCAGCTTACATTGCAAGATACCTGAATGAGATAGGGAATGTTTCCAAGCATTTATTTTACCTGCCTTTAGGGTGCTTAAAGTTTAACTATTCTTGTAGTGCTTCAGTCTTCTCCCGATGGATAGTTCAGAAGCAAGAATCTTTTATATGAGCTTTGGATTGAAGGTATGATTTAGACAGTCCTCCTAACCCCTAAGTTGGCACAAAGTGACAGGCTTTTCTAATTCTCGATAAGCAGAATCAAATTTTCAAAAGTTCTTTGTAGTTTATATCCTACTGAGTAACATATATTTCAGCTCTTGGCTGGGTGTAATGGCACACACCTTTTATCCCAGAATTTGGGAGGCAGAGGCAGGTGAATCTCTGAGTTCAAGGCTATCCTGGTTTGCATAGGTCCAGGATAGTCAGAATCACATAGTGGGACCCTGTCCCAAAAAACCAATCAGCCAAACAAATTCCAGTTCTTAGGATGCAAGAAAAACCAGGCATGAATTTGGAAGTATAAACTGCTAACTCTATAAATATTTTAGTCAAGCTTTTAAAACTGTCATCTGTTAGATTAGTTGAGCCTTTAAAGAGGTTAATATGATGAGCAGGAATTTCCAGAAAGCGGAGATGTTAGACGTAAAGTTTCATGGCACGGTGATAAATCCATGAGCTGAGAGAAGGTACTTGTTGAAGTTTATTGGGAAGAAGTAGGTTTTGGATGTGATAGAACAGTTCCTAGGTTTAGCAGTGTCCGGTTGGAGTTGCCTTCTCTGTAGGGTACTGGTTTAGTGTTCAGAAGGAGAATGGACTTAAGCCATTTGGGGACCTTCTGTTGGAGAGAGGATAGTATCTGAAACCATGAGCATGTCGGGCTGCCTATGGAGGATCACGGAAGAGCAGAAAGAAGCCTGCGTTAGTACTGAGTAGAAGTAGTTTGCAAAAGAGAGAAAAGAGTGGCCTATTAGTTATTGTGACAAAAACAATCTGCTCAGAGAAGGCAGGAAAGATTTCTTTTGGTTCATAGTTTCTTTCTTCCTTTCCTTCCTTAACCTTCCTTTCTTCCTTCCTTTCTTTTTTTTCGAGACAGGGTTTTTCTGTGAGACAGTCCTGGTTGTCCTTGTCCTGGAACTCACACTGTACACCAGACTGACCTCGAACTCACAGAGACTCACCTGCCTCTGCCTCCTGAGTGCTGGGATTAAAGGTGTGCACCACCACCGCCCGGCTTGGCTTATAGTTTCTAAGATGTCATTCTGTTTTAGGGGGAGGGCTTGTTGAGAGCATTTCATATCAAGGTGGCCAGGGAGTAGAGAAAGGGGAATGTTGGAAGGTCCTAGGGCAAAATAAAACCCCAAGGATTCCCCCTAGTGGTACACTCCTCCAAAGACCACCTCCTAGTTATGCTGTGCTATGATTCCATCAAGGGGTTAGTGTGTCTATGGCTGGAACTCTGTGATCTAATTGTCTCTGGAAATGCCTTCACAGACCCTCTCCCATAACCAGGGGTATGCTTTATTAATCTCCTAGGTATTTATTAATCCAGTCGAATTGACAGTCTGGAGTAACCATTTCAGGACAGTGAGAAGATAGCCAGAGGTAGTCACTGCCGGGGAGGCAGTCAGGATTATACAGTGCTCCTGTGAGTTCTTGGTGACCCCTGCCAGTGTGGTAGGATGGGTCAAACCAGAGGTGAGGAAATGAGACAATCGAAAGTGTTTCCCATAGGTTTTTTGCTTGTTTTGAGAGTGGGTCTCTCTCTATGTGGTCCTGGCTGTCTTCCAGGCTGGTCTTCCTCCAACTCACAGAGATCCTACTGCCACTACCTCTGGAGAGCTGGCATTTAAAGCTTGTGCCATCGTGTCTCACTACTAACAGAGTTTTTGTTTTTTGCTTATTTTTATTTTTTTGTTTTTCCTTGAGACAGGATTTCTCTGTATAACCTTGGTTATTCTGGAGCTCACTATGTAGATCAGGCTGGCCCTGAGACTGGAGATCTGCCTGTCTCTACCTCTCAAGTGCAGGGATTAAAGAAACACACCACCACTGCTCAGCCTGTTAATAGAGGTTTTGATCTATTTAAGGGAGGCTTGGTGGATTATAAATAGTTACTTATTTGAGTAAGTTGCTGGGGCATGGGAGGAATTGGTACTTTTGCACTCATAATCAAGAGTATAAAATTCCATACTTTCCTTTAAGGCTCTTTTTTTGGTAATTTTAAAATTTTATTCAGCCTAGCTTTACTTTGTTTCTAGTTTTCAAAATGTTCTTAACATTTTACATTTGTGCATATCTTAATCACTTTACTTTATTTCATAAAAGGCTGTAGGGAAAATTCACAAAGAAACACCGTCTCCTTGAGTGTTCTTTGTAAATACTAGTCATTTTGCCAATTCTGTGCATTAGTACTTGCTTCCTGTAAGAATTTTCCTGTAAGTGTAGCTCACCATCGTCCCCCACTGTAGTTTGGTGGACAGAAACAGGAGGCAGGGTGCTAGGGTTTGAATCCTCTCACTTATTGGACGACTGTCCTCTGACTTTTAGTTAGCTTTTCTGTGCTTTGGTGTATTTACCGAATGGTCATAGGAATTGAACCTTTTGCTGACTGTCGTGAGAGAGAGAATTTATGTGTCTACAGTATTGTTGTCAATAAACATGAGCTAATTTTGTTTTCAGATAATCCAAAGTTTATTGCTCCCCCTACCCCTTTTTTTTTTTTTTTGAGACAAGAGTTTCTCTGTGTAGTCTTGGCTGTCTTGGAAGTCTGTAGACCAAGCTAGCCTCGAACTCACAGGGATCTGCCTGCCTCTTCCTCCAAGTGCTGGGATCAAAGGTGTGCGTAACCACCACCTAGCTTCTCTTCTTGAAGTAGCATTAACTTTTGTAAACAGTCGTGTCATACGGAACTGTCTTATGTGTTAGAACCTCTTTTTAGTGGTGTTAGAGGTACTGTATGTAAATAAACATTGACTAACTTTTGTTCTGTTATTTTAAAAATTAGTAACATGTATACATGATTATGTGTGCCTGTGTGCATGTCACAGTACACATGTGAAGGTCAGAAGACAACTTTGGGGTCGGTTTTCTCTTGCTTTTATGCTTTTAGGGGTTGAGCTTAGTTCACCAGGCTTATGTAGCAAGCCATCATTGGCTGAGCCATCTCACTGACCCCCTGGTTTTGTTCTGTTTTATTAACCATTAGTTAATTTGGATTTGTGATTTAATTTTCTCGGGAAAATTAAATTTCTACGTGTAACACATTGTAAGCGGGCTGACATTGTAGCATTTTCACCCAGGTAACAGGCAAATGCCTTTTGTTATTTAAAAGGTTTATGTCATATGACATAATAATTCAGATGGCATTTCTTTCTTTTTATTTTGAAACAGGGTCTCACTATTTACTCCAGGGTGGCCTTGAACTTGAAGTGAGGCTCAGGTTGGCCTTGAAGGTGAGATCCTTCTGCCTCAGCCTCCTGAATCAACTTTGAGTTGCTGAGTGGAGGAGGCACCATTGCCACCCGTGTATATAAAACTTGGTATGTAAATTGGAGCTAGTCAACTTAATTCTCAGACTTTTTTCTTTCTACAAAAGGTTTTTCTTTTGGTGGGTGGGGGCAGGTCTTTATTTTTTTTATGTAACTCTATACTACTAGCCTTGATCTTAAAATCTCCTGTCTCAGTCTCCCAGGTGCTGGGGTTACAAACATGCAACACTGTGCCTGTCTCTTAGCTTTCCATTTCAGTCTTTGTAATATGACAGTTTAAATTCTTACCTCACAGTTTTGTTGGCTGAGGAAGGAAACAACAGTTTAGGGGACACAGCTAAGTGCTTGCTGCTTTCCTTACCCCTCTGCCTTTCTCCTCTGTTGTAATTTGCTTTTTCCTATTTTCTTCTCCTGTCTACTTATTTTTGTGTTACATAGTAGCAAACATTCTGAATCTGGTAAGTTAACAAACTTTATAGTTTACATTTTAAAGGGATTGGTTGAAAGTATTCCTTATGTTTTATCAAGCTCCGTGAAGATACTATAAAGTGTAGTAAAGGCCAAGGGGTGGGGAGCTCCTGTTTGGCCAGAGTAGCCAGGGAAGGGTCAGCTAAATGAATGAAGTGAGCCTTGAGGTGGGTTTGAGGAAAACAGGAGTTTAAGGAAGGTGCTTACAGTGGATATTGAGAGGCAGTGCTGGAAGCACATCTTCATCCAACATTGAAGGTCAGCTATTGAGGACTAAGGAGGGTAGGGGAGGCATGGAACAGGGGCTTGAGAGATAGATCCAGTTAAGACCCTGCATGAATTTTATTCAGTGAATCAACTGGGATATAGCAAGTGAAGAAGACAACAGGAGCTTTTCACTTGTTACATACAGGAACTATGTTGAGACACTTACTCGTCTTGAGTTGATTGCCATGATGCTGCTAGGACTGGTGATGTGGCATTGTCCACAACCATTTGGCCTTCCCATTGAACTTAGTTTCTTGTCTGATTTTTCTCTTGCCATAAAATCTTCTTTCCCATCATAGTTCTTTATTTTCACTCCCCCTTTCCTTTTCCTTGGCTTCAGATTTTTGTTACTTGTGCCATAATTTATATGCTATACACACATGCACATGCGCACACACATATATACACACACTTATGAGAGAGAGACAGACAGACACAGACTAAGACTTTATATAGCCTAAGCTGTCCTTGTATGTTACCATCCTGACTGGCTTGTAAATTTTATGTGTTGACTACTTAGAAATTACTGGGGTATTTATATGGGTCTTTTCTTCTTTAGACATCTCAATAACTAAGATTCTCAGAAAACATCTATGTCAGAGACAGTGGGCAGTGCATAGATGGAGCCAAAGAGTGACACCAGACGCTTCTTCAAGAGCTTACATGCTTTCGGTGAGAGAAAGCAGGCTGCTACCGTGGACATGGCCAGGAATGTGGCAGGTCTTCTGGCTTTGAGCCAACAGGAAGAACTAATGGATTTGCCAAACCACTCCCCATTGAGTACAAGTGAAGATGAGGGGGACAGTGATGGAGAAAGAAAAAGTCAAAAGCTTCTGGAAGCGGTCAGTTCCCTTGGTGGAAAGAGTAGGTGGAAATTGGCAGAGAGATCTGAGGCTACTCTGGGGGTGTCAGAGTTCAATGTTACTTCTGACGGGTCAGGTGAAAAGCTGGTTCTTTCAGATTTGCTTGAGTCTTCTACAGCCTTATCTTCATTGGCTGCTGTGAGAAAACAACTGCTTAGAGTCAAGTCGAAGACTCTTGCGATACCCCTTGACAAAAAAGAGGCCGATCAGATCCTCAGGGAGGCAGCATTCAGCAAAACCGCACAAGTGCTCTCCAAATGGGATCCTGTTGTTCTGAAGAACCGGCAAGCAGAACAGCTGTTTTTTCCCATGGAGAAGGAGCTGCCAGCTGTTGCTCCCGTTGAGCATGCATTCACTGGCTGGAAAACAAGAACCCCCCTGGAGCAAGAAGTTTTTAACCTTCTCCATAAGAACAAGCAGCCAGTGACAGACCCTTTATTGACTCCTGTAGAAAAAGCCTCCCTCAAAGCCATGAGCCTGGAAGAAGTCAAGATACACCGAGCAGAGCTTCAGAAGACGCGAGCTCTGCAGTCCTACTATGAGGCCAGAGCTCGAAGAGAGAAGAAAATCAAAAGTAAAAAGTATCACAAGTTTATGAAGAAAGGAAAGGCCAAGAAAGCCTTCAAAGAGTTTGAGCAACTGTGTAAGGATGACCCAAGTGCTGCATTGCAAGAACTGGGAAAGATGGAAGAGGCCAGAGTGCTGGAGCGGATGAGCCTTAAACACCAGGGCAGTGGGAAATGGGCAAAGTCAAAGGCAATTATGGCCAGATATGACCTGGAGACTCGCCAAGCTATGCAGGAACAATTGGCTAAGAAGAGAGAACTGACACAGAAACTCCAAGTAGTTTCCGAGAGTGAGGAGGAGGAGGAGAAATGCACAGAAGAAGGGATAATCTCTGCCTCTGATGGGATGAACGACCTACAGATGAATGCAGCTGGTGTAAATCCTTGGATGCTCAGGAGTTGCAACAGCAGTGCAGGAAGGGGTGAGCTCAAGACCGACCCTGAACAGCTGCCCCAACAGGTGGCCGGTGGGTTTTCTGTAGGGGAGGAAGATGAAAGACCAGTGGCAGAAGAACTTGTGTTGAAAGAAAGATCCTTCCAAGAAAGAGTTGAACCCAACAGTGCTAAGCCAATGGGTGGCCAAGAAGCAGAAGTCTCTTCAGATTGCCAAGAGGAAGTATCTGAATCTAGGGTATTGCTTCAGAAACTCCACAAGGAAAATGATCAATCTGAGCAGCAAAATGTGAGTTCAGTGGGAACTGTTCTCCAGATCCAGAGAGAGGAGCTTGCTCAGGAGGAGAGCCTGGTGCCTCAGAGGCTAGAGAGAACACATGTTCTGGAAGAACAAGGAGAGTTGGGCAAAGAGGGACGTTGTCAGAAAAAGGGGCATCCCAGACCTATGTTAAAAGGAGAGTGGAAAAAGAGGAACCCACACAGTGTACTTGATGTCTCTAGAAGGGAGAAGAAGGATCAGATGATTGATCTACAGAAACTCCTAACAACTAGATCTCCTGTGAAATCCTTGGCAGTACCCACAGTAGTGGAGTTGAAAGATGAAGTGGAGACAGACCACAAGCAGATAATAAAGGAAGCTTTTGCTGGGGATGATGTCATCAGAGAGTTCTTAAAAGAGAAAAGGGAAACTGTAGAGGCAAATAAGCCAAAGGACTTGGATCTGACATTGCCTGGATGGGGTGAGTGGGTTGGTATGGGCCTGAAGCCTAGTGCCAAGAAGAGACGCCGTTTTCTTATTAAAGCTCCTGAAAGTTCTCCAAGAAAAGACAAGAACTTGCCAAATGTGATTCTCAATGAGAAACACAACATCCTTGCAGCAGCTCATCAGGTGCATGCTATTCCACACCCATTCACCCACCACCAGCAATTTGAAAGGACTATTCAGAACCCTATTGGGTACACATGGAACACCCAGAGGGCCTTCCAAAAGCTGACAGTTCCCAAGGTTGGCACCAAACTAGGCCATATTATTAAGCCCCTAAAAGCAGAAAATGTGGGCTACCGTTCTTCTTCAAGGTCCGACCTGTCTGTCCTACAGAGCAGTCGGAAGCGTCTCTCCAAAAAGCAGCAAAAACAACTGAAGGCAAGCTCTGCAGATTGAACTGCTAGGGGACTAGCATTTTGGTTCCTGGGACAAGGATTCTTGAGGTTTCTTTTGGTTGCTTCATAGTGCTTTAGGGACATTTGCTTAATTGGAGCAGAACCCTGTGTAGTTCTGCCACATTGTAGAAATAAGACAATTTTATCTAGTACAGAGTTTCCATTCCATTTTGAGATATGTGATAAAGTCAGAAATGGGAAAAATGACTACCATAAGCTAGAGTACCTATGTAGTTCCTGTCCTAGGATTAAAGAGGGATCAGTGAGTGGACAGAGGTTCAGGCTGGGATAGGGCGGAAGAATCATGGGCAACAAAGAATGCTCATTTAGTTTAGATATTAAATTAATAGCTCCTGATGTAGTGGCACCTGTATGTAATCCAGCATTCTGAGAGGCCTAGGCAAAAGGATCATTTAGTTGAGGCTAGAGAATGAGAACTTGGCTTAAAAAAACGAACAATCCCGAAAATATTCTAGGAAGAGTTAACAGGTAAAATGAACAAATTTAGAGATTTGGTGAGCACAGTGAGAATAGATAGAAGTGACTAGAATTTATTTAACAATAAAGTGTGACAGAATTGGGTGTATTGAGAAGTCAGTTGTGGAGGGCCTTAAATGCTTTTCATAGACATTTGAAATTATGTTTTATTTCTTTCAGGCAATGTAGAGGAAATAAGACTTGTATAGGGCTTAGGTGTGCTGACATCTATGTTAAAGGAGTGTGGATGCCAAGCTGGCAGTGTGCTTGCTGGATGTATTGATGGGGTGAGAGTTAAAGACCTCAGCTTGTAGAAGTCAGAGTGAACATGGGCAGGAGGGCTGGATGATATAGGAAGTAAAACAGTCACTTGGCAAGAGATCTGAAGAATAAAGGAGAATGAAGATTTTACTGCGTGCTTTTAAGTTTTGAGCAGTGTTTTGTTTTATACTCCGGTTGGACTAAAACTTTGGATTTAAATTTGTAGCTATTCTTCTGCCCCCCACCTGTCTACCTATGATAAGGTCTCTCTGTACCCTGGTTGTCCTGGAACTTGCAATATCGACCAGGTTGGCCTGGAGCTCGCATAGATCCGCCTGCCTGTGCTTCTTAAATGCTGAGATCGTCAGGAAACACATTTCAAGTTAGTGTTTGGGTTTTCCAGGTTCTGTTTCTTGTTTAAAAAGGTCATATACTAGCTCAATGATTTGTGATTTTTAGTATATAAAATTTGTTCCTGTCTGAATGTGTAGAAATCATTTTATACATATTTCTTTCTTTATTATAACAATATATGTTCTATATAAAAATAAAAACATGTGTAAAAACATAAAGATGAAAAATTAAAAGTCAGTACTAATTCTTCATCCCCAATATGGCCACTGCTGATACTTTGGTGTTATTGTTTGTTAACAAGTGAAACTATATTGTGTATCTTTAATATTCAGCCTACTTTTCCTTGTCATTATGTCACAAGCAATTACCGTGTTCATAGATGTTTGAAATATTTTTAGTGGCTATATAATAATCTAGTGAATGTATGTGTCACAATGTGTTTGACATTCACAGTTA
Organism: Myodes glareolus; assembly: GCF_982192425.1. NCBI lineage: Eukaryota > Metazoa > Chordata > Mammalia > Rodentia > Cricetidae > Myodes > Myodes glareolus. The sequence goes on from NC_142026.1 coordinate 21,015,609, forward strand.
CTGTGTATTTGCTTATTTCTTTTTGAATGCCTGTTACAACTAATGGAAAACTTGAAATTTTTTTTTTTTTAAAGATTCCTAGTCGTGAAAATACTGGGTAAAGGATATGGAAAAAGTTCAGTGCTCTTAATAAAAATCACAGCTTGCTTTCTAAGTGGTGGTCCTTCATTCTTGTGTCCTTACCATGAGGGTGACTTGCATTTCATTGGTGATTGCATTTATGTAGCCAAGAAGAAAGCCTTTTTTTTTTTTTTTTTTTTTGAGACAAGGTTATGTAACACTGGTTGTCCTGGAACTTATGTTGACCAACCAGGCTGATCTTGAACTCACAGAGATCCATCTGTTATCCTTAGTGTGACATATACTTTCACAAAATGACCCTCCCCAAACTACTTAGCCTCTTGAGTATTTTGGTTAAACCAGACTCAGTGATGTTCTGATTTCAATAGCCATCATACTTAGCCATTTCCTATATTCTACTGAAAGATCTGAAGACAGGACAATGTAGGTGATAACCCTTCAGTGATTTCCTGACTTTTGAGTGAGTTTATAGAAAAACCCCTTACTTTCTTTGAGATTTCCAGCCTATTTTTCAGAAGCAAAGACACAAAATTCCTTATTTTTTTCTGTGATGTTTCTTGTTTTACTGTTGGAAATAAGTTCATAAAACAACAAAAACAAAGTTAAACTTTAAACATTTATTGAATATATGGTATATAATGTTTTCTGGTGTTCTTGGTCTAAGTATTTCAGAGCTGACTCATTAATATGCTCACTTCTTTGAAGTGTAGTTGGAAACAAGTAAAATCCTTAGAGGTCTATTCAAAGTGTTGGGTTCTTGGAGGGAAAGACTACAAGCAGTTGCTAGGTTTCATAGAGGTGACAGCAGAGTTGGGACAGTTGGAGCTGTGTAAAAACACTGGGATTCAAGTCAAGGGAGGAGAAAAATAGGGGAGACTTGTAAATCCTCAGAGTAGCTGTGATGCCAGCCCTCTCCATTGCTATACCTCACAAGGGCTAGGGTGTGCACTCCATCCCTGGGCACATGTCCATTCGACAACAGGTGCTTGAACATTAGCTAATGATGACTTTATGGCTTTAAGATATTCTCTTGACTTTCAAATTAGCACCAAATGAGTAGAGAAGATAGCTGTTTGAAGGGATGGAGTGAATAAAGGCCTAGTCATTTTAAAATAGTGAGGTTAAATCATGGGGTTTACCGTCCAGAATGTGGGTGATAGAAACTGGGGAAGGCCTTGGGGTAGAAGAGGGACTAGTACAGAATAGAGAGGCACGGAGGTACCATGGCGGTGGAAGGATCATATGTAGGGAGAGAAGGGAGCCTCATCTCTGGGCTGCAGAGATGAACCAGGGTCAGGCCAGAAAGGCCATGAGATGTCAAAGAAAATGGAGGCATTGATGGTCAGAGAGGGATGGGATATGACTACTACAACTGGACTGCTTATGAGTAAGAGATGGTTTTGAAAGTCTGTGTTTAAGCAGTTCTGTATTAAATAAAAATAATTTTTTTTCTGTACCGAGAAAGTAATAACAGAAACATAAAGACTTTGTATTTGCGTGTGCATACTGGTGCATGCTGGTGCCCTCTTGTGGAATTCATGGGACAACTCCCTCTGTCCTGAAAGTTCCCAAGATAGAGCTTGACAGGTATTGGTGACAAGTATTTTTACCCACTAAGCTGTCTCTGGCCTGAACAATTTTTTTTTTTTCCTAAACAGGCTTTGTCTGTGTAGCCCTGGCTGTCCTGGAATTCACTTTGTTAGATTCACTTTGTTGGATTAGAACTCCCAGAGATCCATCTGCCTCTGCCTCTGTCTCCCAAGTGCCGGGATTAATGGCATGTACCACCACCGCTGGTTATTAGACTTAGAATTTGAACTAGACCTGACATGAGCATTGATGTTTGAAACTATTAGAGACTTCTCTTACACAATAAAGATGTTTAGTTTGTATATTTTCTGGGCACGAGAAGAAAAAAACCCAGTATGCTGGGGTGGAAGTTCTGAGGGAGGGAGTGACTGCTGGAGCTGAAAAGAGGTCTGGGAGGTGGAACAGAGTCGTCTAAATAGGATGAAATTGGAGTGGTAGATGGATACGGATGAGCTTGAAATCCGAGACTGCAGTGTGGCTTAAATCCGCAAACCGGGTTCTCTGTCATTCTATTTATTTTTTATTTTTTGAGATGGGGTTTCTCTGTAACAAAAGTCCTAGCTGTCCTGGAACTCGCTTTGTATACCAGGCTGGCCTTGCACTCTCAGAGATTCATTTGCCTCTCTCTGTCTTCCAAGTGCTGGAATTAAAGGCGAGTGCCACCACCTCCAGGCTCTTTTTATTTTTCTAGGAAAGAAAATTAAAGTTCAAAAATGAGGTTATTTATTTACTTAAGACAGCCTTTACCTAAAAACTAGGCAGTTTACTTTAATGGACTGGGTTCATGGAATACTGAATGTAGTACTTCTGGATCTGGAATTGTTAAGACACAAACGGATTGTCATGTAATCTAGCAGCTAATGATCTGGGGGTGGGGAATGTATGTATATATGTGTGTATGAATGTATATATGTTATATGTCTGGCTCTCACTTGCAGAAAATGGTTGAGTACATACAAAGTAGTATACAAAGTACATCTTTCTAGTCATTGTGTTACACAAGGCATTCAGTTGTTGGCTGGTTGGCACATTACTGATGAACACAATCGCTGTCAATGGGATGTGGGTACCCAGCTGCAGTCACTCTGCTTTGACTTGTCGTGCCATTCCTCCTCATTCCCTTCCCTTTAATCAAACAAATCCTCATATAAAATTGCATCTTTGAATGGAGAAATCTTCAGACCACTTCCTTTGGATATAGTATGAAGATTAGATTGTGGGTAGGAAAAGTAAATTAGAACAGTAGGGATAGATTTTCCTGGGGTGAGCAAGTGTGTGTGTGTGTGTGTGTGTGTGAGAGAGAGAGAGAGAGAGAGAGTCAGTGAAACAGTCAAGACAGTGGAGTGGACCACAGCACTTTAGGGGGTTCTACTGTATCTTCCTCTGGACCTTAAGGAGGCTTCTTAAAGGACCGTTGTTTAGGAGGTTGTGTAAGTAGAACTGGTCAAAATTTGTGTTGAATTATTTCTAAATGCATTTTCTTCTTGTGGAATTGCCATGGGGTCTAGAAAGTAACTTTCAACATTTGTTTTCATAGTTGTATGCTATAAAATCTAGTACTATGAACTAGACATAGGAAAGGTTACTATTGTGTGAATACATATTAAATGAATTAGCCCCTTTTTATTTACTTTATTTATTTTGTAAAACCAAGCCTGATTTGTTGCTGAGAATGGCCGGTGAAGGGCACCTTTGGGCACTAAGGCTTTTGGGCTATCTGGCTCTCCTAGTCTGTGGTGCTTGGCTGGGACCCTTACCTCAGTTGTATAGGAAGTGTTGCTGCTGCTGAGGATGCTGTCACTGACTCTCCCTTGAGTGAGTGACTTCTGATGACTATTTCATTTCATAAGGTACTTCATGGACAGATAAAGCTTCAGTCTCTTGTATGAACCTAGAAGCTGAAGAGTGGCAAGCAAATTGATAGTGATGAAAGCCTGGCTGAGATCACCTTGATGTGTGCAACAGACTCGAAATAGGTTGTTGCCTTAATCCTCATAATGACATCACGATACAAGAATTCTTCACTTCCTGTAAATGAGAACTAGAAACAACTTAGGTGGCATTTAGTAAGTTGTTGAGAGTCAAGCCTGGAATTTGGCTTCATAGCCTAAGTGCTTAAGCATGAAATAGACTTCAATGTTTTCAGGATGAGCAAGGTGTGTGAAGTACTTAAGGTAAAGTTAGACTATGGAAATGATAGTTTTGTAGGTGAAAATCAAGTCCTGCTAGCAGATGTATTGCATTTTGCAGTATGTGTAGGGATTGTCCCATGTTTTTCTTATTTGCTCCTAGTAGGAGCTTTTTGGAGTACCTGGTATTGTCTGTTTAGCCTTAGAGTTGAACTTGAAGCTTTAGGATGTTATTGACATACCATATTTCCATGATGAGTAAATGGGAGCCAGCATTAAACCAAATCCTTGTTACCATTGCACTAAAAGGAACAAGTCTTTTGGAGGTTTTGTAAACTTGTTATCAAAATAGTACTGTCAGTAATAGTACTAAGTCAGTCCTGTGATGTTGCTGAGGTTTCTGTCCACCAGGTCCCACAGTTGTTTAGTCCCAAATAAACATACAGAACCCTACATTAATTGTAAACTCATTGACCTATTAGCTCAGTTTTCTTATTAACTCTTTTAACTTACATTAGCCCATAGTTCTTGTCTGTGTTAGCCACATGGCTTGGAACCTTTGTCAGCGAGGGATTCTCATCTTGCTTCTTCTGCAGTTGGGTGATGACTGCAGACTGACATTTCCTCTTCCCAGAATTCTCCTGTTCTCGTCACCCTGCCTCTACTTCCTGCCTGGCTACTGGCCAGTTAGCATTTTATTAAAATAATACAAGTGACAGGATAAAAGACCATTGTCTCACAGCAATGTGACATCTAAATAAAACAAGTTTCTGTATGTTTTTCCCTATATGTTTTGTTAACTATGCATGAAACTGAACCCGACTTAATTTAGCTCTGTGTTAGCCACTTTTCATGATGCCTTTGTGTTTCCCAGAGCCTTGCTTATACCTACTGCTTTTCACATTTATCCTTATTTTAATTTTGTGCATTAGATAAATGGTGACTGATGGGTGAAATCAGCTACAAAAAGTTATTTCTTGATGAAAGACCAAACCTAATTAGTGGTAGAACTCAGGTCACCATTATTTTGCTGACTCTAGGAAATAATTAACTGTAGATAAACCAACCTGCTCATCACTGCTTGCGTGGGACTTTTCCTCCCTTTCAGTAGTGAGGGTTCTACATCCTGGGAAATTCTACCTTGACCAGCAAATCAGGGTAGTTGTCATACTAATTAGTTTTAACACTTTGTGCTGGATTGGGGATGGGAGTAAGTTTGCAATGTGGTATACAAAGCATCCACTTTCTTGTTTTGGTTCATTCTTCAGTGTCTGTAGAATGCAGATGACTGAAGAAAACCTCAGAGGTAGTGAAGGACCCAGCTTTTTCATTAAATAAAAACATGTAAAATTAAGTTTAAAGGGGAGTAGTAGCTAGCTGTCTCAGTCAGTGTCCTATTGCTGTGGAAGAAGAGACACATGACCAAGGCAGCTGAATTGGGGCCAGCGTGGTTTCAGAGGTTTAGTCTGTTTTCATCATGGTGGGAGCCTCGCAGGAACAGGCAGCACTCACGGCACTAGGGCAGCGGCTGAGAGCTACATCCTGACCCACAGGCCAGGAGAGAGGAAGAGAGAGAGAGATACTGGGCTTGCTATGGGCTTTTGAAACCTAAATGAAGGTTCACCCCTAGTGACACACTTCCTCCAACAAGGCCACACCTCCTTATCTTTCTAATCTTTTCTAACCGGTCTAGTCCCTGGTGACTAAGCTTTCAAATAAATGAGCCTATGGGGCATTCTTACTCAAACCACCACGTTAGATAATTATGTTTTTTGGAGTTATTAGGATATATTTGTTCTTTGCTATTGTGATGTTCTGGGACTACCAAGACCATTTATTTTCTTGCTTCCTCATTTACCTATATAGAAGCTTTGATTCCCAGACGATCCCTACCCACTGTAGGACAAAAATCCATATTCTCTGGACTGGTCTTCATAATTCTGTGCAATGATTGTTGACAACAGAACAATTATCAGCCTGTAACTAGGGCTACCTACTACTAGTGGGAAGCCTGTTGAGGAGTCTGGGTGAAGAATCCAGCGCAGTAGAGAGTTCTGACTTCCCACTAGTGGTATGTAGCAGGTTTGGATAGCTTTGTTGTTGTTGTTGTTTTGAGACAAGGTTTCTTTGTAGCTTTGGAGCCTTCCTAGAACTCACTCTATAGATCAGGCTGGCCTCAGACTCCCAGAGATTCGCCTGTCTCTGCCTCCCAAGTGCTGGGATTAAAGGTGTATACCACTGCCTGGTTTAGCTAAACTATCTATTTTATTCTGTAAGTTAGGTTGACTGACTAACTCTCTCCCTTACTATAAATGTTTTGAAAATTTATATGCAAGTATTGTATTTACATCATTTCCACCCTTCTCTAAAATACCTACTGTATTCCCCTACTCAAATTCATGATGTCTTCAATTATTGTTAAACACACACACACACACACACACACACACACACACACACACAGGAGAGCTGCTGAGTCCATTTAGTATTGCGTGTGTGAGTGCGCATCGAGACACACACACACACACACACACACACACACACAGAGTTTAGGACTGGGCACTTGGGATTGGATAATCTATCAAGGACCTCCTCCCTGGAGAAGATTGATTTGGTCTTCTCAGCAGCTGTTGCTTGTCTGCAGTTCTTCATCTAGGGGTGGGGTCTTGTGAAATTTTTCCAGTTCACACTGGCATGTCAGTTACTGTTCAGATTGTACAGGTTTCGTTTAAGCTGCAGTATTTTTAAGACAGCTTTCCTGTCACATCTAGAAGACTTCTCACAGATGATGTCCAGAGGCTCCTAGTCTTTCTGTCCACTCTTCCATGTGTTCCCTGAGCCTTAGGTGTATGGCTTGTGTTATAGATGTGTCAGTTGGAATTGTGTCCTGCAGAGTCAGCTCTCTGCATTTTAACCAGTTGTGGGTTTGTGTAACGATGTCCATCTACAGCAAAAGAAGCTTCTTTGATGAAGGGCAAGAGCTACATTTATTCGTGGGTACAGGATACGTGTTTAGAATGCAGTTAGAAGTTATGCTGGGTTAGGAAAGCAGCAGCAGTATGTTTATGTTCTCCTTCAGGCTCCATAACCCGAAGCCACTGGTAGTTGGCTAGGGTTACAGCCAGGCATGAATTCCTTCCTACTGAGCTGCCTTAAAGTTCAGCTAGACAGCTGTGGTTGCCCCAAGTTTGTATCACTGTTTTACCCTTGAGGGTATTGCCATGCTGGTCCTTGTGGTTCATAGGCATCACAGCTGGGCGGGACTGCTGATGACTCTTCTCCCTTGGCTGCTTGCGTAGCATCCTCAGATGCTGTGAGAGCTAGTCCTCAGCCAGGCGGCTTCCAGGTCAGTTCCAGCTTGATTCTTCTGAGGTATTTGATGTCTTTAGCAATAGCATCTTGCCTCTCTGTTCTGGAAGACTACCAAACCAGCAACAATAGCTTTTATTATTGGGAGTCTTTTCAACTCTCCTAATCAACTTGAAGGTTTCCCCTGCCTGGCACTGGGGTTTTTGTTAGGTAGTATAATGGCTTTTGGGGAGAACATTATCATCTCAAGTGGCATAGCTTCAAAGTATGTGTGTGTATGTGTGTGTACATATACTTATACATATAAATGTATTTATTAGCAAACCTAAAATGTTTCCCTATGGCTTTCAAGCATTATGTCATTTTTTAATCTATCCTTTCTCCCTCCCTTTACATTTCCAGTTAAACCATCCCTCCTTCCAGTTTTTCCCATTTTTCCCTTTATAGCCCCAGTGCCCTCCTATTTCCCCCACCATAGAAATGCCCCTCCTCATGGGCTCTTCTAATTTCTGATTTCTGTGGTTACTCCAGGTTATATACTCATATCTAAAGATTCAGAGATAGAATCCATAATAAGAGAGAACATGTGATACTTTGTGGATCTAGCTTTCCTCTTCAGTGTATTTTCTAGTCCCACCTATTTACCTGAATATTTTATGATTTTATTGTCCTTTACAGATTAGTAGGATTGCATTGTGAATATGTATCACATATTATCCATTCTGGGTGAAGTTTGATTGTTCTCATTTTCTGATTATGGTGAACAGAGTGGCAGTGGAAATGCTGAGCAAGTGTCTGTGGGGTGGGATGTGAGTCCTTTGGGGTCATATGGTAGATCCTTTAGCTTTTTGAGAATTCTCCACACTGATTTCCATAATGACTTTACCAGTGACAACCAGGAAATTGGTAAATGCTAAAGACACATAATTTGTGTGTTAAGGAAAAAAAAACATACAAATGGGGACTGGAGAGACGGCTCAGAGGTTAAGAGCTCTTCCAGAGGTCCTGAGTTCAATTCCCAGTGACTACTTGTTGGCTCACAACCATTTATAATGAGATTTGGTGCCCCCTTCTCACTTGCAGACATACATGCAGGCAGAACACTGTATATAATGAGTAAATATTAAAAGAAAGACACAATGGTCATACTTTGTTGTCTTGCTTCATAATTTGGTCTGCAAAAATTGACCAATATTCAGAACTACTATGGACAATAAAATACAGTGTGCATGTTTGCCTGTTAAGTTCCTTGTTACTACATAGAGTACAGGTGGGACTTACTGGGAAACAGGCAGTGTGTATATACAGGGGCTGATGCAGTGTAATGTGAGCCCACGAAGCAGGCAAATTTATGGTTTCTTTTCCTCTTTCTCATTGTCCTCACCACTTGAAGTATTTGTGGATACTTGAGACTGGATTGGAAAGGCTATCTTTGTTCACAGTATGTAGAAAATTTCCATGTAATTCCATTGTTAATAGATATATGGTACAAATAAGTTTCTTAAATTTAGGATATTACAGAGGGCCGTATACTAACTCTGACCCAAAGACAGTTCTAGTTGCTTAGCTAATATTTAAGAGTTTTTCTTTTAAAGTGATTTTGAGCTAACCTATTTCTTTTATCTTTTTCTAGGTTCTTGTTGAGATCAGTTAATTCTATTTTTTGAACACTTATGAATAACCACGCCTCTTCAAAACCATCTACCATGAAGCTAAAACAAACCATCAACCCTATACTTTTATATTTCATACATTTTGTAATATCAGTCTATACTATTTTAACGTACATTCCATTTTACTTTTTGTGTGAGTCAAGACAAGAAAAATCAAACCAAATTAAAGCAAAGTCTGTCAGTTCAGAACCGGATTCTGCATACAGATCTATCGACAGCTTGGACAGTTTGGCTTCAGTTTTGTACCCTGGCTGTAATACACTTGATAAAGTCTTTCTGTATGCAAAAAATAAATTTAAGGACAAAAGGCTATTGGGAACGCGTGAAATTTTGAATGAGGAAGATGAAATTCAACCAAATGGAAAAATTTTTAAAAAGGTGAGTTGATGTCTGCTGCCTTGAGTCCCTTCATACTTGTACCCATGAGTCTCCTCTCCTTGTACACACTTAGCATTATGGGAAGTGTAGTCTCCTGCAGCTGGTTTCTGCCGGTGTTGCAGGAGAAAGTCTCCCTCCAGGGTCCTAGACTGTTTTCGTCCCTCTGTCCTCACTGTCACCAATTTGACTTACTTTTCAGAAAGACATGGAGAATGTGCCTTGGTGTGGGGCTCTTGAACCTGACATCTCCAGGGCTTGCGATAAAACATCTAGGTAGTTTAGGGTGGGGAGCCCTGTTGTAGAGAGCTTGGCACCATGTGATTGTTTTGGTTTTCACGGGGTTCACAGTGGATGTTAATATCTTGGTACTTTGGTTATGGCAGTTGTATGGTTTAAATTTTTGTTTTTGCTACTGTAGAGAATCTTGGCTTGAAACAGAGACAAGCTGTCTTTACAGACAGAAATATTGTGGTTAAGAGCATGGGCTTCAGACTCAGACCGCAAGTTTGAATTTTGGTTTCACCACTTACTACTCTTGTGGCTTTAGAAAAGTTATTTAATGACTGTGGCTTTAGTATTTATGAGCCAAGCTGTTTTAATTAGTATCAAGTTCTTTTCAACCTGAAAAAAACCTTCTGCCTCCACAGAATGCTGGGATTGAAGGTACATACCTTTAATTCTTTATGTCAGAAGATATGCCTATTATTAGTACTGCTGTTAAATTTGCATTTGTGTTTATCAGTTTGTTCAGAATCTATATATAGATTGACAAGATATTCTGCTTTTCTTGTCTAGAATTAGCTGTTTTGGGAACCTAGAGTTAATTTTTAGGTTTTGTATATATAACAAATGAAATATGCAGTCTGTTGTCTGTACCAGAGTATAGCCAAGACCCATGTTTCTGTTGGGCTGGGTGGCAGCTGTGGGAATGGGCTGCAAGCTAGAGAGTGAGTTAAAGAGCCAGCCCTGCGCCCACCTGTATGCTCTGGGTTCTTGTCACACCTGCTGTCCGTCATGGCAGGGTATCAGGTGACACAGCTTAGTTTTTCTTACTGGCCAGACAGCAGAGGGTGGCCAGAAGGCTTTTATTTGTTCATTTATTTTTAAGGTCTCATGCAGCCTAGGCTGGTAGCAAACGCTTGATCCTCCTACTTCCTTGGTTGCATTGGTTTGTGCTACCACAGTAAACAGAAGACCTGTTTTTGGTGACTTGTTTTCATTAGAATAGTTACCACATTTGAAGATAACCTTCAGTTTGAGAAGCTTGTGTGCATTAATATTTCAAAGTGTCCTTACTTTGAGGAGCAGCAGCATAGAATATAATATGGGTAAAGAATGAGGGATTATGTAGCTGCCAGTGGTTATGGACGACTTCACTGACATCTGAGTTACCGTGAAGTCAGCGCACGGGCTTTGTCAGCCGATGTATCTTCCTTTTTTGTTTTTTGTTCTTTCCAGTGCTGGCTTTTATGTTGTCTCTTTCTTCAGAGTCACATTTTTATCACTTCGGCTCATTATGATGCTTACTTTCGGAAAGTCTGGTGTGGTGACATGTGCTTGCAGTCCTAGCAGTTGAAGGCTAAGGCAGTGTGATTACGAGTTCAAGACTATCCTAGACTATCAAGATCCTGTCATAAAGCACCAAAAAAGGAAAAAAAAAAAAACTGCTGAAGTTACAGCTTAGTGGTAGATCAGTTGCCTGTTACACTTAAGACTCTAGGTGCAAACATCAGGTGGTTCCCCATCCCCAAATAAATCCAAACAAAATATTAGAGAACATCCTTCCCGCTTTGACTGGGTTCACACTCCCTGTAAGCCTATAATCGAACGTTCAGGAAGGAGACAGAGGCAGGAGCACAGACACAAGTTCCAGGCCAGCCAGCACTACATAGTAGGAAGAACCTTGTTTAAACATGCTCCTCCTGCGTTTTCTGAGTTGTGGGGACATTTACATCCTAATTCATATGAATAGTAGCTCTGTGGCCTGGGATCTGTGCTTTGTTCTTTCTTCACTCTCCTGTGGCTCTCCCTTACATGCTTGCTATCTCTTCCTGTTTGTTAACTGCCTGTCCCAAACCACACAAGTGTAGGCTAAAGAAAACCAGGCATACTTTGTTGAAGAAGATAGGAAATGTGTAATTCTGAAATAGTTCTAGATAGTAAATGAGGATAAAAACCAAGAACCTCGTACTTAAAAGTACCTGAAATCTTGATTTCTACTAGACTAGAGGTCTAAGTGGTTAAGTATTGGTGTGCTTTTATTTTAATAACTTCTGTATGCTATCACTATTTTATTATTTTTCTTTTGAGGTGCAAGACACTGTTATCAAAGCATTGCATTTTTATGTTCCTAGAAAAGCTTTAAAATACTAAGGTTCTTTTTCCAGGCAGTTGTACTCTTTTAGACAGGATGCTGTGAATGATAATTTTTTTTTTTCTTGAGACAGAGTTTCTCTGTAGCTTTGGAGCTTCTCCTGGAACTAGCTCTTGTAGACCAGGCTGACCTTGTACTCACAGATTGGCTTGCCTCTGCCTCCCGAGAGCTGGGATTAAAGGCGTGTGCTACCACCGCCTGGCTCTGAATGATAATTGATGCTATAACAGGCGCAGTGATATTGTGTGTCACTCCTTTGACAGAATAAAAAAAAATAGCCAAGTATGAAAGAACAAGGTGACCCCAAGGTTCCTACGAGGACTGGGGATATATAACTCTCTGATAGAATGCTTATGAAAGATTTAAGTGAGGAGGCCCTGAGACTTGTTGAGAACTGTGCTGTCAGGAATACTGAACCTGTTTGTATCTATAGCAAAAGCCCATGTGACTGAATGGTGATGAGAGCAAAGTTTATGGCTCCAGCTAGTCCACTTGTTAAGCAAATCATCACTGAGTGTCTTAACACTAATAAGACACACTGGTTAATTTTTCATGGGTCTTACATTTTTTTGCACGAGAGGAAGAAAGGCCATCAACAGTGTGAAAGCAGATTGGTGATTAAGGACTGCCTGCCCAAATAGGTTGCTAAGATGAGACCTGAACAAGATCTAGCAAAGTGGGGTAAAGAACCTCTGGGCAGGAAGACAGAGTAGTGGGTCCCAGACAAGAATGAGCTCATCTGAGCGGGGTTCATGGGGTGAATCATGTAAGATCTTGGAGAGAGCACCTTCTTTCCTTGTTTTAGCATTTCCGAAGAACAGAAAAGATGGGGGTTGTGCTTTAGGAAGTGAGTTTGGAAAGGGGGTTTGCAGATTACACGGAGGCTTGTAAAGCTCCCAGTACCTCTGGGCCTCAGTGCTACTGGAAGGGCAGAGGCTGCATCTGGAGTAAGGGACCTTGTTCATGTGTGTGTAGGAGGCTAAGGGTGTATGAGTTGTGGACAAGATGGCCTGGCATGACAGTAATGGGCATGAAAGAGGTGGCTGGGTTCAGGCCGTGCTTTGTGGATAAGGTGGTAGACTCTGGATGGATCTAGCAATGAGCCTGAGGGTGAAATGCAAAGGTGAGTAACTGGAGTTGTGTGGAGCAGTTGGGTGGATGGTGCGCTGTCCTCTTCCATAGGAGTGATGAAAAGATGAATAAAGAGAGGAAGAGGGAGAGCGCTTGGCTTGGGGCTTGCTAAGTTTGCTAAGATATATCTTTTTGGTATCCTGCTGAGCAAGTGAAAACAGATGGCTGTAGTGGATGTGGAAATTTGAGGAGCTTTTGAAGCAGTTGTTGAGAGGCTGGCTTTTGTCGGGGACATTCAGCCTTGTGGACCGCAGAATGTGAGCACCAGTGTATATAGGCTCTTACGTTTGGTAGTTGAAGGTTGAGGAATTTCTGATTAATTTCTAATGACTTAGTGAAGTAAGCGACGATGATCATCTCCAAGTAGAGAGGAAGAATATTTAAAAAGAAGAAGCATTTAGAGTTACTAAAGGATGAGAAAATTAGTAACTGGGGGCGGGGGTGTCTTAGACTGTGGGCTGATGAAATCTGTGGTACTGCATTCAGCGAGGTTTGTGCTTTCTGCAGCAGTGTTTCACGGCATAGACAGGGTTAAATTAATGAGCTTCGTTTTGAGTTAGCCATACAGATAGAATTAGAAACTTCAGGATGAGCCAGGTAAATAGTGTCCACAAACGTAATCTTATGAGAAAGATAATGGTTCAGGTTTCCCCTTTATTTTGTCCTTTATTTTATTTTATTTTATTTTATTTTATTTTATTTTTTTGTAGACAGGGTCTCACTGTATAGCCTTGACTGCTCTGGAATCTCAAAGTACTCAGTGTAGATTAGGATAGCCTTGAACTTGAATTTAGAGAGAGCTGCCTGCCTCTTCTTCCTGAGTGCTAGGATTAAAACTTTGTGCCACTAGGTCCCTCCTTCCCTCCCTCCTTCCCTCCCTCCCTCCCTCCCTCCCTCCCTCCCTCCCTCCCTCCCTCCCTCCCTCCCTCCCTCCTTCCTTCCTTCCTTCCTTCCTTCCTTTGTTGTTAAGACAGGGTTTCACACTGTAGCCTAGACTGGCCTGAATTCTCATTATGTAGCCTGGGCTGGCCTAAGACTCAAAGCAATTCTTTCCCTCAGCCAGCTGAGTACTGGGATTATAGACATGGGCACTTGAATAAATTTTAGAATTTCATTTCTTTGTGAGATGCTGGCATCATCACATGAGTTTATGTATTTGGGTTGTATATTAGGTGTTTTTTTCCCACATTTTTGGACAGTACTGGTCGTTTAGATTTAGAATCTAGGCAGGTGCTCCATTTTTATCTTTGGAGTTTATAGTTTAGTAACTATAATCCGATTCCCACACATTTGGGCCAAATTCTCATCTTTCTTCTCACCCACACAGAGCTCCTTTTGAAGTCATTGGAGCTCCCATGCTGAACCTTTCCTGGGGGTGCAGAGCAAGGTGAGAGTTTGGGACTACTACAGTTAAAGAAGTATATTTTACATCTGTATTCAATAGGACACCAGAGGGCAGCATTTATCCTTCGTCTTCTTCATCTAACCTCTTCGAGAACTCTCTTGAATGCTGCATTTTTAGAAATAAATATGGTCGATGATTTTTTTTTTATTTTATGTGTATGAATGTTTGCCTGCATCTACTTTTGTGCCAGGGCCCATGGAGGCTAGAAGAGAATATTGGCTCTGGACCTGGAGTTAGAAGTGGTTGTTTTTGTTCTTTAAAAAAGGCGGGTGTGTTCCCTGGCAGGCTCCCAGAGCAGCCGCTAGTCCGACAAGGATGGCTGTGGGTCCCTGCAAGATCTCCAGGGTGGCAGGCTGGTCCCGCCATGTGGCGGGCGAGTCATGCAGGCGGGTACAGCGGATAAAAGGCTCACAGGACATAGTATTACTTAAAGAAGAGGGAGACATTTATTACTTAAAGAAGAGGGAAACAGAGAGACATGGAGAGAAACATAGGGAGAGACAGAGACATGTGTGCACATGCCAAGAGACGGACAGAAGAGAGGAGAGTTAAGTTGGCAACCAGGAGGTCAGAAGTGACTAGGGGTGGGCGTGGTTAGTCCTTAAAGGGACCGCAAAGGAATAACAGTTGTGACCACCATTTGTGGCCTGGGAAAACAGGGTCCTCTCGAAAAGCAGGCTCTGGGCCATTTCTCTAGTCCCTGTTGAGATGGCTTTTAAGATACTTGAGACATAAGTTAACACAGCCATGCTTGGAAACCAGCAGTATGCATTTGTAGTTTTTGTTCGGGTTTTACATATAGTGGGGAATTCCTGATTGTGTTTAAGTTGAAATCCATAAAGATAACAGTATGTTAACCAGCTTTTAAAGGAGCTCATTATTAATGTAAACTTGTTACCTGTGCTTCTGACAAATCCAAATAAAATAATACAGGCTGGCTAAGTATCAGAGGTCTTTGAATAATGTAACTCAGTCTCCACTTCGTTGTAGAGAGACTTTGTACTTTGCTTATCATGATGGGTAGTTGTTCAGATTCAATTCCTGTAAATATTTCTTTGAATTTGGGTAGTAGGGTCACTTTCTAGCTATCGATCACATACCATCTGTTTTTGAAATCCAGAATTTTCAAGCAGAGAAGAAGTAAAGCTTTGCTCTAAGTGAATTATTAGTACAGGGCCATTTGTCTAGGAAACTGACCTTTATGATTCCGTCAGTCATATTCAGGTTTCTCCCCTGCCCCCTCCTTATGTAGCCTCACACTCACTAGTTGAATGCCGAGATTTCAAGTGTGTCACCATGCCAGCTTCCCTTTTTGGTTTATTAAAAATAGGACTTCGCTGTATAACTCTGCTGGCTTTGAACTGTATAGATCTTTATGTTTCAGCTCAATTCTGAATAATTTCAAAAACCAAAAATAAAGCTAACTCCCCCCTCTGTCATAGTTAAAAGCTCAGCATGGGGTTTGGGTTGTCACAGACAGTGTCACAGAGCTAAGTTTTAGGATGTACATTAGTGAATATGTCTTATAGTTACATAACTTGAAGCTTGAAATTTGCTCTGATGCCTTTCTGTAAACTAGCATTTTGGTCACATTGAAAGACATTTGTGTTTTTTATACTTTGCTTTGTCAGGTTATTCTGGGGCACTATAATTGGCTTTCCTATGAAGATGTCTTCACTCGAGCCCTTGACTTTGGAAATGGATTGCAGATGTTGGGCCAGAAACCGAAGACCAACATCGCCATCTTCTGTGAGACCAGGGCTGAGTGGATGATTGCTGCACAGGCGTGTTTTATGTATAACTTCCAGCGTACGTATGGACCACACTTTTTAAAATAATGTTTCTTTTTTGTCCTTTTGTTTTTGAGATGAGTCTCTATGAAGCCCTTGCTGTCTGGAACTATAAGGTCCCCAGGCTGACCTCAGACTTAGAGATCCACCTCTTTCTACCTGCCGAGTGCTGGCGGTAGAGTTGTTTGCACCACACTTGACCGTAAAATAGTATTTAAGCAAGAGGTCGATATTCTGATATTAGTTTTTTTCTTTACCTATTTAGAGGGTGTATTTATTATGTTTCAGATATTTATTTACTTATTTGTCTGTTTTGGAAAAAGAATCAGTTTGGGAAGAAACCCTGCTTGTCAAATATTAAGGGGTCTTTCTGCATCTGGAAAACTAGACCTAGCTTTACAGGGTCGTTGCTCGGCTACCGTCTCTCAGGGACCTTTCTGAACCTGCTGCTATTTCGCTAATCTACTTCTGCTAGTAGCTACACTTAACTTCTAGAATACATTTCTATCATACCTTGGTTAATTCCTAAGCACTAGGTTATATGATAAAGAATCTTAATATTGCTGAAGTTATTCGAGTGGTGAGCGTGGCGGCTAACCCTGCAAAGCAGTCCTGGAAGGTCGGCTGGGAGGGAGGCCTTGGGGCCAAATGTCATGGTAAATGAACATGAAACAAAAATGATGCTTCCAGCGACTTCTTTTTTTTTAAGTTATTTTTATTTTATGTGATGGTGCATGCATTGCTCATGGAGGCCAGAAGGAAACTCTGGACTCCCTTGGAACTGGAGTTACAGGTGGTTGTTAGCTCCTGTGTAAGTGCTGGGAATTGAACTTGGGTTTTCTGCAAGAAGAGCAAGGACTCTTAACCTCTGAGCCATCTCACTAACAGTCCTCATTTCCTTCCTTCCTTCCTTCCTTCCTTCCTTCCTTCCTTCCTTCCTTCCTTCCTTCCTTCTTTCCCTTGTTTCTTTCCTTGTTTCTTTTTTTGCTTTTTTGGGACAGGGTTTCTCTGTAGCTTTGGAGCCTGTCCAAAGCTCGTGTAGACCAGGCTGGCCTCGAACTCACAGAGATCCGCCTGCCTCTGCCTCCCAAGTGCTGGGATTAAAGGTGTGCTCCACTACCGCCTGGCCCATTTTCTTCTTTCTTTAGTTGAGACAGGTATCAAGGGTATCAGTGTTTGTCCCTGACTGGTCTAGAGACCTTACTGGCTTTGAACCCTGCTTGGGATTAAATACATTCTCTGCTGCACCCAGTCTGCTTCTTCTGCTTTGTAAAATAGGGACTGCCTTTTTGTTTTCAAGGTTTGAGTTTACATTTCTTTTGAGAATGTTTTGAAAGGATTATTGTTTTCAAAATTATTCTATTTCTATTTCCAGTTATATGGGAAGTAAATGTAAAAGAAATCCATGTTGTATATATTATGTGATTTCAGTGTTCCTAAAATACTTGATTTTTCGATTCTAGAATAAGCTGTACCACTATGTATGAACACTATTTTATTTTTCCTTACTTTTTATCTTTTGAGTCAGGGTCTCATTTAGTGATCAAACTCACTATGTAGTGGAGGGTGACCTCCAGTCTCTGCTCCCCAAGTGTTAGGATTATAGGTCTCATCACTACTCCTGGCATGTGTTATTTTGTTGACTTGTGATACTTAAGATCTGACATTCAATGTGCTGTCGTACCAGCTTGTCCAGTGGTTCTCAACCTGTGGGCCTCATCCCATTTGGGGTGTGTGTGGAAGGAAGGGCCCTTTCACAGGGCTTGCATAAGACTTTATACATGTATTTGCATTGCAGTTCATAACAGCAAAATTATGAAGTAGCAATGAAAATGATTTTATGGTTGAGGTCCCTACAACATGAGGAACTGTCCTAAAGGGTCACATCCTTAGGAAGGTTGAGAACCACTGGACTCGTCTCTTTTCACATTCTAGTTCCAGCAGCCAACAAGGAAGATTTTGACATTCTAGGATCAGGTATAATTCCTTTGTGTCACATTAGTCCTAGAATAGTGTGCAGGCAAAACACACATGCTAAGAGTGTTCACTTAAAGCAGTTGAGGAAGGTGAGTAAAGGAGGCTCTGCTATGTAGCAACTGTGCCTTTCTTCCCGTGTGACCTTTGTCTTCTTCCTCGTAGTTGTTACACTGTATGCTACCCTGGGAGGTCCAGCCATTGTTCATGGACTAAATGAGACAGAGGTGACCAACATCATTACTAGCAAAGAACTCTTGCAGACAAAGCTGAAGGTGAGGAATACAGTTAACTCTCAGTGTGTGATGCTTTGATCCTGAGTTACCTTTGTGAGATTTTGTTCTTTATTTTTACAACATAAAAGCAGATTACATTTATATTAGACCAGAATTAAAAAATTGTTAAAAATTACTACTATGCTAGTGTCTGTTGAAAGGATGACAGCTTTATTGTGCTTGTTTCATAGTGTATTTAAAGTAAATTAATAATCTTGAATGTCTTTTTTGAATTTGTATTTCTGTGCACATGTGCATGCATACGTGTGGTCACATGTGCCATGACATACCTGTTAAAATGAGGACAGCTGTGCTGATTCCTCTGCAGGTTTTGCAGCAGGTAGGGAAAAAATGATCCATGAAGAGACAAGAATGAAATTCAGCTCAGCTGGATTTTACTGTAAGTAACCAGTGCTGGACCAGGACTTCTAGAGTCTGGCCTAGATCATTTTACTTTAGCCACATTTAAGCACAGCACATTTTTTTGAAAAATGTATTTAGACAACTCAGTCTCAAGTACACAACAATTTAAGACATTTTTATATTGAGATTTCTTCCAAAGTACATCTGACTTGTTTCACAAGTATGGGTACTGTTGACTCCGAGATAGTGCCCGAGATTTAGGGTCTGTGGGAGTCAGGACTGACCTGGCCCTAAGATAACTGAAGTCACTTTGACCGTTGTAAAGCTCAAGTGACATCATTCATGAGAGTGGGGTTTGTGGTACAGAAACAATGCTCAGGATTTAGGGGAACAGGGTCCTAGATCAGTAGGAGCATAAATTCTGGGAGACACGACAGAGCCTGTCTCACAACAGCAAAGAATCACCAGGTTGTAAAACTACATCATTCCTAGTGTTCCAGGAAGAACAGCTGTGCACATCATCTCCAGGGCCTACCTGTGTGCGCAAGGCTTTTCTGCCCTCTACAGGCAGCCCACAGGAATCAGTTCTCCCTCTAGTCACCGTGAGATTCCTTGTGGGTTTCATTGATTTCAGGTCATCAGGCTTGGTGACAAGTGCACTTACCTCCTGAACTATCTTGCTGACCCCTCAACATTTTATATTTATTTTATGTGGATGTGGATAGGTATTTTGCCTGCATGTATGTATATGTACCATGTAGTTCAAGTGAAATGCTTATCTTTGTAAGCACAAGGACCCCAAACTGTGTAAGTCAGGTGTGGTGGTATCTGCTCACACTCCCAGCACCAGTGCAGTGTGAGTGGACAGGTGGGTGGGTTCTAGGCCAGAGTATCCTGTGGGGGAAGGCTTGGAGAACACACACAGAATTGTGCATAGGCACCTACACGTGCACACAGAATCTCAGCATTGGGAGCTGGAAGTAGGACCTAAGGGGCTTGAGATCTTACCTCCTGAAAGAAAGGAACGAGTTAATTCGTAAGGTGCTATATGGGTGCTCTTAACCACTCTCCAGACCACTGAATATTTTAAATTCATTTAAATATCACTGAGTAATGATTTGCTTGAAAATTTTAAGTACTAAAATGGGAGACATT
The DNA here is from genome assembly GCF_982192425.1 of Myodes glareolus. Lineage (NCBI taxonomy): Eukaryota > Metazoa > Chordata > Mammalia > Rodentia > Cricetidae > Myodes > Myodes glareolus. The sequence goes on from NC_142026.1 coordinate 21,035,236, forward strand.
TTATGAAATAATAGGAAAATGATTCTTGTAGTTTCTTAGGCCATTTCCCCTGAAAACATTACCATCTCAGGCATGCTTTTGTTTTTCTCTTTTAGTAAATTTACAAGTAGATTTTCTCCCTTCCCCTTATGTTTTTGAGGGACCTTGGATATTCTGTGATTATATGTCCATTTTGTGGAGCAGTAGCTTTGTTGATAAGGATTTTATAAAAGAACAGAGTATGCATAATATATAGAATAGCGAATGTAGCCCCGCCCCCCGCACCTCCCTCCCTCCTTCCCCAGCCCCATCACTGAACTCTTTTGGGGGCAAGAAATCAATTGGTCATTCAGTGTGGTGAACTTGGTTAACGTATCATGGTAAATGTTTGTGTTTCCTCAGGATATAGTCTCTTTGGTCCCGCGTCTGCGCCATATCATTACTGTTGATGGGAAGCCTCCAACCTGGTCTGAGTTCCCCAAGGGTGTCATTGTACACACCATGACTGCAGTGCAGGCTCTTGGAGTGAAGGCCAACATGGGTATGTTGTGTGGTCACCATTCCATATGTGCACTCTGCTCACTGTGTTCTCTAGAACTGACCAGAGGTGTGATCCTGGAGTTAGATCACAAGACACTCAAATGTAGAAATGGGGTTTTCTACAAATGCCTTTATTTAGCCTTTAAAGAAAGACTTAAGGAAAATGCCAGCATTTATTATTAAGTAACTACCATTACTACCACTACTACTCTAGCTACCATTACTACTACTACTGCTAACTACCACTACTACTCTAGCTACCATTACTATTGCTAACTACTGTTACTATCACTACTACTCTAACTACCATTACCACTACTATTCTAGCTATCATTACTACTACTACTTGTGCTACTTTATTTTATTTTATGTTTTTTGAAACAGAACAGGGTGTTTCTAAAATGGTTCAGAGCTTACCTTGTGGCCTAGGCTGACTAGTGTCCCGAGTGCTGGAATTGCAGACGTCTGCTGCCCTGCCACTGTTTGTTTTTACTCTTGAAGACTGGCTTCCCAGTCCCAGGACTTCTGTGGCTACTTTGCTCACTCTGTTGAGGTTTTACTAAAATTGCTCTTTAGAAAACTTTGCCAGAATGCTGTATCTAAGCAGCATCCTTTATTATCTCTCCTTGTTGTTATTTTTCTTTGTAACTCTTATATTATGGACGTAACCGGTTTGTCCCAGTTTGTTTATGCCTCCTTATGTGTTGACTGTTGTTTGAGTATTCATATAAATGAATGAGAAGAAAGTTGGTGATGTCGCCGAGTTCCTCAGAAGTGTGTGTTTTTCTTTTCTTCAATATAGAAAACAAAGCTCACAGCAAGCCGTCACCCTCAGACATTGCAGTAATCATGTATACAAGTGGGTCCACAGGAATTCCAAAGGGAGTCATGATCTCCCACAGCAACATCATTGCTTCTATAACTGGGATGGCGAGAAGGATTCCAAGTCTGGGGTATGTCATGGTAAAATGAAAGTAACTTTGTATTTGTATCTGTATCTGTTAGAGTACAAGCATTTGGGCCTTTTTCCGAGATGGTTAAGTTATTCCCAAGTGTCTATGAAAGTAAACACTTTAGAGAACATTAATTAAAAAATAATAACACTGTTAAAAAGATTTATTTTAATTGTACACATGTGTAAGTGTCTCCCTGTCCCTGCTCATGAATGAAGCTGCAGAGGCCAGAGTATCAGATCCCCCAGAGCTGGAGCTGTTAGTGCCCAGTATGGGTTGAGAACCAGACTGAGATAACATGAGTTGTTAACTGCTGAGCCGCCTCTCCTGCCTCTAAAATAGTTATGTTCATGTGATTTTAAAATGATAGTTCAGTGGCTTAGTATTTTAAAGATGCAGAGTTTAGCTGAATTTGTGGTTGTAAATACCTCAAGTTTAAATTATTTCAGTCAGTTGGCCTCGCTTCCATGTGTACGTAGTCATTTCTGTATGCTATGTGCAGTCTTGGTGGGCAGAGAGGTAGTCATAGTCAACTGATGGATTTTGAGGTTGTGCTCTTGGGGCATCAAGGGAAAGTGGAGTGGAGTAGGCAAAACATGACAGAAGACACCAGCTGGGGTGGAGGAGTTAAGATGATACCTCAGAGATGACATCATTCTTATGACGACAGCTGGGACACTGCCTTTTTTGTTGCCTTTATGCGCAGACACACATGCATGGAGACACATGCAGTTAGCTGTGGGCCGGGATGTGGAAACAGCTGAGAAACCTGAACAGCGCTTCCCTTTTGGACTTCCTTAGTTGTTCTTCATGTTTGTAGATGCAGGGCCATTTCTTGAAAAATACATGAATACGCATATTTTCTTGTGTATTAAGTTATACTTTACAATTTATTACTGAATCCAGCTCCTAGAACAGGCATCCATTCTAAGAGAGTCATAGTAGGTACCCACTAACTCTAAAGGTCATCGCTTATACAATGACTTCCTGTCGTTTAAAGACCTCCCAAACCCCAGCTTTCACTTCTTTTGCCTTAGTACCTTGCTCCTGCAACAGACCACATTCTCTTTATTTTTGGATTGAACTGTAGTTTGGATGCAAAGGAAATGTAGTTTTTTTTTTCTTTCTGTCTGTCTTATCTGTGCCCCCTCAGCAGGGAGCTTCAGTGGGTGCTTAGCTATTCCACTATGTGTCTAGAAGCCTACTGTGGTCACTTTGGCAGAAAGCTCCCACCACCCTTGCTTTTATCTGTCATTTCTTTCAGAGAGGAAGATGTATACATTGGCTATTTGCCCCTGGCCCATGTTCTAGAATTGAGTGCTGAGCTTGTGTGTCTTTCTCATGGATGTCGAATCGGCTACTCTTCACCACAGACTTTAGCAGATCAGGTAAATTAAGCATCTATGACTTGATATACTAAAAAGTATTTTTAATGTTTCTTTCCCTATCAGTTTCAAGTTAAATCAGTAGAATTATTGCTACCTTCCCCCCTCCCCCCCGCAAGACAGGGGTTTTTCTGTAGCTTTGGAGCCTGTCCTGGAACTAGCTCATGTAGACCAGGCTGGCCTCAAACTCACAGAGATTCTGCCTCTGTCTCCCGAGTGCTGGAATTAAAGGCCTTAAAGGCGTGTGCCACCACTGCCCAGCCATATTGCTAATTATTTTTAAGTAGACATATTAGAATATAAATACATTGAAAGGGGTGAGTTTATCATATGTTTTTGAGTTAAGAATGCTATTAAGTTTTTAAGTTAAAGATTTTTTTTTCCAAGACAGGATTTCTCTGGGTAACCTTGGTTATCCGGGAGCTTTGTAGATCAGCCTGGCCTTGAACTCACAGAGATCCCCACCTGTGTCTGCCGCCCCAGTGCTGGGATTAAATGTGTGCACTAGCACCGTCTGGTTCAAAATCTTTATATAGGTTATATTTTGTGTTTTGTAGTCTTCAAAAATAAAAAAAGGAAGCAAAGGAGACACATCCGTGTTGAAGCCAACCCTGATGGCAGCTGTTCCGGTAAGAATTGCCCATTCTTTCTTATCAAGCACTCAAGACGTGCTGTCAGCCGCAGGTGATGGGGTGATAAAACTAATTGTGATTCTACTTATATTTTTTAGTCCTGATAGAATTTATCTTTAAAATGACTTAGTGTCTTGATGGTAAGGTGAGTGGGGTGGATCAAGTGCTGGTTACACAGTCTGAGAACCTGAGTTCAATTCTTAGGTCCCAGATGATGGCAGAAGGAGAGACTCTGACCTCCACATGTGCACCATGACACATGCACCCCAAAACTACCCTCCATCATACATATGATAATTAGGAATATTGATGATTTGGATATGACATAAATATGAAGATTGCTCAGATAATTAATGAATTTATTTATATGTCTAGGAAATCATGGATCGGATCTACAAAAATGTCATGAATAAAGTGAATGAAATGAGTAGTTTGCAACGAAACTTATTTATTTTGGCCTATAATTATAAGATGGAACAAATTGCCAAAGGGTGCAGTACTCCGCTGTGTGACCGGTGAGTAAAGTCAGTTCCTCGTGTAAATGCCAGTTCCCTTCAGCAGGCTGGGGAATTGAGGCCTATGTACCATGGTTGCGGTGGCTCAGGCCTGAAATCCCTGTGGCTGGGGGCTGCCGAGGTGATTCAGTGTTTTGCAGAAAGGGTGGGTGATGGGAGCATGTGAGAGCTGGGCACCAGCGCTGCCTTCTGGCCTCTTAAAAAAGTCCAAGGCCAGCCTGTGCTCCATAGCAAGTTCCAGGCCATTTTGGGCTGTGTACTAAGAAATTCATTTGAAAAGTCAAGGGACTGTAACAATCCTTCCTGCATAAGAACTGAAAAATTTTTAGTTATCATTTTTCTGCGTTTAATATAGTACTTAGATGTTTAATGATGTTAAGTTTCAAAACACTACTTTAAAATTTATTTGAATATGCTTAATGGTGAAAATTATCAAACTTTTATTTTTAAAGCTTTAAAAGATTGTTCTCCAGCCTTCATCTCTGTTTTTGTACTGTTAATAAAGAGTACCAAGTAGTTTGAAAATTATAAAGTGAAAATAGGATTTTTTTTTCTTTTGAGTGTTTCACTTGCATTGTAGACCAGACTGGCCTTGAACTCAAAGAGATTCTCCCGCTGCTGCCTCCCAAGTGCTGGGATTAAAACCATGCACCATCACTGTTCAACTATATGTTTAATTTTTTTATGAAAATATAAACATAGTTTTCAGATGCTTTACATTATTGGGTTTTTTTTTTTAGACTTTTTGTCTATTTTAGGAAGATGTCAAGTCTAATAAATTTTTTTTTTTTGATGATAGGGTCTCCTTTCTGAGGGCTAAGTTAAGAGACTGGATAGCTCAGTTTTAGAACATAAGACTTAAGGTGTATGCCACCACATCCAGCCTTAATACAACTAATAAAATGATTGCCGTGTAGTCTTCATCCTTTTCAAAATGTTTAACAAACTTCAGTTTCCATAGCTTTGGAAACTGACCCTAGGGTGTGCGTCTCAGTAAGCAAGCACCACCACTAAGCCATTCCCAGCCTCACTCCTCGCTTTTTACTTGAGTTATGAGCAGTCTTTTTCAGAAACATATCAAATAGATATTTGAAATACTTTCTTTTTAAAATTGCTTCCAGATAATTTGCATATTTTTAAAGCTATAATAAACACCTCAAAGTTTGTATTAGATAGATTTTTAGACAGATTTTAAAAGAGATTTCTGTACATAAAGCTTGCATTAATTTCTAATGAATAGATACAAGCAGAAAATTAATTTGCTTCTAATAAATTATTTAAAGATGTGGCATATAATATGTATTTATGATAGCAAATTCTCTGTTCATTAAAAAGAAAATCTATTACTATAAACAATTAAATATACCAATTTTATATTGTCTATTACATGAAAAATAACTGAGGAAATGACATTTTCTTTGCTGATTGTACCTCTGATATTTAAGACAGAGTGACTCAGGATAATCTTCTGAACTGGCTGTAATACTTTGATTACGTTACTTAATCTCAAAAGCTCCATTTAACAGAGAGGTTAAAGATTTGGAAAACTTCTGGCTTAGTTACTTTTCTGTTGATGCAAAGAGTCACCGTGACTAAGGCATTTAATTGGGGTCTTGCTTACAATTTTAGAGGGTTCACTCCATGTCCATCATTGCAGGGTGCATGGCAGCAGGCAGGCAGGCACCCCGCTGGCCACTGGATCAGTAACTGAGCTTGCACCCTAAGCCAAAGGCAACAGGTGGAGGCACCAACTAGGAATGGTGCTGGATTTTGAAACCCCAAAGCCTACTCATTGTGTCACCCCTTCTCCAAAAGGAGTACACCTACTGATCCTTCCTCATTCGAAACAATTGGAAACCAAACACTCAAATATATGAGCCTGTGTTGCCCATTTTTATTCAAACTACCACTCTGCTTTAAAAGTCTTGGAATTTTCTATTGGTATTTTTAGCTTTGTTTTCCGGAATGTTCGAAGGCTACTGGGTGGAAATATTCGCCTTTTATTGTGTGGTGGTGCTCCACTTTCTGCAACGACACAACGATTCATGAATATCTGTTTCTGCTGTCCTGTTGGTCAGGGGTATGGACTCACGGAATCAACAGGGGCTGGAACGATTACAGAAGGTGGGTGCTGTCATCCAAGATGTGCCCTGTGTGCCTGTCAGAGGCTGGGGTGCAGTGTAGCCCCCCCATTTGTTATGGATTATTTTTTAAAAATGCATGAGTAATCAAGGTTTTGATTAATAGAATTGTGATTAACTTGGGTACTGTAATTGTTGATAGATATTTTTAGGATGTATTGGATGAAGTGGTAGTTAATTCATCTACAAGAGCGTTTTGTATTATGTATTGTCATATGATATTAAAAACTGAATATTCTGGGAAAGATGCTTCCAAGAAACACTGTTTTGTACATTTATTTTATCCCAGCAATTATAGACTAGTGTTTTTTTTTTTTTAACTAGTCATTTAGGTACCAAAACTCAGATTTATTTCTGGCATTTGAATGATCTTTGATGAAGAATCACAGTCTACTAATAATTCATCATTCTGGGGTACGAGATCTTGGGAGTTTTCTTCTGGTTTTCAGCTGTAACTGTAGAATCTTAAGTGTGGTATGATAGCTGAAGATGATGTGAGAGATGCCACAGCCTTGAAACAGTGATCCGGGAAAGATGGGAGAGGCCGTCAGCATTGTAGTGCTGTACGACCCAGCAAGGAAGTAGACTAGGTGTAAGTTGTGCTCCTCTGTCCTGTAAGATAGGACTCCCAGCTTAGGAACTGGGCAGCCACTTATACGTGTGGGCTGGATCCTAATGTGAGGACGTGTGATAGGCAGAGATTCCAGGGATGTAGAGCAGGTGTGCCTGATTTCATAGGACTCTCGGTTGCTAATGTAGACTCCAAACCATTTGAAACTTCTTTTTCCAATGACTGTAACAGGTGACCTTCTAAGAAAAGGCTATGCCCTGTACCCGGGTGTGTTTTTGTAACTCTTTTGCTTAAAATGTGTTTGAAATGTCTTAATAAGCCCCAAACTCTGCATAACAAGTAAAATCAGTTTCAATAATACTTCAGGTCTTTAAAAAGTGTACCTGTGCTGAGCAGAGCCTGCATCCTGTGGCTCACTTCTGTTTGTAAGGATTCTCTTGGGGATGAGGCTGGCTATCCAAGGCTTAGGATAAATCATCATGTCAAATCACTTAGGAGAAGGAAGCAGTTGGTTAACCACAGTTCTCAAATACTTTTTCTCCCTTTGCCTCTTAGTGTGGGACTACAATACCGGCAGAGTGGGAGCACCATTAGTTTGCTGTGAAATCAAATTAAAGAACTGGGAGGAAGGTAACAACTTATTTTAGTCACAGAACATTAACTTTTATAAGATTGAAATAGACATTACTCTATTGCCTTTTGTTACATATTTTAGAATGTAAAATTTTAAGTGTTCATTTTGTTGATTAACTGTTAATATAGAACTGAGCAGATGTACTTAATTTGCATGCTTCAGAATTGATTCTGAAGAATAGATTTTTTTTTAACTTACTGTATATATGTTTGTGTGTTTATATGTGTGGAGGCTAGATGTCAGTCTTGGGTGTCATTCCTCAGAGGTCATGTCTACCTTGTTTCCTGAAACTGAGACTGTGGCTTAGGCTAGGCTGGCTGGCCAGTGAGCCCTAGGAATCTGTCTCTGCCTCCTGAGTGCTGACATGACAAGCCTGTGCACCACACATGGCTTTTTAATATGATTTTTGGCAGTTGACCCCATGTCTTCTTACACAGCAAGCTCTTTACTGATTGAGTAGTCTCCCCTAGTCTCTTGATTATCATTTTATTATATAAGTTACATAAAGTAAAAATGATAGCAGAAATTTGAGATATGTGCTAAGTGAATAGTGTTATAAGTTAGGAGGACCAACAAGATGGCTCATTAGGCAAAGGCCTTGTCTCTGATCCTCAGGACCCGAGGTCAATCCCTAGAACACACATGGTTGCAAACCAGAATTAACTGACTTTTATACATACACTGTAGTTTCTGGGTGCATGCATATGCATGCTTGCACGCACACACACACATACACATACACACAGCACAGACACGAAGAGTCAGATGGGAAGGGAGAAGAGTAAATGTAATAAAATAGTAGTCATAATTTCACTTTGTAGAAGAAAAAAATCACATTTATTCTGTATGGATTATCATAATTTTCCTTTTCCCCGAGGACTTCAAACAAAGTTTTTTTAAAAGGAAAAAAATTGCACTTTAATTCTATAAAAATTTGTTGTTTATTCTATTTAAAATAAAAACCACTGTAGAGATATTTGTGTCATATCAAAGCATATGGATTATCTGTGATCTATCGGGACATACCTCTCTTTTCTAAAGATTCTAAGACTGATAACATTTGTCATCTGTTTTTTGCATACGTTAGAAATAGTCAATAAAATTTGAACTCAGTCAATCTAAAATTATCTGAAAGAACAAGCTTCTAAGTATATATTAGTGTGATTTTATGAAGGGATTTGTTCTATTACTTCATATTGGACAGTTCTTTTATAATTTTTCTAGCATGATATATGGACCAAGTAGAAACTTTGTAATTATTTTACGTAATAGGTGAAGGATGCTGGAATTTAGAATATTCATTTTTTTTTTGAAATAGTAGCTTAAAAAGTGTGGATGCTCATTATTGAATGACTGAAAGTTTGGCGCTAGCTTATTGATAATGTTTAGCCTCAGTATCTGCTTTATTTATCCTGGACCTCTAATTGGTTAAAGTAAGATCTATACTTAGAAACTAATAGTTTTGAATTTTTATGTAATACCTATATGGTTTATTTGTGCTTTTTAGGTGGCTATTTTAATACTGATAAACCATATCCCAGAGGCGAAATTCTTATTGGTGGCCAAAATGTGACAATGGGGTACTACAAAAATGAAGCAAAAACACAGACTGATTTCTTTGAAGATGAAAATGGGCAGCGGTGGCTCTGCACTGGAGATATTGGAGAGTTTGACCCTGATGGTTGTCTGAAGATTATTGGTGAGCCATTGAGTCCTTTGTTTCTTTGTCTTTCTAACTTCCTTCCTTTCTTTCTTTCCTTCCCTTCCTCCTTCCCTCCCTCCCTCCCTCCCTTTCTTTCCTTCTCTCTCTCATTATCTTTTATTATATGTAGGACTGTTTTGCTTAAATGTATGTATGTGCATTACATGTGTGCATGATGTTCATTGATATTAGAAAAAAGTATTAAATCCTCTGGAACTGAAGTTACAGATGGTTTTAAGTCACCATGTGGGTACTGGGAATTGAACCCATGTCCTCTTAAGTACATGATGTTAAAAGCTGAGCCATTTCTTCAGCCCCTGAATCCTTTCTTGAAAGTAAGTGCTTCTGAAATGCCTTTTACGGAGAGGTGCCTGTGTTTAGAGAGACTGTTTAACAGTGAAAGAGCTTATCTCTGTAATAATGAGAAGGGCTCTTATCCCCAAAATACAGCATATTAAAGAGGGACCAAGTGTTCTCAAAGCTTGACACATTATGGATAAGGCTGTAAAAGCTGTTCGGCCACAGATTTGTAATAATTGTTAGTTAACCTTAGTCATTCTCCATGGTTTGTGTCGATGCTGATATCACCAAAGTCCAACTTAGTGCACTAAGGCGTTTTTTTTTTTTTTTTTTTTTTTTGGACTTACAGGAAGTTGTGACTAAGGAGTGGGTGAATGGGCGAAAGATTGCTCATCAAAGTAGGAACGACTCGAAGTCAAACAAAAGTCCACCCCAGCATGAGTGAAGTGGGAACTCATGAGCTTCCTGCATGACTTTGCTGGCAGACTGATAAGTTGAAGAGGTCTCTTCTTGGCAGCTCAGTTCGTCTGAGCCTCTCTGGGCAGCTTGGATTATCTGAGAATATCTCTTAGTAGCCTTTACTGCTTACATAAGCCTCAGAAGGGAGGGGTCTAGTGCATCAGGGACTTCCTAGACCACTGGTTCTCACCCTTCCTGATGCTGCAGCCCTTTAATATAGTTCCTTATATTGTGGTGACCCCCACCATAAAATTATTTCCTTGCTACTTCATAACTATAATTTTGCTACTTTTATAAGTCACAGTGTAAATATCTCTATTTTCTGAAGGTCCTAGGCAACCTCTTTGAAAGGGTCATCTGACTCCCAGCAGGGGTCGCGACCCACAAGTTGAGAATTGCAGTCCTAGAACCTTTGCATAGGCTTATGCAAAGATAAGATAGGCTTACTTAGGAAAGTTCTAACTTACTTACTTTCCTAAGTAAGCATATCTTTATAACGTCTGAGTGCTGAGGCTCTTCCCTGCAGATGGAAAGTCATTGTTTCTTGTGGGAAATTGCTGCACAACACTTCACCATAACTTGAAGGCTTCCTTTCCACCAGCTCTGCATCCCTGTTTCATGTACCACTAAGAGACATGTGCCTCAGCATCTCTTTCTGTCTTTCTACATTTGCAGACCAGGATGTGCCTTCTACCACCCTCTCATAAGAATTCCCTTTCTGCCTGTTTGTACCCCTCCAAACCTTTTTCTTCCGTCATGTGATGGGGGAAACCTCATTATTGTAAAAAGCCTTGAATGTCTTCTGGAAGTTCAGTTCCAGGTGTTTCTTTGCACAGCCGCCACGCACCTCCCTGCCTCTTTGGGGTTGTTTCCCTCTTTTATACTCCAGTGACTTCACGGAACGGCCCTTGCCTGTGCTGTTGTACCGGGATGCTTTCAACTCTTGTCAACAAAATTCTTCTCAGGCCCCACTTGCTAGAACCTTTCCAAATCCACAGATGGTGTGCTGTGTGGATGCTGTTTTGTGTCACTCTTCCCTGGGTAGTATGTGTTTGCCCTTTGTCTTGCACAGCTGCCTTACCTGCTGGGTTCTAGTGAGTGCCAGGAGCGTATCTGCTCAGTAGAGAATATTAAAACCGTGAGGATGATGTCCTTTAAGTAAAATTTTCCTCTAAAGGATTTATTTAATAATAGAAAATTAGGGTCTCATTTTATTATGTAATCTCAACTTTAGGGTATCCACCAACGCTTAATTGAGAAAAGTTTTAAATAACTTGGTGACAGTACCTATATGTGCTTAAATGTGTTCTCATTGTTTCTGCCTTTGTTCTGTGCAGATCGTAAAAAGGACCTTGTGAAACTACAGGCAGGAGAGTATGTTTCTCTTGGGAAAGTAGAGGCAGCTTTGAAGAACCTCCCACTGATAGATAACATTTGTGCATATGCAAACAGGTAAGCCGTGGAGTCTGCACAGAGTGTATAGTGAGGTGGGCGTATAGTGAGCAGTCACAACCACATGAGAGATCACTCGAACTGTTCTGACTTAATGGCCACCACCACCTCTTTCCAGCTAGTGAGCTGGTACTTCCTGCGGTGTTCTCCTTCATCTTCCTGTTGTGTGCTGCTTTATGTCTCTCTGTCAGTGTCCTGAGTGACAGAGGAAAATAAGTCCTCCTTCCTGTTACCTCGGCACCTAGCTACCTGTGTGTCTGCACAGGGAAACTTTGCAGACCCAATCAGAGGAAAGGGGAATTAGCAGTGTCTTCCTACAGGCCCTTCTTCCTGTCCTTCTGACCTGCAGTTTGAGTATCCTTACTGCTGGCCCTGGTAGCCACAGCCTCACAGCCCCTGGAAGTTTAGAAGCCTAGAGCTGTTTTGGGAAATAGGATGGTTTTGGAGATTAGACCTGACTACATTTTCTGTAACAGAAGTTACAGAAATTATAATAAAGTGGCAATTCTTCTCCAGTGATCATGGTCGCTGATCTGTGAGTAAGCCGAGAAGCCTGTCGGTAGCAGTTGACATAGTTATGGTGTCCTGGGAAAATCACCTTGGAGGTAGACGTCAGGGTGCATCCCAAATGGTAGATGAGCATCGGTGGAATAGCTGTGTTCTGAAATAATTGGGACAATAAATGGGACAGATTTTGGAGATGTGGATTCTTGTTTTGAGGCAGGGTCTCTCTACAAGTCCTGACAGTCTTGGAACTCACTGTGTAGTTGGAGCCACCTTTAATCCTCTTGCCTCCACCTCCCAAGTGCTGCTGGAATTAAAGGCGTGCACCACACACCCATTTTAAAATGCTTGTCCAGATTTGACTAGTTAGCACCCTGTACATGACTCATTGGTGACTCTACACTTTAATCAGCCATTTCCTTTCTTCAGCATTTTTCCAAAGCTGATTTTTACTTATTTAAGAATCACTCCAAACCTGGTGGTTGTAGCACACTCTTTAATCCTAGCACTAGGGAGACAGAGGCAGAGTTCCAGGACAGCCAGAGCTGTAATACAAAGAAACCAAAAACCAAACAACAACAACCAAAGGATATCCCCAGATGTTCCTTTCTTCATGGTGCTGTTATTTCTTCAGGTTCAGGCTGGCCTTGAATTCATGGCACTCCTCCTGCCTTAGCCTCTGTAGTATGGGGTCTACAGCCTTTCTGCCCAGCAGGCATACTGTCTTACCAACAGTACCTGTCTTTGTGCATACTAAGTTTCTTTGGTAATCAAATTCTTTATCAGAAGAAAATGAGCATCACTGCAGGACTTACTTCCTCCCCTCCACTTTCTTCCTTTTCCTTCCTTCCCTCGCTTCCCTTCCTCCCTTCTTTTGACAAGACAGGGTTTCTCTGTGTAGCCCTTGGTATCCTGAACTCACTCTATAGACCTGGCTGGCCTCAAACTACGAGATCTGCCTGCTTTTTCCTCCCAAGTGTTGGGATAAAAGGCTTGTGCCACCACACCTAGTGTATTGCAAGCTTTTGACTTGCTGCTACAATTCTTCAGAAACATAATTTACAGGTTTTGCTTTTCTTATTTCGTTTCTAAGAATTTACCGATTTCAAAGAATTGGGAAAAAATGTAAATTCCCTTTAAAAATGTATACATTACATTACCACTTCTAATTGTTAGGCACACAGAATTTATGAGGTTTGTTTGCAGTGAACTTTGCGAGAGCTCTCAGATGTGCTAAGTGGTAAGAGGCATTGCATAAGGTAGGTATGATGGTGGTTTTTATGTATGTCATAATTTTTCCAATAGTGAAGAGTTGGCTATAGAATAAGAGTTGGCTATAGAATGCCGTGGTAATTGGTTACATTAGTAAGCACAGTGCATGCTGTTTTGTTCCTTTCTAAGTTACCCTTTCTGTGTGTTTCAGTTACCACTCTTATGTAATTGGATTTGTTGTGCCAAATCAAAAGGAACTCACGGAGCTAGCTAGAACGAAAGGATTTAAAGGGACTTGGGAAGAGCTGTGTAACAGCAGTGAAATGGAAAATGAAGTTCTTAAAGTGCTTTCTGAAGCTGCTACTTCAGGTGAGTGTTCTGGTAAACTGATTCTTAGAACTGAGATGTGGAAAATATATGCATTTATTTAACCTGTACATTATAAGGGCCAGAATGCATCCTTTTCTTCTGGCAACCTTACACCATTATTCAGGCCCCTCTGCAGTAGGACATTCAATTTTTTGCTCTACTAAACTGATTTTCCTTTCCTTTCCTTTCCTTTTTCCTTTTTCCTTTTTCCTTTTTCCTTTTTCCTTTCCTTTCCTTTCCTTTCCTTTCCTTTCCTTTCCTTTCCTTTCCTTTTCCTCCCCCCTCCCCTCCCCTCCCCTCCCCTCCCCTCCCCTCTCTTCCTAAGACGGGGTTTCTCTGTAGCCCTGGCTGTTCTGGAACTCACTCTGTAGTCCAGGCTGACTTTGAACTCACCAGAGATCTACCTACCTCTGCTTCCTGAGTGGTGGGATTAAAGGCATATACCATCACTGCCTGGCTCTAAACTGATATTTTAAAAATTAAGTTAAAAAAATTTGTAATTTCTTGTAAAAATGTGTATGAGGCTATGTAATGTGGAGTTTTTCAGCATCTTAGTTGCTTTCCCTGTTGCTATAATAAAATGTCCTGCTAAAAGCTGCTGAAGGGAAAGTCTAGTTTGGCTCCCAGTTGAGGGTACAGTCCATTGTGGTGGGGAGGTTACGGTGGCAGAAAGCTCAAGGGAACCAGGCACATTGCATCAGAGTCAGGAAGCAGAGAGGTGAGTGCTGGTTTTCAACTAGCTTTCATCCTCTTTATGCTGCGTAGGGAATGGTACCTCTCACAGTGGGCAGATCTTCTCACTTGAGTTAACCTAATCATGATAGGCATTCTTCCATTTCCCAGGTGGCTCTAGGTCTTACTAAGTTGACAATATAAATCTCTGCAACCATGAAGTGCCAAACTGGGATTTACAGCCCCTTAGCTGTTCTCATCCTCTTAGCTTTTGCCTTTTCTCTGCTGTTCTTCAGGGCACTGCTGTTTTCAGGGCACAGTAGTCCTTGGTGAAAGGTCCCAGTATGTTATACTGGGTGTCCTGTAACCTCTTTTTGTGTTTTAAAGATTTGACTAGTTAATGATATGTAATAACAGGTCTCATGATATTTTCATACCTACATATGATGTATTTTGACTATTCCCTGTTATGTTGTCCTTCAATTCCTTGCTCTTTCCAGCTAGTTCCACTTGTACTTTCTTTGTATTTGGGCGGCTTACAGGAGCATGGACAAGGGGCTGTTGAAGGAGCAGGGGCATCGCAGTAGTGACCATACCACTGGAGAGTGGCTCCTGCTCCCGGCAAGGGTTCAGCTGCCCGGAGGCCTCTGCTTTTCTTTCTGTCAAAGACTAATATTGTTTGTTCAGTAGTAAACGTCTGTGTCTGTCTTGTTAATGCTCCATGCTGCACTTTTCCAGCTCAGTAATGGGGTGTAGACCCACATAGAGGCGATTGTTTTAACGACAGAACTGCCTTCCATTTTATACCTATATCATTTATTTAATTGATTCTCCTATAGATAAGTTAATTTGTTAAATGGTTTTTGCTGTTATAGTTCTCATGTCTCAGAAACTTGTATGTTTGAGGTTGAGAAGTGAGACTGGTATTGATGGGTTGCTTGTTTGTTTGGGTATTTGGTGGGTATGCCTCAAAGAACTGTACTTTTTGCTGAGAGCTTTGACGGTGTTCTTAATGTGTGGGGGTTCTTATTGCTGTGTTTTCTTTTGTTTTCGTCACAGCAAGTCTGGAAAAGTTTGAAATTCCAGTAAAAATTCGTTTGAGCCCTGACCCATGGACTCCTGAAACTGGTCTGGTGACGGATGCCTTCAAGTTGAAACGCAAAGAACTTAAGACACATTACCAAGCAGACATTGAGCGGATGTATGGGAGAAAATAGGTAGTTTTGGCACGAGTTTGCTAAAGCGAGCTCAGATCAAATAGGAAAATACTTGAACTGTGTGTCTCAGGCCGAGGCAACTCCACTCCTCATATTAAACCCCAGCTGTTATTTCTCACCACATCACCATTTTTAACTGACAGGATTAGTAAACTATTAAGACAGCAAACTTGTGTCTGTCTGTTTCTTCCCTCCTCCAGTTTGCTTTGGCATCTATGACTGTGTCAATAGGAGAATTTTTCTGAATCTTACTGGGGAAGCAGTGATTTTAAAACCTCAAGTTTTTAAACATGATTTATATGTTCTGTATAATTGTTCAGTTTGTAACTTTTTAAAGTTTGGATGTATAGAAGGATAAATAGGAAATATAAAAATTGGTTATTTGGGGGGCTTTTTTACGTATTGTATTTAAAAATAAAAGGGTATCATTGTGAAATTATGTAAATTTTAAATGCTTATGAATCAAGTCACTGTTGAACAAAAGATTTGTTGCTGTGTAATTATTGTCTTGTATGCATTTGAGAGAAATAAATATACTCAGACTTACGTTTTAAGAAATTGAGACTTTGCAGATACACACCTGACACTGTTGGTTTTCTATACTTATTTTTTTTTCTACTGGGAAAACAGTAGGGTTGGCACTGCACGAAACGAAGTAGCAAGAGAGCGACGGAGCTCAGAGGCACAGCTGGCACAGCTGGCACAGCACGCGCGGCAGCTGGTGGTCCTTCAGCTGCTGCCATCGTGTTCAGTGCTTGTCCCGGCGCTCCTCAGATCACAGCGGAATGTTACGAATGAAGGATAGAGCTGTGAGTGCTGGCGCTGGCCGCACACACCTTTGATCCCAGCACTCAGAGGCAGATGCTGGCAAGGCTGTTTGAGGGGGACCTGGTCTACACAGAGTGTTCCAGGTCAGCCACAGTTGCACAGTGAGAGCCTTTCTCACAGAGGAAGAGACCAGAATAAAGGATCGAAACTTGGCTATTTTGCTGTGTGTTCACTTCTTTGCCTCAGTCATAGAAAATCATTCTGTTCAGACTCGCCTACTTCTTACCATCATATAATTCTCATTTTAAAAATTAGAATTGTTTCAATACTAGAAACTGCTCCAGAGAGTGAACACAGGAGGGAAAGCGATAGGCAGACAGATATTTCAGTGGTGAGAGCTTGTTGACAGCCACCTTTCCTAAGCACCATAGCATCTCATAGGGAGCACGAGAACTGAGTGTCCGTGTGCACCGCTTGCCTGTGTTATTTCTAGTGAAGAGTCCCCACTGCATCAGTTAGGATACACTCAACCTAGGGCTGAAAGTCACGTGTGGCCGTGTACTCGTCAGACTGTCCTCCATGCCTTCTTTAAAGTCTCTCCTTCATCTCTCCCCTCCCCACTTCTTGAGAGGGTCTTTCCATGTAGACCAGGATGGTTTGGCACTCAGGAATCCTCTTGCCTCTGCTTCAGAAGTGCTGGGGTTAAAGTAGTATACATCACCATACCCAGTCAGACATTTTTCTTGATCTCAGTTACTTAACGCATCAAAAGTTAAAAGGATATCGAGAACAAAACATGAGAATGCAGATCTGTATAGGTGAGGTTAATGTGTGTTTCAGCAGTAGGGTAGGGTACAGCAGTGAGAGGAGCCAGGGCCTGGAGTTCCCTTCACATAAACTGCTTATTTGGAGACATCCCAGCACAGGATTGTTTTTGTATATTGTGTTTTGGATGCTTTTTCTTCGTTGAAATTTAGGTTATGTTTGAGAAAACGATCCAACTTCCCATAGAAGGCAAAACGTGGACAGAAGTGAATGGAACTTCTCAATATTAGTGTTGGGAGCTGGTAATTGTCCCGTGCTGGGTGGGGAGCATTTGTGTCCAATGTCTTGAATAACACAGAATAATTGTATTAAAATGATTTAAAAAGCAATTTATCTTTGTATGTATGTGTGTGGAGGGGTATGTGCGTGAGTGCAGTCGACTGAAGAGGTCAGAAGGGGACGTGTAGCCCTGTGAAGTGCAGTTACAGGCTCTTGTGAGCTGCCTGATATGGGCGATTGGAACCACTCTCCGGCCCTCTGCTCTTAATGCTGAGCCATCTCTCCAGCCCATGTTCAAAGGAATTTTTTTAAAATACAGATATAATGTGAGCTTCAGTGCTTTTGGAAAGACACCAATAATTATGACTTGAAATGTCAGATTAAGAGGTGTCTCATCAGGCTAGAGTAATGCTGATTTCTTTGAACAGTGAATAAAGATGGTTTAGTCGGTTAACTTCCATTTGCTTCCTTGTATGACTTAAGTTTAAGGTTCTGTTTAGTTCTAAGATACTCAAATGCCACAGTGAAACATGATGTGACCCATTTCTTTAGCCAATCAAAAAAAATCCATAAATATTTTTTTTTGTTTCAAGAAGAAAAATTTTTCAGTTTTAAAAAAAGATATGAGACCCTGTCCCCCAAACCCAAACTAACCAAATGAAACCCATGGATTATTAATTATTGTTTAGCTAAGACAAAAACTAAGGAATTTCAAAGAAAGCTCTGATTATATACATGTGTAAGCAGTGTGATTTCTTGAGCCATTTTTGACTGTTTACTAGAAATAAGCTAAATGTGGAATAATTGAACACCAGTAAGTAGCTGTCTTTAGCACATGTGGTGACCACCTCTGCTTCATGCTCAGGAACTCAACCTGCCGAGTGCTTTTGTTGTTTGTGGATGTGGTGGTGCAACCTTACTTAGCAGATTTTGCTGACTCTACAGCACAGCTGAAATTGGCACCTGATACCTAAAACCCAGAGTTTGTGAACTCTCATCCACATCTGCAATGTTCTATAAAGTTTGTAACTTTTCGCCATTGCTTAAAAATAGATGAATCCAGAATAGCAACTGCTGGTAAAATGCTAAGTGTTTTACAAAAGCCTTAAAGCATATTTCATGGAATACAACTTTTTAAGACCTTTAGAAAAATATTTTCTGTGTGAGTTCCCTTTGTAGGAAGAGTGTGTCCGTGTGCAATGCTCTAAAGAGGAGCTGCTGTTAAACACTGCATGCGGGACCGGGCTGAATGGCAGCAATGAGCCCTGTCTGGATCGGCTGCTTGTCTACTGTGAGCTGATTTCCAGTGTGTTTTTGGTTATAGCTGTTTTCTGCTCAAGAAAGGATGCTTCCTAAACAGGTTCTCTGTGATGACATGAAGCTTGAAGAATAACAGTATTGTAAGAGTTTCTGGTGCACTATGATGTTTTGCCCAAAGAAGGAAAAACCTTATAAAAGTCAAACTTTGGCATTCCTAAAGTGTTGGTTGAAAACAGAGTTTGAAGAATTTCCCTCTGTGGCCTAGCAAAAATGTGTTCTTAGTGTGTCCTGGCATTCTTGTGCTCCTAACTTCTCCCTAGTCCACCCTTAGTTCCTCCTTCACACCTTTTGGTTTTGACTGCACAGTTAAAGTACTGATAAGGACTGTAAATTTATCATTAAAATTTGTTGAGTAAAAAGAATGTCTATCTTTTTTCTCCAACTTTTAGTTCCATGCTTAGCATAGAAAGAATATATCAAGCCAAATACCTCAGAAGCTAACTCCACCTTGCCAGTAATGTTTGTTTCTGGTAAGATGGAATAAATGTAATTTGATAGTAACTTATGCTTTTAACTTTTTTAAAAAAAATTTGTGTATAGGTGCTTTTGCTGCATGTATGTATATGTACCATATGGTAAGTATGATGCTCACTCACAGGTCATAGGGCGTTGGATATGCTGGAACTGGAGTTAGTAGATGATTGTGAGCCACCGTAAAGATGTTGAGAATTGAACCCAGGTCCTCTGGAAGAACAGTCAGCTCTCTTAACAGTAGAACCATCTCTCTAGCCCCAACTTTACACTTCTTATAAAAGCATTTTTTGTTATCCTATAGGAACCCAAGTAAGGTATTTTCATGTATCTGGAAGCTTCAGTATGTTTTACTTGTTATTTACATCAACAAAACACCAGTGTTTCATTTTCAATAGCTCTGCTTAGAATATTAATTTAAAACATGATTGCTACCACATCAAATTCGTATATGATTTTAGCATAAGGTATTATTGTCATACAAAGATTCTTTAATAACTGCTCAAAAAATATTTTAAAACATGATTGCTACCACGCCAAATTCGTATATGGTTTTAACATAAATTATTATTGTACTAAGATTATGTGTTAGCTTTCCATTGCTCTGACAAAATACCTCCAAAAGTTAAGTTGAGGCAAAGTTTGATTTAGCTCATGGTTTCATAAGTATCAGTTCATGATCAGTTGGCTCTGTTGTGCCTGTGCTGTGGTGCGGCAACATGAAATTACCCTGTGGTGATCAGGAAGGGAAAATGGAAAGGGGTACCCACACCTTTAGGTAAATGCAGGCCTTGCATCCTCCCACTAAGCCTCAGGTCCTGAAGAGTTCTACCACCTTTCTATAGTACCATCAACTGGAATATGATCCTTTTAAACCTATGAGGGACATCTAAGACCCAAACAGTGATGGATGAAGACACACCATATTAAATCTGTATCTGTGTATCTTTATCTTAGTTTGAGTGATGTTTTCATTCTGATATGTCACAAAAACATCCTGTTTCAGATTACTTTCTAAAATATTTATAGTTCTTTAGGAATTTCATACAATGGATTTTTATTACATTCACCCTCTATTCTTCTCCATCCCTTCCCAACACAGTTCCTCTTCACTATTTCCTTCCACATGTAAACCAAGGGCCTGTCCTTTCAGAATCACCTCAGTAAAACCGGTATCTTAACATGATGCATGGCCTCCAGAGATGGTGTGATGGAGTGAGGTCATATATAGCGCATATGTGTCTTCATTCAGTGTTGTGTGAGCTTTTCAGCTAGCCTTTCTCCATCTCATGTTCTTACCTAGTGACACCTTGGGAATCATACTGACTTTAGGACTCATTCAGAGGCAGTATCTCCCACTGGTGATTCCTTTTCCTATCAGCCTTCAGTTTCTTGTGAAGAAAGGGTTTTCCTCCCATGTGGGTTTTGTTATCAAATAAAAACAAGATCCCAGCTTGTAGACTTCCTCAAGGATGCCCTTCATAGAAACTTCCTCTCTAATATGACTCTGTGGGTGTGCAAATGTGTAGGAACAGATTTTCTTTCTGGAGAGTTTCCTTAGCTGGAAGGGGACCACCCACAGTTACAGCTTTCCGCAGTACTTCACAGTTTTTTCTTCCTGTGAATTCTATTCAGCAAAGGGGAAGCTAAAAGGAAGATTTCCCCACACTGGCCATCTTCTCCAGTTTGGACTTGCCGTTCACTGACGATGTGTTACAGGGCAAAGGTTTCTCTACTTTTTTCACATTTTAAGGTTTTAGGGTTTTGTTGCTTGTATTAATCCTTGCTGGAGGGACAGTGGAAAGAAACAATAATTATAGGAAGAAACATGGCAGCTACAAAGGACTCTCGGCCAAGTTCATTGTGTTACATTCTTACATAAAACATTTTTAAAGATGATCAATATGTCTACATACTAAGCTGAGTAAAATCTGAGCCATGTTAGAAGGAAGACAGAGGGAACAGACATGACAGAAACAGAGTTTCCACAAGATATTGTCTATTATTTGTGGCTATTGTGAAGGGTGTAGCACAGGCACTGAGACAGACAATAAATGGGACCTTATGAATCTGAAACACTTCTGTAAGGCAAAGGACATTGTCAATAAGACAAATCAGCAGCCTACAGAATGGGAAAAGATCTTCACCAACCCTACATCTGACAGAGGCTGATCTCAAAAATATATAAAGAACTCAAGAAACCAGATATGAAAACACCAAACAAAAAATGGGGTACAGATTTAAACAGAATTCTCAACAGAAGAATCTCAAATGGCTGAGATACACTGAAGGAATTGTTCAACATCTTTAGCCATCAGGGAAATGCAAATTAAAATGACTCTGAGATTCCATCTTACACCTGTCAGAATGGCTAATATCAAAAACACTGATGCCAGTTCATGCTGGATGTGGAACAAATGGAGCATTCCTCCATTGCTGGTGAGAGTGTAAACTTGTACAGCCTCTTTGGAAATCAATATGGTGGTTTCTCAGAAAACTGGGAATCAATCTCAACTTACTTCAGGACCCAGGTGTAGTGGCATTTCAATTGTATTTTAGTAAATAAAGACTGCCGAAGATCTGAGAATAAAACAGTCCCACTGGTCAGCCTTACAGACCAGGTTATGGTGACCCACACCTGTAACAAGGAGCTGCGGGCAGGCCTGCTTTTCATCCCACCTGGCTCCCGTACGGCTAGCATAGCCCCGGAAATAACAACACACAAATTGTATTCATTTAAACACTGCTTGGCCCATTATCGCTAGAGAGTTAGTTACTGGTTAACTCTCACATCTTGATTAACCCATTTCTAATAGCACATGGCTCAGTACCTTTTCCAGCTGGGCAGCTTACATGTTTCCTCTTCGGTGATCTGGGCGGGAATGGCGGAGGGACTTCCTCCTTCCTGGAATACTCCTGTTTTCATCGCCCCGCCTCTACTTCCTGTCTGGTTGACCTGCCTATACTTCCTGCCTGGCCATTCAGCGTTTTATTAAAATACATGATTGACAGAATACAGATAATTCTCCCGCACCACACACCTTTAATCCCATTAGCCACAATAACACGCACTTTTAATCCCAGTAGCCTCACTAGTTGCCATAGAAATTGGGTAGTGCACACTTTTAATCCCAGCCCTAGAGAGTTATATAAGACGGGGTGAGACAGCTCTCAGACACAGCCTCCTTCTGAGATTCTGGGAGGCAGGATCACCATTTAGGACTGAAGTTGAGGTACGAGCCAGTGGCTGGCTGTTTTGCCTTTCAGATCTTCAGCATGAACCCCAATTTCTGACCTTGAGCTTTTATTAATTGTGCTTCACCCAGCTATACCAGTTTTGGGCATATACCCACAGGATGCTCAGTCATACTTCAAGTACCCCTTCTCAGCTATGTTCCTAGCAGCATTCTTCGTAATAGCCAGAACCTGGGAACACCCTAGATGCCCCTCAACTGAAGAATGGATACAATGGAGTAACTCAACTGTTAAAAGTAATGGCATCATGAAGTTTGCAGGCAAATGGATGGAACTAGAAAAAGCATCCTGGGTGAGATAATGAAGACCCAGAATATGTACATAATGGTATGTACATATTCATAAGTGAATATTAGCTGTAAAGTAAAGGATAACCATGCTACTATCCCAGAGAGACTAATTCCCTGGGAAAGGGAAATAGATCTCCTGGGTAGACTGGGGGTGGGAGGAGATAGCAACATGAGGGTTCCATTTGAGGAGTGAATGGAAGGAGAGAGTAATAAAAGAGATGTCTTGATGTGGGGGGGGTCATTTCAGGGTCGGGTAGAAACCTGATGCAAAGGAATCTCCCACGAATCTACAAGGATGACTCCAGCTAAGACTCCTAGCAATAGTGGGTAGGTAGCCTGAACTGGCCATCTTCTATAATCAAATTGGTAACTATCCCAATTGTCATTGGAGAGCCTTTGTCCAGTGGCTGATGGAAACAGAATACACAGCTAAGAACCCATCCAAACCTGGGTAATGTTGTTGAGAGGGGGAAGAATTGTTTGAGTCAGTAGGGTCAGGGTCATCCATGAGGGAACCCACAGAAGCAACTGGTCTGCCCCTGGGAGCCCATAGACTATGAATTGATAGCTAGGGAATCTGAAGGGACAGACATAGGCCCTCTGCATGTGTGGCTTGGTCTACTTGTGGAACTCTTGGCAGTGGGAGGTGGTTTTGTCCCTAATGTTTTGGCTGGCTTTTGGGAACCTATTCCTTGTACTGGGTCTCCTTGCCCCGCCTTAATACAAGGGGAGGAGCTTAGTCCTTCCTCAATTTGATAGGCAATGCGTTGTTGGAACCCATGGGAGGTCAGCCTCTTGTAGAATAGAGGTGGAGGAAGGGGTGGATTAGGAAGGTGTGGCAGAGGGGAGTTGGAGGGAGGATTCGTGAGGGGGAGGGAAAGCTGTGGTCGGGATGTAAAATAAATGAAAAAACTTAATTAATACATTTTAAAAAGGAAGATAACAGGCCTTGCCTTGAGCCCCATTTCAGCCATCCATCAGATATTTGTTGACTTTAGAGAGGAACTCTTAGCAAAAGTGGCCTACAAGCTTCTGTCAGGTAACCCAGGCAACAGTTATCGACACTCCCTTCAAAAGTGTTACCTTCAGCAAGCTAGTGGGAGGCTGATCACATTTTACTCTGCCGAGTGGCCCCCAAATTTATCCATTTTTAAGTCAACTAAGGAAATGTGGTTTTGCTTGCGTGCATTGACATCCAAGTTGATTCTAGGGCCTTTCATAGAATGAGGCATTTCCTTGGTAGCAATCCCCACTTACTTTGCTGGTCCGGTCTTGAGGCTCCCAGATGTGTGTGTGTGTGTGTTTGCGGAATCGGACTCAAAGGCCTCACCTCTGTTTCTCGACCTCATTCTCCAGGACAGTGTGGGTGGCTTCTGGACCCGTCACTCTAAGGAGGCAGCTCTCAGATGGGTCCCCAGGAAGACTACGTCAGCAGATTCAAGGTTTGAAGATGGCCTCTGTGCCCTTAGGTTAGCCCTGTTCTTGATCACGGCTTTTCTTTGGCAGGCCTCCCTTGCTTTCTCCTGGATATGGCCTGGCTTTTCTCTAGCATTTCCCATGCTGCTTGTCCTCTGACCATCCATCAAAACTTGGAATCTCAGCCTCAGGCCCAAGCTGCCCTTTCAGCAAAACAAGCTTGGTCTCCTTGCTTTCTGCTTCAGTATAAGGAATGAAGCCTCATGTCCAGCCAGGAGCTTTGCTGGTTTCATGATGTACCCGTGCTCAGGAGCCAACCAGGCACCAAGACCTGGGTGTGACACTTTGGTCTTCCTCACAGTTTCCTCCTTCCACACCGCTCTGGTCTAGTCTGTCAACAGATACCTTGACCTTTAAGGTAGCCTCCTCACTAGCCCTTCTGTGTTCTTTTTTTTTTTTTTTTAATACTTCTCAGACTTTTTCCCACACTACTGCCAGGGTGACCTTTCCAAAACCATAAATTGAATTATGCCTTATAAAAAATAATCTCACTGAGATATTGTTCACCCACTTAAAGCTTAAAGTTCATGCCTAACATTAGGAGATGTGTGCAAACAGTCCGACATCTAATTTTAACATTTCCCCATACTCATTAGCCACCCGTTTCCTGCTCCCTTTCCTCATCCCTAGAGACCTCTGATTTACTTTCTCTGGATTTACTTATTCCGGACATACACATATGCAATATGTCGTCATTTATGATTGGCTTCCTTCTTGAAAGGATTTTTCAAACATTTTGTATCTGTGCATGTGCACACATATTCACATTCTGACAACATATAGAGGCTCCAAGGCAGCTCCAGAGGGTAGTTTCTATCCTCCCACCGTGTGGGGGCAGGCTTTCCTCCCTGAGCTACCTTGCCTGCCCTGCAAGTCTTCATTGTTTCTTTCTGTTTTGAAAATATGACTTTATTTTCAAACTCTATTTTTAGTGGAAATTTTTGGTTTTTCCTTTATGGCTAGCACAAAAAAACCAAAGAATTAGGTTTCATCTTCACATTTTAACACACACACACACACACATATATATATTTAAAATATTTTATCAGTATATATCCATTTCACATAATAATGCATTCCATTATAGCATTTTCATGCACACACATGATGTATGTACATCATCATATGTACCCCCATTGCTCTCTCAGCTCATTCTCGTTCCCACTAAGCCCCTGCTTTCCAGTGTGCATTGTTCCTAGTCATGCCCAAACGACCTTCATCACTGTCTTGCTCTCTAGTTGGTTCTCTCCAAATAATGCTCGTCTCCACTTTAATGATATATACATTCCACTGCTCTCCCTTGTATGCTCCTCCCTGTAGGCCTCTTTCCACCCATCATAGTCCCTTTCCTTTTTTCATCTCTCTCTCTCTCTCTCTCTCTCTCTCTCTCTCTCTCTCTCTCTCTCCCACACACACACACACACACACACACACACACACACACACACACCATTTATCTGTTGGTGGATGCAGGCACGACCTGGTGGCCAGCCTACCTAGAACATTGTGCTGCTAAATAAGAAGCATGGCACACTGTGCTCTTGAGTGTTCCCAGCAGCCAGAACATGATTCCACATAGAGACCCTGGTGGCATTAGCACACGCTGTGCAGTCCGGGGTAATCAATCACAGTCAGTCGGCTTCCACTAGGTAAGTAGTTTTTTCCATGCAATAAAGCAGATGCTGTTCCCTGAAACCATCTAGAGTGGTTCATCTCCACACCCTTTACCAACTCATGGGTATTGCCGTCTTATCAGGGGACACCCTGGTATTGTTGGCAGATGTCTAGGCTGGTTCCACATCTTGGTTGTTGTGCCACATCTTGGCTGCAGTGAACATGGATGAAAGCTGACTTATAACCCTTCAGGTAGATACCCAAGAATGGTATAGTAGCCTCCACAGGATGTACACCTTCTACTGAGATCTGAGATAGGATGCTCTTGAAATGTCAAGATGGCACGAGATCTGGGGACAACCCTCTCTCATCACTCTTCCCTGGTGACTTCTCTAAGCTGGTAGCAAAGCTGCTCAGAACCACTCTACCTTGAAGTGGTTCACTGTGCCATGAGTCACGAAGTGAGAAGGACGCTTCAAAGTTCAGGGCCTAACCAGACAATTGCTCCCAGCAAGCTACATTTATCTCCTTTGAGTTTCCCAAAACATGCTTGGGTCAGGATGGTTCTTCTTCTTCTTCTTCTTCTTCTTCTTCTTCTTCTTCTTCTTCTTCTTCTTCTTCTTCTTCTTCTTCTTCTTCTTCTTCTTCTTCTCCTTCTCCTTCTCCTTCTCCTTCTCCTTCTCCTTCTCCTTCTCCTTCTCCTTCTCCTTCTCCTTCTTCTTCTTCTTCTTTTTTTAATTCTTGTTTCAGTTGAAGGGAGGAAAAGAGAGGCTCAGCTTACATTTTGATCTAATTAAGTTAGAGCCCTCTGAGACAGATTCAGGGACCAGACAGGAAGTCTATGGAGGTGTGTCAAAAATGCAGCAGTGTGCTCCAGATGCTGTGTTAGAAGCCCTGGGCTCTGCAGCCTAGAGCAATCGGGTTAAGCGGCAGATCCTGGAGTTCTCCGCTCCGTGGGAAACAGAATCCTTACTGCTGGTGAGTTTACTTTCCCATAAGCCTCATGAGTCCATACACTGTTGCAAAATCAGCTCCCACCAGCAAAATTCCGCTCAGCTGCTGGTGTGGTCTTTGGGAAAGACATGCCATTTTTCCATTCATGTTTGTGACATCTTCTAACTGAAATAACCGTGAGGCACTGTTTTCATCAGATGTGACAAAATACTCAAGGGAAGCAACTTCAGAGAATTGAAGGTCTGCTTGGGCTCCTGTTGACAGAGGTTTCAGCCCTCGTCTCCCCCTGGCCCCATTGCTTTTGGCCTGAGGCAAGTCCTGTCATGGTGGCCCAAGGATGTGGTGGAGGAGGCTGCTTACCTCCTGGTGACAGATGCAGAAGCATACAGAGAGGAAGAGGCCGAGGACAAGACATACACTACCGGAAGAAGCCGCCCTCATGAGACTTCAGAAACAGGAGGGGAAATAAAGGCAAGTTCACCAAGTCCTCAAAGCCAACGGACTCTGTGTGAGCCCGACAATGACTGTCCCTCAAAAAAACAAAACAAAATAGGCTGGGCATGTGGGGCACACCTTTAATGCCAGCACTCAGGAGGCAAAGGCAGGTGGAGCTCTGTGGTTTAGTGCCTGCCTGGTCTACATAGCAAGTGCCTCGTGAGTCTATGATAATCTTTGAAGAAGAAAAGCGTACAGCCCTCAAAGGTACATCCCAGTGATCCACTTCCTCCGTTCAGGCTCCACCTTCCACACTTCCCATCAAAGCCTGAAGTTGATCAATTATAAATATCACTACTTAATTAATCCATCAATTAGGTCAGTCAGCACCTTCATGATCCAACGACTTCTTGAAAACACAACCTCTGAACACTGCACTAGGGACCAAGACTTTAGCATATGAGCCTTTGGAGTTGGGGTAGGGGTGATAGAGTCCTTCTTCTAGAGAGACGAAAATGTACCTCACACAAAAATATGGGCATTAATGTTTGCAACAGCATTATTCAAAATAGCCCCAGAGTGAAAACAGTTCAAATGCCTAGCAAGTGTCCAGACTATTTTACTTTTTGATAGGTAAACAAAATGCAGTATATTCATACAAAGAGATATCACTTAGCCAATAAGAAAATTAGACACACATCCCACAGCACTGATTGATCTTTGAAAACCCAACGAAGCAAGGCCACACTTTAGTCAGATTGGATATCATTAAGAATGACAATGACCAAAAAAATGCTGGCGAGAACATGGGGAAAGAGGGAGCCTTGTATATAGCTGGCCAGAGTATAAACTGAATCACCCGCTGTGGAAATCAGTGTGTATTTCTCAAAAGCTAAAAACAAATGCCATATGTTCCAACTATACCATTCTTGGGTATATACCGGAAGGGTTCTAAGTCAGCTTTCAGAGGTGCCTGCACATCCATGTTCACTGCAGCCAAGATATAGAAGAACATCCAAGATGTGGAACCAGCCTAGACACCTGCCAACAATACCGGGGTGTCTCCTGATAAGATGGCAATACCCATGAGGTGGTAAAGGACTGTGGCCTGAAGATGCCTTGCATTGCATCTCACCTGCTCTGACCACCTCTTCCCTCTCTTCCTTCACTCAAGTCCTCAAACAAGAATAGTGACCTGAAGATGTGGGTGCAAGGGATATACGGAGAAACAGAGCCAGCGGCGGCGGCTCTAGGTAGCAGCACACACTAGGTAGCGCCCACAGAAGGAAGTTTCTGCTCAAGCCTGCAAAGGCTCTGGAGGGTAAACCCTGATGCAGAGATGCCTGACTCCAGGCTGTGGAGGGGACTGTTATTCCCAACTATCATGGGGCTGGAGTTCAAAGAACCTCAATTTCCTTACCTTGCTTTTAAACACAAGCCCACCCTAGGAACAGGAGGCCTAGCCTCTGAAGAAGAGCCTCAAGTGCTGTCATTGGAATCAAAACCCAACAAACAAAGCGGGATGTATACCAGTGGTAAAAATAGATCCCAGGGGGAGAGCATGGGCAGGACAGTTACTTCATCTGGGGTGTATATTATGATTAAAGTGCAAAAATGGATGAAATGAGCCCCCCAAGTCCCTACTGAGAGATGTTTGGGTCCACAACCGCATGGAGACCTGACCATGCAGAAGCATGACGAGGCATTTTGTTCTTCCCCAGACTGCCCAACTGCTGCCAGCTCAACCTTCCACAGAAGTCTTCACCACGCCCTTCACTTCTCACAAACCTCCATGGCGTCCCATCGCCTTAGCGGCATGCCTAAAACTCCATTACATAATATTCGAGGCTCTAAAGAAGAGATTTCTTTTCATCTTATGTGTGAGTGTCTGTGCACCACGTGCAAGCAGCACTCTCAGAGCCCAGAAGGGAAGGTTGGATGCTGTGGGACTGGAGTTACAAATGGTTCTGAGCACCGTTGGTTGCTAGTGTTGGGAACTGAACCTGGGTCGTCTGCAAGGGTAGTAAGGGCCCTTAACTTCTGAATCATCTCTCCAATCCTGTACTTGAAGCTTTTGAACATGTAACCTGTGTTACATGTTTTGACCTATCTAATCAAAGGGTCCTCTTTTTTCCTCCTGAGGACCATCAGTTCCAGTCAAAGAGTAAGCGTGGCACATAGAGTCTGAAGATACCATGAATTCTGTTCTAGACCTGCTGGTTGTGTGACACAGCAATAAGTCCCCTCCTCCAGTCTCAGGGTCCTGGTCCATAAAGGGGAACTGTGAGGCGGTGGGGAGGATTCTGGTGGGTACAGTATGAGGGAACACAGACTAGTTAGTGGCTGGAGAAGCTGGTGTTTAAATCTGACACCATGCCATTTCCACGGAACAAACCACGCTGTTTCCTGGTCTAGCTCTTTGACTTGATGCTGTGCTGTGCACCTTGATAGTCTTGCCTCTTCCCCTTGATCAGAACCTTCTGCATTCTTCAAGACTGGGTGGAAACTTTCCCTCTCTTGTGCCGACTTCCTCATGACCTGAGTCCTTGGGGTCCTGAGACACTTCTCACTGACTTCTGTCATGTTGTTAATCACTTCTTTGCCTTCCTGTTCTAAGTTCTCAGCCTCCTCCTGAGTCTACAGAACGGTCTTCTAGCTCTCTGTCTTTTCTGTCTCTTAGCTTCCCCCCCCCCCGTCTATGTTTTGCATGATCCGGATTCTATTTTAATTTAACTATTTAAATGATTTCCCCTTTGTAGTCTTTGAACATTTCTGATAGCTCTTTAATGACAGAGGGGCTCGTCTTTGTTTGCTCCCTTGATATCACATCTTATTTTTGTTTTATGGACACAATTGTTAGAGGTTTAAATTTTTTTTCACTTGCCTGAGCCACTAAAAAAAAATGACTCGATCTATCCTGAAATGATTGTATGCCCTTGCACATGGGAAGTGTGAGGGGATGAGGTCATGTGTAGCGATGCGGTCCTTGACTCTGTGACCTTTGTATGTGTGTGGGAATCCTGAAGGACAGAAAGTGGAGATGCTTCCAATGGCTTTATGTGATTCGAGGAGAACACTGTCAGAGGAGACTGAGGCAGGAGAATGAGTGCTTGTGGGTGTTCTGAAGAGATTCAAGCGAAGAACAGGAAGTGCCCAGGGTTCCATTTCATTGCCGTCACCACCCACCCTGCTCCTGAGAGCTGAATCTCACGGGGGTTTGGCAGAGCCGGCAGACTGGTCCTGAGATGTATCCCCTTTCATGGAGACTCCAGACTACAGTGTCCTCTTTGGAGACTTCTCCTCTTCCTCCTCCTCCTCTTCCTCCTCCTCTTCTGCCCCTACTCTTTCTCTTACTCCTTTCCTTTAATCCTCTCCCTACCTTGTCTTCTAATTATTTTTGAAGATTCACAAGTGATATTCTCTGCATCCTTGTTTTCTTTTAGAGGGTTTGTATCTTTATTAACATTTCTTCCTGTCATTTTACTGAAAACTCAGGTGAGAGAGGAATTAGACACACATAGCCAATCTTCTGTTTGGAGCTAGAATTCCTACTCTTTTTTTTTTTTTTTTTTCAGACATCTCATTTATGGGCACACACCTTTAATCCCAGTACTTGGGAAGTGGAGGCAGGCAGATCTCTGAGTTTGAGGCCATCCTGGTCTACAGAGCTATTCTAGGCTGTTATCCAGAGAAACCTTGTCTTGAAAAGACCAAATATATACATAAAAGATGTCTCACATTTACCAGGCTGGCCTTTGGCTTGCCTTGGAGCCAAGGCAAAGCTGAAACATCTGATTCTTCTGCCCCTTGGCCTGCTGGCATTATAGAAGTGTGCTGTCATGTCTGGTTTCTGTGGTGCTGGGAATTCATCCCAGGGTCTCTTGTATACTTGGCGAGAATTCTATCGACTGCGCTCTGCTCCCAGTTTCTAGAATTCCTACTTTCTACATTACTTATTGACTTAGCGACTCAAGTCGGTTCCCTGTTTGGGATTCAGTTCTTTAAGATGCCCAACTGTCTTATGGTCTGCAATGGACAACACCCCATTCTGTTCTTTATTGACTTGTGTGTGGAGACGCTCTAACACATTCACCAACAGAGATGGTTTGTGCATTGAGCATCTCTGCTGTGCCTTATGTTTCTTGTCCAGGCCTCACAGATGCATCTTCTCACAGGAAGGACTTAATCTGGAGAGGCATTTGGATCTCTACTCTATGGTCCTTAGTGTTTTAAACCTGGATCATGCACATCTGCAGGATTTGGATGCGATAAGAAAACACACCAAGGGCTCTGTGTGTAGACACCCATGGTCTAACTCCTTTAACGTTGCAATCCTCTTGAGTTCCTTCTAGAAAAACTAGAGCTTGGGAGTCTTACTATCTGTTATCTCTTGTTTCTGTTTGTTTTGGTTTGCTGGGGCAAGTAGGTTACTTCCGCTCAGAATTTCCAGTTTTCTGAGTTGAAGGAGTTCCCCCTCTTCCCGCCCTTGTGGGCAGCGCCTTCTTCCCCTTCCCTTTCCCTCACATATACCCAGAGTAGCTGGATGTTTTTCCCCAAAGAAAACTACGTGGCCGATTCCAGCACAGCCAAATAAAAACCATGAGCGGAGCATCATGACATGGTCCTCAGCCTCAGAGGTCATATTTTTGGCAAATGGCTGTGTCCTGTTAACTGTCATTCCCATGGTGTCCAGCTTCTTCATTCATCTGATACATTTTCCTGACTTTGGACTATTTGGAATGGTCCACATTGATTAAAATGGGAAGAAAAAAAACAGTCATTCTTCTACACTGAGAGAGAGTGAGTGAGTGAGAGAGAGAGAGAGAGAGAGAGAGAGAGAGAGATTTTAGAGACTATATTCTTTTTTTTTTTAAGTAATTTTATTAAATTATAAAAAGTTTCCATTTACGCCCCTCCTCCCAATGCCCTCCCACTCCCCCCTCCCTCTCCTCTTCCCTCTTTGTCCCCAAGGGCAGTCAGGGTCTCCTGCCCTGTGGGAAGTCCAAGTTCCTCCCCCCTCACTCCAGGTCCAGGAAGGTGAGCATCCAAACAGACTGGATCCCAAAAATCCAGTATATGCAGAGGAAACCAGTCCCAGTGTCATTGTCAATGGCTTCTCATAAAGACTGCAGGCCAGCCACATTCAGAAAATTCGTCCACATTCAGAGAATCTGGTTGGATCACATGCTCGTTCAGTCACGGTCCATCTGGTCTTGGTAAACTCTCATTAGATCCGACCCCTTGTATCAGTGGGTGATAGTATCCCTCGCAGTCCTTCGTCATTTTCCTCCTCCTTCTGCTCCTCATTTGGATGTTGGGGGGCTCAGTTTGGTGCTCCAACGCGGGCCTCCATCTGTATCGTCATCCAACGCCAGATGAAGGATCTATGGTGATAAGCAAAATATTCATCAGTATGGTCACGGGCCAAGGCCGGTTCAGGCACCCCCTCCTCTGTCCAGAGAACAATCTGGGGATCTCTCCTTGGACCAGGGATCCCATATATAATCAAGTTTCCTGTAAACTCTAATATGACTCCCTTAGTTGAAATATATTCTTCCCTGATCCCACATTCATCCTTCCTCCCTTCCCCCCCATCCCGGTCAACCGAACTTTCTCCATTCCTCCCCTACTCCCTTCTCTCTAATCCTTTCCCCTTCCAACAACCCTCCCCCCCCCCATGCACCCAAGGTTACCTGGGACTCTTGACTATTTCCTACCTCCTGGCGGATAGCTAAATAATTTTCATCAGGTTCGTCTTCTTATTTAGCTTCTCTAGGATCACGAATAATAGGCTCAAAGACCTTTAATTATGGTTAGAAACCACTTATGAGTGAATACATACCGTGTTCCTCTTTTTGGGTCTGGCTTACCTCACTCAGTAAAGCGTTTTCTATGTCCATCCATTTGCATGCAAAATTCAAGATGTCATTATTTTTTACCGCTGAGTAAAACTCTAATGTGTATATGTTCCACACCTTTTTTAACCATTCTTCTATTGAGGGGCACCTAGGCTGTTTCCAGGTTCTGGCTATTACAAATAGTGCTGCTATGAACATAGTTGAACAAACGCTTTTGTAGTATGTTTGGGCATCTCTAGGGTATATTCCCAAGAGAGGAATTGCTGGGTCCTGAGGGAGGTTGACTCCCAGTTTCCTGAGAAACCGCCACACTGATTTCCAAAGTGGCTGCACAAGTTTGCATTCCCACCAACAATGGATGAGTGTTCCCCTCATTCCACATCCTCTCCAGCATAGGTTATCATTGGTGTTTTTAACTTTAGCTATTCTGACAGGTGTAAGATGGTATCTCAAAGTGGTTTTGATTTGCATTTCCCTGATCGCTAAGGAGGTTGAGCATGACCTTAAGTGTCTTCTGGCCATTCGAAGTTCATCTGTTGTGAATTCTCTGTTCAGATCATTACCCCATTTTTTAATTGGGTTAATTAGAGTTTTAGTGTCTGGTTTCTTGAGTTCTTTGTATATTCTGGAGATCAAACCTTTGTCTGATGAGGGGTTGGTGAAGATCTTCTCCCAGTCAGAAGGCAGCCTTTTTGTCTTACTGACAGTGTCCTTTGCTTTACAGAAGCTTCTCAGTTTCAGCAGGTCCCATTTATTCATTGTTTCTCTTATTGTCTGTGCTACTGGGGTCCTACTTAGGAAGTGGCCTCCTGTGCCTATATCTTGTAGACTACTTCCCACTTTCTCTTCTATCAGGTTCAAAGTGGACAGATTGATGTTGATGTCTTTAATCCATTTGGACTTGAGTTTTGTGCATGGTGATAGATATGGATCTATTTTCATTCTTCTACAGGTTGACATCCAGTTATGCCAGCACCATTTGTTAAAGACGCTTTCCTTCTTCCATTGTATACCTTTAGCTCCCTTGTCAAAAATTAGGTGTTCGTAGGTTTGAGGGTTAGTATCTGGGTCTTCTATTCGATTCCATAGGTCGACTTCTCTGTTCTTATGCCAATACCAAGCTGTTTTCAATACTGTAGCTCTGTAATAGAGTTTGAAGTCAGGGATGGTAATGCCTCCAGAAGTTCCTTTATTGTATAAGATTGTTTTGGCTATCCTGGGTTTTTTGTTTTTCCATATAAACTTGATTATTGTTCTCTCAAGGTCTGTGAAGAAGTTTGATGGGATTTTGATGGGGATTGCATTGAATCTGTAGATTGCTTTTGGTAGAATTGCCATTTTTACTATGTTGATTCTCCCAATCCAAGAGCAGGGGAGGTCTTTCTATTTTCTGGTATCCTCCTCACTTTCTCTTTTCAAAGGCTTAAAGTTCTTGTCAAATAGGTCTTTCACATCCTTGGTTAGAGTAACCCCAAGATATTTTATGGTGTTTGTGACTATCGTGAAAGGTGATGTTTCTCTGATTTCCCTCTCCGTTTCTTTATCCTTTGTGTATAGGAGTGCCACTGATTTTTTGGAGTTGATCTTGTATCCTGCCACGTTACTAAAGGTGTTTATCAGCTGTAGGAGTTCTTTGGTAGAGTTTTTGGGGTCGCTTATGTACACTATCATATCGTCAGCAAATAACGAAAGTTTAACTTCATCCTTTCCAATTCGAATCCCCTTGATCCCCTTATGTTGTCTTATTGCTATTGCTAGAACTTCAAGCACTATATTGAAGAGGTATGGAGAGAGTGGACAGCCTTGTCGTGCTCCTGATTTTAGTGGAAAGGCTTTGAGTTTCTCTCCATTCAATTTGATGTTAGCTGTCGGCTTGCTGTAAATTGCTTTTATTATATTTAGGTATGATCCTTGTATCCCCAGTCTCTCCAACACCTTTATCATAAATGGGTGTTGAATTTTGTCAAAGGCTTTTTCAGCATCCAATGAAATGATCATATGATTTTTTTCTTTCAGTTTATTTATATGATGGATTACATTGATAGATTTGCGTATGTTGAACCATCCCTGCATCTCTGGGATGAAGCCTACTTGATCATAATGGATGATTTTTCTAATGTGTTCTTGGATTCGGTTTGCCAGTATTTTATTGAGAATTTTCACATCGATGTTCATGAGTGAGATTGGCCTGTAATTCTCTTTCTTGGTTGTGTCTTTGTGTGGTTTTGGTATTAGGGTGACTGTAGCTTCATAAAAGGAGTTTGGCAGTGACTTTTCTTTTTCTATATTGTGGAATACATTAAGGAGTATAGGTATTAGCTCTTCCTGGAAGTTCTGGTAGAATTCTGCATTAAAACCATCTGGTCCTGGGCTTTTTTTGGTAGGGAGATTTTTGATAACAGCTTCTAGTTCTTCACGACTAACAGGTCTATTTAGATTGTTCACCTGGTCTTGGTTCAACTTTGGTATATGGTACTTATCTAAAAAAATGTCCATTTCTTTTACATTTTCCAACTTTGTGGCATATAAACTTTCGTAGTAAGATCTAATGATTCTCTGAATTTCCTCTGTGTCTGTGGTTATGTCCCCCTTTTCATTTCTGATCCTATTAATTTGCAAGTTCTCTCTCTGCTGTTTGATTAGTTTGGATAGGGGTTTGTCAATCTTGTTAATTTTCTCCAAGAACCAGCTTTTTGCTTCATTGATTCTTTGAATTGTTTTCTGTGTTTCTATTTTGTTGATTTCAGCCCTCAGTTTGATTATTTCCAGTCTTCTACTCCTCCTGGGTAAATCAGCTTCTTTTTTTTCTAGAGCTTTCAAGTGTGTTGTTAAGTCTCCAATGTGTGCTTTCTCTGTTTTCTTTAGGTGGGCACTTAGTGCTATGAACTTTCCTCTTAGCACTGCTTTCATTGTGTCCCATAGGTTTGAATACGTTGTGTCTTTGTTTTCATTATATTCAAGGAAGACTTTAATTTCTTTCTTTATTTCTTCCTTGATCCAGGGGTGATTTAGTAGTTGACTGTTCAACTTCCATGAGTTTGTTGGCTTCCTGGGAGTACCATTGTTGTTGAATTCTAATTTTAATCCATGGTGATCTGACAAGACACAGGTGGTCACTAATATTTTTTTTGTATCTGTGGAAGTTTGCTTTGTTACCAAGTATGTGGTCAATTTTCGAGAAGGTTCCATGAGCTGCAGAGAAGAAGGTATACTCTTTCCTATTTGGGTGGAGTGTTCTATAGATGTCTGTTAAGTCGATTTGATTCAGTACCTCCAGTAAATCTCTTATTTCTCTGTTAGGTTTCTGTCTGATTGACCTGTCCATTGGTGAGAGAGGAGTGTTGAAGTCTCCTACTATTAGTGTGTGTGGTTTGATGACTGCCTTGAGTTCTAGAAGAGTTTCTTTTACATATGTGGGTGCCTTTATATTAGGGGCATAGATATTCAAGATTGAGACTTCTTCCTGATGAATTGTTCCTGTTATGAGTATGAAATGTCCATCTCCATCTCTTCTGATTGATTTTAGTTTGAAGTCGATTTTGTTAGATATTAGAATGGCCACACCCGCTTGTTTCTTAGGACCATTTGCTTGGAAAACCTTTTCCCAACCCTTTACTCTGAGTAGGTGTCTGTCTTTGTGGTTGAGGTGTGTTTCTTGTAGACAGCAGAATGTTGGATCCTGTTTTCGTAACCAATCTCTAAGTCTGTGCCTCTTTATAGGTGAGTTGAGACCATTGATATTAAGTGATATTAATGACCAGTGATCGATGACTCCGGTCATTTTTTTGGGTAGTAGCATGTATGTGTTTTCCTTTTTTGAGTTGTGCTTGTGGAGGGTCGCTAGATGTCTGAGTTAATGTAGGCAGTGTTGGGAATGTTGGATTCCTTGGGTTGTGATTTTCCTTCTAGTATTCTCTGTAAGGCTGGATTAGTAGCTACGTATTGTTTAAATTTGTTTTTATCCTGGAATATTTTGTTTTCTCCGTTGATAGTGAACAATAGCTTGGCTGGGTAAAGTAGTCTGGGTTTGCATCCATTGTCTCTTAGTTTCTGCAGTACCTCTATCCAGGACCTTCTGGCTTTCATGGTTTCCATCGAGAAGTCTGGTGTAAGTCTGATAGGTTTACCTTTATAAGTTACTTGACCTTTTTCCTTTGCAGCTCTCAATATCCTTTCTTTAGTCTGAATGCTTTGTGTTTTGATTATTATATGACGAGGGGATGTTTTTTTCTGATCCAGTCTATTCGGTGTTCTGTATGCTTCTTGAACCTTCATAGGAATATCGTTCTTTAGGATGGGAAAGTTTTCTTCTATAATTTTGTTGAGTACATTTTCTGGACCTTTGAAATGCAATTCTTCTCCTTCTTCTACTCCTATTATTCTTAGATTTGGTTTTTTTATTGTGTCCCACAGTTCCTGAATGTTTTGTGATGAGAATTTGTTGGATTTGTTGTTTTCTTTGGACAGAGTGTTTAATTTCTCTATGGTGTCCTCAGAGTCTGAGATTCTTTCTTCTATCTCTTGTATTCTATTGGTTAAGCTTGTTTCTGAAGTCTCTGTTCGTTTACCCAGATTTTCCAAAGCCAGCCGGCCCTCGGTTTGTGATTTCTTCATTGACTCCATTTCAGTTTTCAAATCTTGAACTGTTTCTATTACCTGTTTGATTGTTTTTTCTTGGTTTCCCAGAATTTCATTTACGGATTTACTCATTTCTTCAAACTTTTTGGTATATTTCTCTTCCATTTCTTTACTCATTTCCTCAATTTTTTTGTTATACTTATCTTCCATTTCTTTACGGCAGATTTTCACCTCCTGTTTAAGTTCCTCTATTATTTTCATAAAGAAGCGCTTAGAGTCAATTTCTTCTATTTCTTCTGGAGTAGGGTGTTCAATTCTTCTAGATTCGAGCTCCCTGGATTCTGGCGATGTCATGTTACCTTTCAGGTTGTTGGAGGAATTCTTGCATTGGCGCCTGCCCATCTCCCCCACTCTGGATGAAACTCCTCAGCACTCTCTGGATAGAGCTCCTCAGCCCTCTCTGGGAAGAACTGCTCAGCAGGGCAACAGGGCTAGCTGGTCTTCCCAGGACTCAGGAGACAAAGGGCCCGCAGCAGTGGGGGGAGGGGAGGGGTCCCTTGGAACACCGAAGACCCTGCTTCAGAAGTTGGGGGGGGGGGCTGTGCTCCCTTCCCGGACAGGCAGGCAGACTGCCCCGGTGAGCACCCACTCACCTCTCTGGGAAGAACTGCTCAGCAGGGCAACAGGGCTAGCTGGTCTTCCCAGGACTCAGGAGACAAAGGGCCCGCAGCAGTGGGGGGAGGGGAGGGGTCCCTTGGAACACCGAAGACCCTGCTGCAGAAGCTGGGGGGGGGCTGTGCTCCCTTCCCGGACAGGCAGGCAGGCTGCCCCGGTGAGCACCCACTCACCTCTCTGGGAAGAACTGCTCAGCCTAGAGACTATATTCTTAACCCCAGAGAAGGAAGCTGCCATTGAGAGTAACTGGTCAGGATGGAGGTGGAGGTGATTTAGGAGGAAAGCTACGAGTCTCCTTCCTTTGTCAATTCATTATAATACTTTTCCTTTCTGTGCTCTAAAAATCAACAGAGTTGCACCAATTAGCTCACAAAGTCTATTGAACTCACTTTTTTTCATTTAACCTTTATTTATTTGTTTTTAAATTGATTTTTATGGAGCTCTACATTTTTCTCTGCTCCCCTCCCTGCCTCTCCCCTCCCCTTCAACCCTCTCCCAAGGTCCCCATGCTCCCAATTTACTCAGAAGGTCTTGTCTTTTTCTATTTCCCATGTAGATTGTATGTATGTATGTATATATGTATGTATGTATGCATGTCTCTCTTAGTGTCTTCATTATTGTTTAGGTTCTCTGGGATTGTGATTTGTAGGCTGGTTTTCTTTGCTTTATGTTTAAAAACCACTTATGAGTGAGTACATGTGATAATTGTTTTTCTGGGTCTGGGTTACCTCACTCAGTATGATGCTTTCTATGTCTGGGTGATCTCACTCAATATGATATTTTTTAGCTCCATCCATTTGCCTGCAAATTTCAAAATGTTATTTTTTTCTTCTGTGTGGTACTCCATTGTGTAAATGTACATTTTCCTTATCCATTCTTTGGTCAAGGGGCATTTAGGTTGTTTCCAGATTAGGGCTATGACAAACAATGCTGCTATGAACATAGTTGAACACATGTCCTTGTGGTATGATTGAGCATCCTTCAGATATATACCCAAAAGTGGTATTGCTGGGGTCTTGAGGAAGGTTGTTTCCTAACTTTCTGAGAAATCACCACACTGATATCCAAAGGGACTGTACCAGCTTGCACTCCCACCAGCAATGCAGCAGTGTTCCCTTTTCCCCACAACCTCTCCAGCATAAGTTGTCATCAGTGTTTTTAATCTTGGCCATTCTTACAGGTGTAAGATAGAATCTCAGAGTTGTTTTGATTTGCATTTCTCTGATGACCAAGGTTGTTGAGCATGTCCTTAAATTTCTTTCAGGAATTTTAGATTCCTCTGTTGAGAGTTCTCTGTTTAGGTCTGTACTCCATTTCTTTTTAATTGAATTATTTGTTCTTTTGATGACCAATTTCTTGATGAACTCAATTTTTGAACACAGTGAATGAACCTACTTTTAAACTGCACTATAGATACTATTAAAAACCACTGGCTATACAGCATAAAGGAAGACTGAGGAACCTTGGGCATGACAATAACGCAAGCATCTAGGACTGCCCAGGATAGGAACAACTGGAGAAACGCCATAAGTGGACTCATGCATGCTGAAGCATTGCCGGGCCATAAATGAATGAATGAAATGAATGGATACTATAATAAGGGCACTGGGAGTTTTGGAGGCTGAATAACAGTTTGCAACAATGTAATAGTGTAATAAACATGAACCAAAAGCAACTTGGGGAGGAAAAGTTAAACGTCTCTTAGAGGTTATGGTTCATCATTGCGGGAAGCCAAAACAGTTATTCGAGGCAGGGGCCTGGAGTAGAATCCCACGTACTGCTTTGCTCCTAGACTCCTGTCCATCTACCTTTCTTCCACATGTGTGTATGTCCACACACCCAGAGATGTTACAGTTCACAGTGGGCCAGGCCCTCCTACATTAATCAACGACCAAGAAAATGCCTCACAGACATGCCCACCGTCCAATCTGATGGAGGCAATTCTTCAACGGAAGTTTCCAGTTCCCAAGTGTGTCAAGTTGACAAGCAAGGTTTGCCATCACAAGGTAGCTGTGTAGCTACTTCCCAGCTTTCTCCGTCTTTCCTACGCTCTCCCTGCATCCAGATCCATCTATAAACACTCATCGTTATCGACCTGCGTTTCACCTATCTGTTACCAGCTGTTATGTAGTCTTCCGTTTTTCCTCAGTTGCCCTGTTGGGACAATAAAAGACTCCGGCCAAAGCAGCTTAAGGAAGAAATGGTTTAATTTGGCTCGTCACTTCAGGCACGGTCCATCGTGGTGTGGGTGTCAAGGCAGCAGGGACTTGAAGCAGATGGCCACATCATGTCCTCATGCATAGGAAGCGGGCAGCGAGCCGTCATGCTCACGTGACTCTCCCCATTTCATACAGTCAGGATCACTGGCCCAGAGAATGGGGTCACCCACAATTAAGATGCACACATGACAATCCTCCACAGGAATGCCTACAGGCCAGCTTCCGGACGAGTCTAGATTCTATCAAGTTGGT
This sequence comes from Myodes glareolus, assembly GCF_982192425.1. NCBI lineage: Eukaryota > Metazoa > Chordata > Mammalia > Rodentia > Cricetidae > Myodes > Myodes glareolus. The sequence goes on from NC_142026.1 coordinate 21,075,682, forward strand.
TATTAACACCAGTCTCCACACCAGCACATCTATTGATCTATGACTTTGCTTTCATTTCTTTTTTTTTTTCATGGTTTTACGAGACAGGGTTTCTCTGTAGCCTGTCCTGGAACTAGCTCTTGCAGACCAGGCTGATCTTGAATTCACAGAGATCTGCCTCCCTCTGCTTCTTGAGTGCTGAGGGATTAAATGTCTGCGCCACCACTGCCTGCTGACTTTGCTTCTTACTATGGTAACATTGTCTTTTGTTTTGAATAGAAACAACACATATGGAACACGGACTCCGCTTCCATGCACAACCCTAAGTGTTCTCTGCAGATTGTCTGCTCTAGGCACCTCGGTGGAGACAGGTTCATCCTTAGAACCTGACTCACACCTCCTACCATCGATGCTTTCAACTTCATGCTATAATGGGCATCAGAAAATCTGTCTTTTTTCAAGATTTGTTTTTTATTTATGTGTTTCTCTGTGTGTATAGTGTTTGTGTGTGAGTGTGCCTCCACAGAGGCCAGCAAGTCATGTTGGGTTCTCTGGAGTTACCCAGGGTTGTGAGCTACCTGATATGGATGCTGGGAATGGGACTCTGGTTCTCTGTAATTGTTCTTAGCTGCTCAGGGCATAATTTCTTCTCATTTAAAAGCATGATGATAACCCATTAGACATGTGAGTTTTGTTTATTCAGTCACTTGGGGATGGGTGTTCGGGGTATTTCACCTTCATCGGCGCGGAACTCTTCTGCTTGAATGCCTGCATGAATCCAGAAGTAGGATGCAGGATCACGTGGAAGTTTGATGTTGAGCTCTTTTTTTTAGTGTGTGGGTGGGTACAATGAACTTTATTTATGGTATTCAAGAGAATAGGACTCTCTAAGTTGTTCACCTTCTTCTGGGGTCTGGGTTGGAAACTGTGAGGGAGATGCTCAGTGGCCAGGGTTGAATTGGGACAGGTACTTTCCTCAGCGGTTAAGGGCCTCTCTTTTGCTCTTGTGTCCTTTTGGGGGTGGGTGGTTCAGGGTGGGCTTCTTACTTCTTGAAGTCCATGTAGGCCATGAGGTCCACAGTCCTGTTGCTGTAGCCATGTTCCTTGTCATGCCAGGAAATGACCTTTCCAGAGATGTCAGTGAGAGCAATGCCAGTCCCAGCATCAATGGTGGAAGAGTGGGTGTCACAGGCGACAACCTGGTCCTTACTCAGTCTAGCCCAGGAATCCTTTAGTGGGCTCTTGGATGCCTATGTCACTACTTTCTTGATGTCACCATATTTGACAGCTTTCTCCAGGTCAGATCCATGACAGACATGTTGGGGGTAGGAACATGGAAGGCCATGTCAGTGAGCTTCTCATTGAGTACCGGATGACCTTGCCCGCAGCCTGGGTAGTATCAGTGGATGCAGGGATGATGTTCTGGGCAGCCCCACGGCCATCATGCCACAGCTTCCCAGAGGGGCCATCCACAGCCTTCTTGGGTGGCAGTGATGGCGTGAACTATGGTCATGAGTCCTTCCACAATGCCAAAGTTGTCACGGATGACATTGGCCAAGGGGGCTAAGCAGTTGGTGATGCAGGGAGCCTTGCTGACAATCTCTAGTGGGCTGTCATACTTCTCATGATTCATATCATCAACCAGGGGACATCAGCAGAAGGGGCAAATGTGATGATGGTTCTTTTGGTCCCTACTGCCTTCTCCATGGTGATGAAGACACCATTAGACCCCACTACTTACTCAACACCAGCATCACCCCATTTGGTGTAGGCGGGATCTTGCTTCTGGAAGATGGTAATGGTCTTCCCGTTGGCGGCAAGCTTCCTGTTCTCAGCTTTGACTGTGCAATTGAACTTGCCAAGGGTAGAGTCCTACTGGAATCATCCTGGAACATGTAGATCACGGAACTGAGGTCAATGAAGCGATCACCATTGGCAACAACATCCACTTTGCCAGACATGAAGGAAGCTCTGGTAACCAGGCTCCCAATACTGCCAAACCATTCATTCCAATCTGCACCATCGCATCTCAGGGACAAAGCGGGCATTGCGTGAGAAGATGTGGCAGTCTCTGGGGCCAGGAGGAGCAGAGAGGCCTGTGTTGAACTTTTAAGGCATCGGCAAACTTGTTTTTTGCAGCTTTGGTTTACCACTTCGTAGGGTAGGACATGGGACCTGGAGAGTCCCAAATTACATAGCTGACTGCTGAAGAGAGTGATTTAATACACGTGTCCGGGTTGTGCTTGCCACAGCCCTCTATGAATGTGGGTTTTCATCCTTCCCCTCTTGAGGGTAATTCAGACACACCGGCTTGTGATTGAAATCTTAAGACGTTGTGATCTTTCACATTTCTTCTATCGATAATGCAAAAGCGAAGTCTATAATCTTGGCTAGTGTGATTCTGGAACCTTCTCGTAACTCACAAATGGGGTCTTTTCAAATGATTCATCTCATTACAGCAAGCCGGCTCACTCTGTCCACTGCCCTTTCCCAGCAACGTTAAGTGGTTGTTGTCTAGACAGGCTCAGCTGAGGCGACACAACTGCTTCCCGCCCTCTTCTCTCCCCGATCTTAGGACATGGTGTGGATTGGGTGCTGTTACACACAGCTAGGCAGGCAGAGTAGAAGGTAGTTCAGGTAGCTGAGTTTGGAGTCCCCTGGCCTGCGTCACAGACCTGCCTCTACATGTCCATCTGCCTCTACAGTTTGCCTTCTAGTGGACCAGTAACCGTCCACCACTGCCCTTTAAGTAAGGACCTGCATGTTAGCTGGTGGTCCGTGATAGCCAGAGACACTGAACTTCTAGCTTGGTGGTCCAGTCTCCTAGGAGCGACATTGGAATGAAAGACAAATGGTAGACCGCCTCAAGAAGGCGCATCAGGCTTGATTTGGGAGGGCCTCAAACTCCCACATTGCTCCAGGAGTCATGTCTTCCCCACAGGGCTTTCTGATTTGGGGGTGGATGACAGTATGCTTCCTGGGCCAAGAGGAAATTTGTTTTTCATGACAGTGAGGATTATTAACTGAAAACACTTCTAGTCAAGGAATGTTTGAAAATAGAGGCCTGGTCAGGGGTTAAGGCCGAGTGCTTTTGGGATGGGGAAGGGACTTCAGTGAGCACGCATTTCTCATGCGCATGCGTAGAGGCAGGAAGGCGGTCTCTTTGTAGTTGTAGTTCCTGAATTGCCCACAAGATGGCGGAGGAACTCTGTCCTCGGCTTCCCAGTGCAGAATCACAAGTCTGAAAGATGGCTTGGTTTGAGAAAGCCTTTCAGGTCTTCACAAGAAACCTGGCATTGAAAGCATCCTACTTGAATATTCAATGGAAAGTTGAGTTCTTATAAAACTAAATGAAATATGTAGGGAAGCTCCCAGGGATGTGTACGAGAGATCAGTGTCAGACAGGGAATTGATAATTGGGGGAGCGGGTTTGTGCTTGAGGGTTGGGCAGTATGAACTGTTCACAGGCAGTCTTGAAGTCTGACGAGGGGTTTCGACTTCGGACTTTAGACGTCACATCGGACGATCACAATGAATAACATTTAGGTGTGTGCGGTGGCGACAGTAATCCAAACAGCCCCTGTTTTTGGAGAGCTTGCATCCTACTGGGAGGCTGACAACAGCTTAGATAAGAAAAACAACCGGTGTGTCAGATGGCACCGAACACTGTGGGGACATCGGGTGGGAGTGGAGGGATGTAGCTTTAAATCCACGGCACAGAAGACCTCCTGGGAAAGACGACATTTCACTGAGACCTGAAGGCTTGATGAGCAAGCCCTGAAAAGTTTAGGGGACAGACTTCCCGGCAGAGGGCACGGTAATGTAGCAGCCCTGAGACGGGACCAAGGAGGCCAGGCTGGATGCCGGGCAGAGTCAGGCTGGAGAACAGGATATGACTCAGAGGGAGACTCGGGTAAAGAGGGGGATTTTAAAAATGGCTTTTTAATAGCATGTATTAAGTATACATTATAATGAGTTTCATCATGCCGTTCTCTACAAATACATATTTCAATATTATTCGCCTCTTATTGCCCTGATCTGTCCCCTCCAACTCCCAATAGCCACTTTCCTCTTCTTAATTAGCCTCCTTATTACTTTCACCTTTCATGCTTTTAATTTTTATTCTTTGGACTTCATGAGTTTATTCCTGTTATTTAAAGGTATTTATTACAGTGGCTGCACCACAGAGGAATGCATTTTTTTTTTGAGAAAATGGGAATTTTGAAGTGGAATGATGAAACTAAACCTTTGTAAGAGAGAGGGTAATGACCAGTACCTACCAAAACATCACTCAACCATGCCAGCACCCTACCAAAACAGCACCCAGCCATGCAGGCACCCTAGAAAACAGCACCCAGCCATGCAGGCACCCCAGAAAATAGCACCCAGTCATGCAGGCACCCTACCAAAACAGTACCCAGGCTAGGCTTCCTCAGAGTTTGCCCAGCCCATGCTTGGTACTCTTCGCTGTTCAGGGCACAGGAGAAGGCATAGGGTCTCCTGCCTGTTCAGGGCACAGGAGAAGGCATAGGGTCTCCTGCCTGTTCAGTTTCCATCCACTAGGTGCCAGTGGCACAGCTAAGCCTGGCTTTGAAGGTTGGGCACGATATTAATAGGAATTAGCTAGAATGGAGTGGGAAGGCTCCTCAGTCAGGGAAACAAGCTGACATTTGACAAATGTCTCTGTGTGGAGACCAAGGTCCCTTTCTGGAGCCATGGAAACCATTTTCTCAGCTCCCCGAGCCCCTGCTTTTGGCCTAGGCACAGATTCCATGATATCTGCCTCACAGCAGATGGGGACCTGGAGCCAGAGGCCAAGGGATTTGTTTTATTTTTTTAGGGAGGTCTAAGCACGACAATATATGTTATACAACTAAAAAAAAAACAAGCATAAGAAAGAAAAACTGCTTTTTTGGCCTCCTCCCCTCTCCCACCTACTAGCCCCTGGCATCTTCCCAAAATGAGAAATGAAAAACTTGTATTTCTCCTGGCTTCCAGATAGGGATCAGATTATTTTTCTACCATTGGAATATAAAATTAATTTATTGCCTTGGTTAAATTTGATTTTACACACACACACACACACACACACACACTCACATACACACACACTCGATTGAGATTTTTTGTTGCTGTTTTGTTTTAAACAGCAGCTCCACAGACCCGGCTTCAGGTTTCATGGAGCGTTTGCTGGGTGTTTCTCTTCAGTAATTCTTTTCCTGGATACCTTCCAGTTATTTCCAGAGGACAAACTCACGCTTTCATTCTGTGTTAAGGATCTCTCTCTCTCTCTCTCTTTCTCTCTCTCTCTCTCTGTCTGTCTGTCTCTCTCTCTGTCTCTCTCTCTCTCTCTGTCTCTCTCTCTCTGTCTCTCTCTCTCTCTCTCTCTCTCTCTCTCTCTCTCTCTCTCTCTCTCTCTCTCTGTATCTTCATGTCAGGAAGAGCTCTGATGAATTAAGCCTTGGGAGGGCCAAGCTTCAGAGTCTGGTTGAAGTAAAGCTTTCAAGGGGTGTTTTGAGGCAGGAGAGCAGGGAAACCCTTAGGTAAGCAGGCAAGACGACTCCCCAAATTACTTTCTCTGCCTGACTCTTATTATGTCTGCTTCCTGCTAGCTGCTATAAGGAGTAACATCCAACAACACAGAGGGCTTCAGATGGAGAGCCTTGACTCAGAGCATGGGAAGGGCTTGTTTCTGGGGTCTCCAAAGCTGCTTGTCTATCACCATCATCAGAGATGCTTGTGCAGTGAGGTGACCCCCACACCTGAGCTTCTGGGTCAGTCTGAATCTGACGAACCTAATACACAAATTGCTGGTGAAATTCTGACGAGGCCCAGATACCATATGGGCAGTCAAAAATGATTTCACACAGTTTAATAGAAGCTGAGGTGTTTCAGGACTAGGTTGAGGAAGAGGTCTGCTGCTTCGGCTGCCTTAACAGAACGACTCTGTTTGTGTTTCTAAGACAGGACCTTCCTTCACAGCTGGCCTCAAACTCAAGACAATTCTCCTGCCTCAGTCTCCTGAGTGCAGGGATGACAGATGTGAGCCACCATGCTCAGTTTTGTTTGTTTCATGTGTTTGAATATGTGTTTGTGTGCATGTGTGTGGATGTGCGTGCGTGTGTGTGTGTGTGTGTGTGTGTGTGTGTGTGTATGTGTGTACATGTGGAGGTCAGAGAACGACTTTGAGTGTTGTTCCTTAGGTACCCCTCATACCTTGAGACAGTTTTACATTAGCTCGGCTCTCTTCAATTAGACCAAGATAACCAGTTACTGAGCCTAGGTACCCACCCGTCTCTGCCTCCCCGGTGTCGAGACGACAAGTTCTAGCCATGCCACCATGTTTTGCTTTCTCTCTCTCTTCTTTAAACATAAATGCTGGGGATGGGGCATAGGAAAGCACTTTCCTTTTTACAAGAAAGACACTTTACCAACCCAACTCTCTCCCTAGTTTTTGTTTTCTTTTAGAGGTGAGTTTTCTACGTAAATGAAGATATTAAGACCCAAGAAGATACATAAGGGAGAACATGGAGTTTTGACATTTTGAGACTTCCCTTGTACCCATGGCGATCCTTTCCTTATTCATTTGACTATTCTGCTTTGCTTATGCAGTAAAAGCTGTCATCAAACACTATTTTTGTGGTCCACCATGCCCTGGTCAACCACTCTGGTGCTCAGGCTAGAGCTAATAAGTATGACTTTGTTGATGGAAGGAGTTTATGCATATTAATATGTATTTGTCATTCATGTGGCCATGACAGTGACTTCATGCTTGGTCTCTGCTGACATCTGTCAGCCTTGCAGAAATGCCCACCTTTCACATTGTCCTTGCTGGACTGTTTATCTTAATCTATTTTCCTGTTGCTATGGTAACAGTACCCTGACAGAAGCAACTTAAGTGAGAAGGACTCTGTTTTGGCTCACAGTTGGAAGCAATAGTTCAGCACAGTGGGGCAGTCATAGTGGCCTAAGCTGGAAGGAGCCGGCCGGTCGGCACCTACAGCCAAGATGTGGAGACTCATGAATGTTTGCGCATAGCTAAACTTCTCCTTCTTATGCACCCACAGAATGGTGCCATCCGCAGTGGACGAGTCTTCCCAGTTCAGCTCACCTGGCCAAGATAATGCATCACAGGCTTGCTCAGAGGCCCACCTCCGAGGTGATTCTAGAACTCATCAAGTAGAACAATTGAGATTATCCACCATTGGATCACTAATAAGTAAGGCAAGGTTTTCCCAGGTGCTGGAAAAACCAATGTTTTCTTAATAAATAAACAATGGCAGCCGCTCCATCTCTTTCTTGTTGAGAGTCGTAGACATTAAGACCGCGGGACACTGGCTGCCTTGGGTGAGCGGTCTTGATTTTTTATGGCAACATCCCAGCACTATTTCAAGGGCGCCTTCTCTACCAGCAGTGGAGAAATGAAGGCTAATGGAGGACCTCATCTCAGAGGTCTTGACCAGTTTTAGAATCGTAAGCCAACAATGAAGCGTGAGATTTGGAGAACGTGTCCTCTGTGGGAGCTTAATGGCTCCCTGTCAGGTCATAACTGGCTTCCTCCAAAGTGTCTTAAACATGAAGACACCACCAACTCATTTATGGCTTCTCTCCATTAACGGGGACGCCTGCTCTCCATGTATGGAGCAATGATGGCAAATGGTTCAAACTATGTCAAGAAATATGGCTCACTTATAAGACATTGTATTGGAATTCTCTTGAGCAGTGGTTCTCAACATTCCTAATGCTACGACACTTTAAAGCAATTCCTCATGTTGTGGGGACCCCAAACCACAAAATTATTCCCATAACTACTTCATAATTGTAATTTTCTACTATTATGAATAATAATGAAAATATCTGACATATAGGATGTTTAACATGTGAGCCCTGTGAAAGGGTTGTCTGACCCCCCTAAAGGGGTTGTGACCCAAAAGTTGAGAACCGCTACTCTAGAGGCATGGATGGCCACAATAAACATTTATTATAAGTGATATTTGTTAGCTTGGCTTACCCACCGGGACTGGGCAGTCTATTAATGGCTGTCCACATGCAGAAGAGGCTGAGAACCTGGTAGTCAGCTGCTCCGACATGAAGCTGGATGCCTCAGTGGTTCTAATATGGATGCCTCAGTAGTTCCAATCTGGTACTGAGCTGCCAGTCTCTGGAAGGCTGATGTTCTATGGGACGGCAGTGAAGGATGCTGGTGGCACAACCGGAGACCTGAACTCGCCAGCAGGAAGGCAGGCATGGTGCCGGAGCAGTAGGCTGAGAGCTTACTTCTGACCCACAAACCCCCCGCCCCCCCCACATACAGAGAGAGAGAGAGAGAGAGAGAGAGAGAGAGAGAGAGAGAGAACGGGGAGTAGCATAGGCTTTTGAAACCTCAAAGCCCTCTGTTAGTGACAACATTTCCTCCAACAAAGCCACCCTCCTAACCCTTCTCAACATCCCCAACCCACTGGGGACCAAGCATTCAAGCCTATAAGCCCACAGAGGCAGTCTTCACTCAAACCACCACACCCACTGGAACCAGAGCTCGCTGATTGGCTAGACTGGCTAGCTAGTTGTTCTGGGGACCCGCCTGTCTCCCCCTTTGAGTGCTAGGGTTCCAGGGCACAGCTAACTTTTACATGGATGCTGTGGATCCGAACTCAGGTCCTTATGGTTTTGTGGTAGGCATTTCATCGACTGAACCACCCCTCAGTCTTCTCTATGTGACTGGCGGGATCATTACACAGGGAGAATGTGAGGGTCTACATGGGGTCTGACCAGTGTGGATTCCAGCGCGTCTCACTAAGAATCCCATCTGCATGGGAAGCCTGCCAACCTAAGTGTGGCTGTTGGTGTGGTCTGTGCAGAAGAATGCAGAGGGCTGGAAATCTTAATCCCCCTGGCTTTGCTGCACCACACATGTCCCCACATACAGGGTCCATCAGAGAATCAAATAACCCTCTTTCTATTTATCCTCTTATCACCCCGGGAAATCAAGTTAAAGATGAAACCCTGAACCGACCAATATTCTTAGTCACCATCACCAAGGGCGGTAGACCATTAGATTCTATCAAGCCTTTGACATGCCACTGATTTCCTAATTAGCAGTGTGTGACTCATTGCTGGAGGAGGCAGAAGCCGCTTGTGACCCTGGGCTGCCCTAATTGCCAGCCGAGCAGCTCTCAGAGGCTCACTCCGTGTATTTTGAAAAGTCTAATATCGCCACCAGCAAATTCATGCTCGCTCGGGAAACTTCTAAATATCTTTAAAGATGTCATCTCCCCGTGTTATTTCATCTAATGAGACCCGAGGGCAAGGCAACCTTGTCTTCCTCCTTCAGAACTGTCTGGATCCTCTGCTGTCTGCTACTTCCTGCCACCAGGGCTGTCTTCATCTACTCTCTGTTTCTCCGAAATGTCTTCTTGAATTTTAAGCAATTTATTTTTTTACCACCCTCACACACACCGAGTGCCCCAGACTCCGGTGATGTATTTTGGGACAAGTGGACTCGGAATCAAAAGTCCTTTCTCACCGAGGGAGTTGATCTCGGCCTGAGCCCCTGGACACACACACACACACACACACACACACACACACACACACACGGTGCGTTCTGCCTTTGGTGAGCTCCAACTGTGTGCAGTTGCTGGGAAGGGAATATAGACAATTCAAGATCGATTGGAAAAGACCGAATTTCTGTGCGTGGGGCACTTGTAATCAAACACGGAAGAAAAGCAGGACACAAAATGAACACACACACGGAGGGGTAAGCTCACTGTGGTGGGCAGTGCCCACTGTGCTAGGCAGTGTTGTCAGGTTTGCACAGTCTGGACACACTTGGTTAGATTAATCACTGTGAGGGAAAACCGTCTTCATGGCGGGCAGGACCGTTCCTTGAGCAGCGGGTTCTGGACCATGTAACTTTGAGAACACTGAGCATCATTACTCATGCTCTCCCCCTGCTGTCTGACTACATCTGCAGGACCACCTGTGTCAAGTCCCTGCCACCTTCACTGCCCTGCCGTGGCAGATGGCTCGCTCCTTCCTTCCTTCTTTCCTTCCTTCCTTCCTTCCTTCCTTCCTTCCTTCCTTCCTTCCTTCCTTCCTTCCTTCCTATTTTTCTCTCTCGGTTTTTTGAGACAAGGTTTCTCCATAGCTTTGGAGCCTGTCCTGGAACTAGCTCTTGTAGACCAGGCTGGTCTTGAACTCACAGAGATCCGCCTGCCTCTGCCTCCCCAGGGCAGGCATTAAGGTGTGCACTGCCACCAATTGGCTCAGTTCTTCCTTCTTTAGGTTATTTTTGTCAGAGTGTCCTATCATAGCAATGAAAAAAGAAACTAAAACCCTCACCAAACTTTTATATAAACTAACACAGGCACACACACACGTGCGTGCAAACACACACACACACACACACACACACACACTTGTATGTCATTTCTGCATACGAGACTGCATTCTCCCTCCATCAACCTCCCTACCCCTCCATGTCACCGCTCAGTCGCTCAGGTGACTTCAGACGCCTCCCTGTATCAATCCCTTCCTCATCCCTGTGTTCTTTGCTCGGTCTCCGTTGCTGTCACCTAGCTCATCCATTCTCAAGTGTGAAGGTCACCAGACCTGACTCACAAGGCCCTCTGCTTCTCTGTTGTTCCTTTGAACTGTCTCTGACTTTTTTTTTTTGCCTAAAAGTGCATATCCCTTAATTCAACATGTGACAGTTCTCACTTAAGTGTGTACTTACATACCTGTCAGGTAAATCTTGCAGAAGAGCTTCAGCGTGACCCTCTGGGCCAAGACCCTTTGTTCTGACCCCTTTCAGCATATGTTTGACTTTTTTTAATTTCTGACCTCTGTATGAATGGAATCATACAGTGTATAATTTCTATGTATAGTGTATGTGTAGGGTATAGTGTATGTGACTCTTTTGTTGGACTTTATGTTTATGAGATTCACCTGTTAGGTAGGTGTATCAGTGGCTTGCTCCTTTAAGAAAAAGATCTACTTTTATTTTATATGTATGGGTGTTTGCCTATATGTATGTATGTATGTATGTATGTATGTATGTAGTATATGAACCATGATGTGCCTGGTGTTTAAGAAGCCAGAAGAGGATGGCAGATCCCCTGGAACTGGAGTTGCAGATGGTTGTGAGCTGCCGTGTTCTTATCACGGATACTGGGAAACTTACCGGGTTCTCTGCATCTCTGACTGTGACAGGTCAGACACAACCTATCAAAACACAACCAGATTTGTTTTCAGTCAGGTGGAAACTTTGGGGTCAGGTAGTACTTTAAATTGGGGGATGTGGTTCTCCCTGGAGACAGTGATGGCCATCTTGGGTCTGACATGGTGGTGTTTCCTGAATAGTCACACTTGAATGGACTGTGAGCTTGCGCTCCCCAGACGTTTCCATCCCTGAGACGAGGTGGTGGTTCGAGGTGCGCCAGGGATTCAGACTGCATAGATGCTGTGCTTTAAACACATTTACAGCTTCATTGGGGATTTGTAGAAATTCTCTTCTACCTAGTAAATACGATAGAATAGAAGCATCTCTGAGCTTTTTTTTGTCATTTGCACAGCTTCTAAAGCCAAAGGAAGAGAACCCCTCTCATGTAGGGTGGTTTGGGAAATCTGCTGGTAAGTCATGAGCCTTTAGATCAGAAATACCTGGAGACCAGATCAGCATTTTGTATCTCAGCCCGTGCTTATAGAACTGTTGTCATGTGACATGTGAGGAGATGAAGTTCTGGGTGATTAATCACTGAGACCAAAGTCTCTTTGTAGCTAATGGGAAGGCAGTACTGGAAGTTGGGTCTCCTAATGCAAGGAGCTTGGTGCCTCCCCTTCAGGTCCCATATGGACAACCCCCCAAAGCCCTCTTTCCTTTCACATATAGCTCTCTACGATTAAACTCTCTTAGACATGACTCCTTCCATTAACTGCTGAAGGATCAAGTACTCATACCGAAAACACGCCTAATGTCACTTTGGCAGAGAGCAGAAATGAGAATTTAAAAGCAAAGCTGGACTGTAAACACGGCAGCTCTGCTGTTCTTTAGAGATTTGATACGAGAGAGCTCAGACAGGGCTACTTGTTCTGAGGCTGCAGGAGCACGGTCCAAGAACGGAGCTGTGTGAGGAGGCTTCTGAAAACTCCTAGGAAGCAAGAGTCTTGTGACCTCTGTTTCTTCCAAACACGGAATGTGTTTCTGTGCTCCTCCCAGCTGGAGTGGATAGGAGTGAGTTTACTCAGGTTACTCAACCCAAATAGCGATTGTTATTGGTTTGTACTCCTCTATGGAAAAAAACCACGTTTCTGCCACGTGTGGCTTGTCCTAGTGAACTCACACTTGATTCACGAGATGCTTCTTAATCCGCAGAGTATAAATGGTTGGATGCGCTGAATAAAGTAGGCTGCTGCATGAGACTTCAGTTCCCCTCATTTCTTGGCTCCATTCTCCCAGGTCTAGAGTGGCAACCATAACTTAACCCATAACTGTCCTAGTCTTCTCTGTACCTAGTTCATGCATTCAAGGGAGCAACCTTTAACCCATATCTCCCCATGCCCCCCTCCCGGCTTCTGACAACCACCAGCCTACTCTGCTTCTTTGAATTTGACCTTTAAGATTGCCCTTAGAAGAGTGATCATACCATCCTTATCCTTCTCCTGAACTCTTTTCACTTAGCACAATGCTCTCTGGGGTTATCTGTGTTCTCACAGGTGGTAAGATTTCCTTCCTTTTCATGCCTAAATAAAAATCATCGCATGTGTGTGCAGGCACATATTTATATCACATTTTATTTGGACCTATGTCATAGATGCCTCGATCAGCTCTGTATTTAGGGAATAATTCTGCAAAGGACAGTCGAGTGTGGCTATTTCCACAAGTCTCTGACTTTATTCCTTCTGGGGATACACAGACACAGTGATAATGAGTTCAGATGAAAGAAGTGTTAGCCAACTTGACTGTGGCAGTCATTTCCCAGTATAAACATATATTATCACCTCGTGGACACTTGAAACAGACACCATTTTATTTGTCAATTAGACTTCAATAAAGCTAGGGGACAAAGGAGCACCTGACTGGTTCTCTATCTGTGTTCTGTCTCAGTCCAATCCAGCAGAAGTGCTCCCCAGCTCCCAGTGCTTTGCTCGCCCGATGGAAGCCCTTTCCCTCCCTGCTCGACATGGCTGGTGGTCATGAGACTCTGCTGCCCTCAGGAGATCTCTGCAGTTTTCAAAGCCCTCTGTGCCAATTTCCAAGCCAGCTCCAGCTGTTCTGCCTGTCATGAAGAGTGTCCTGGACTGTGACTGGCAGGTTGGTGTGAGAGGGACCTCTGTGTCCTAAGGTCTTCTGCTCCTCCCTGTGTGCCTACAGGTGTGGAGAAGGGCCAGAGGGTTTCTTTCTCTTTCCTTTTGCATGTGCTAGGTGTGGGCACATGAGGAAAGAAACCTACTCTCAGCTTTATTTGTAGAACTGGATCACTTTAGTCTTTACCAAACAGATTATAAAACAAAATTGCCTAGACAGAGCTGGAGGGTTGGGGAAATAAAGATAAAACGCATAGCACCAGACTAAGTCCTGAACACAGAATTTCTGGTTCTGTTCTGATGGTCATTTAAGAGATTAAAAATAAAGAAAACTTAAAGGCCTTTGCTGTAAGATTAAGGAGAATTTCCTACATAAAATTAAAGCGCGGGTTAAAGGAGGCATCACTGTAGGCCCGTCTCTCTTCTCTCATGGATTCTATTGTGGGCATCTCTGAACTAAGCACCCAAGAGGAACAACCTGTGGAGATACATCCCCCTTGAAAGCTTATTTCTGCCAGTGATGCTAGGGCAAAGGAGAAATCCAGAGGTCGCCTGCTCGGCCAGAGGAGGGCATTTCAGTGATAATCACTCCGTGACCTAGAAGCCCCGAAGTCAAGCAAACATGCACAGACACAAGTCACGTGTGCACGTGACCAACTGTGATTTTCCATCTCACGGGTCCTGTTCTTTCCTTCTGGTCTCCGCAGCAGATAGATTAGTGGTTCTGGAAACCTGACCTCTGTGCTTTGCAGTCAAGGATGGGGAAGGAGTCTGAAACCATGGCAACATGACCTTCAAGGGGATTAGGCTGGAACACTGCAAGACTCAGGAGCCTTGTTTACGGGTTGGGGCTCCAGTCTGAAAGATGTCCCTGTGAGTAGTCACTTTCTGAGCCCGAGAAGCACACATTACAAGTTCCGGGTCACCCACCTTCCCACGGCATCCTGTTTTCCCAGAATCTTTGTTGCTCTTAGTAAGCCTGAAGGAAAACCACTTCCTCTGGAGGCCTTCCTGACTGCTTTCCCTGTGACAGCCCAGCAAACCTTGCATGGGCTCCCCGTACTGACCTGCCTGACCCTGTCCAGTCTCCTCCTAAGGCCCAGGAGAAGTAATGGAGGACACTTGTCATGAGGTATTTGTCTTTGGATTTGTGGCCCTGTGCTTCATCCAAGCAATTAGCAAAAGGCTTGGAGTGTGGAAGGGCCTCCCGTTAGAACCTGGCCACCCTGAACCGTATCTCTGGAGCCATTTCTGTGTGGCCCAGGAAAGACCCCGCCCCTAGTACGCACACACTTCTTTTCAAAGTGGATGCGTGCCTCAGACACTCTGTAAGCTTAGACTTGCGTCCTTGCCTTTTGGATGGTCATCCTACAATTTATTAATATTTTTAATACGTGTATCATGGTTGTTCATCTTTAGGGGTTCAGTGTGATGTATGGGTATGCTGACCTTTCATCTCATGAGCAGCTCAGAATATGCAGGTGTTCTAGCACCAGACAATCACCATTTCCTCATAACAGAAATTAAAAAAAAAACAACTTCTCTTCAGGCTTGTTGGAAGAGAACAAACATAACATTGTGAAGGAAAATCACCCTTCCGTGCAATTGCAGGCCAGAACTTATTTCTCTCCTCTGGCTGACTTTGAACCTGATCACAAATCCCTATCCAGCCTTCCATTTCTAGTACCTTCCTCAGCCTCTGGTAGCTGGTAACTAACTTCCGTACATTTAGCTTGTGTGAGTTTACAGACGAGTGCAATCCTGATATAATCTGGCTTATTTCAGTAAAACCTTCTCATTTCAGAGTCCATTCCTTGCTGCTGGCTTTCTTGTCTGGCACACATAGGAGCAGTGGGGTGGTACTGTGGGTGAGAGCTGGGGCTAGGCTGGCCACGGAGCTCAGTAGGTAGGCTGCTTTCGCAACACGTTTCCTATTGGGGCCCTGGCTTTACATCCTAATATTGCATAAACTGTACTCTTCGGTGCAAGCCTGAAATTCCAGGGAGATAGAAGCAGGAAGATCAGAAGGTCAAGGTCATCTTCAACTGTGTAACAAGTTTGAGTTCTCATCTTTAAAAAAAAAAAAAAGCCAGTGCTCTGGGCCACCAAGCCTGGTTGCCTTAGTTTTCTCTTCTGAAAAAAATAAAAAAGTATTGTCTCAGAACTAACTTCTAGAATAATTAAAAGGAATGCATGATACAGCCCCTATTAAGAATTTAAAATCATTTGTGGTGTGTAGCAATTGACCAAAAATTAGCTAGCAATCAAAGCAGAAGGAGGAGTGGATTTGATTACATTTATAAAGTCATTAAGTGTGCAAGCTCCCTGTGTGTTAGAGAACGCCCACTATGACCCTGCGTGTTGAACACATGCATGTTCTGAGAACATCTGTGTGTCTGAGAAAGCCCACTATGACCCTGTGTGTTGAACACATGTGTTCTGAGAACGCCCCCTATGACCCTGAGTGCTAAACACATGTGTGTTCTGAGAACACACATGTGTCTGAGAATGCCCACTATGACCCTGTGTGTTGAACACATGCATGTTCTGAGAATGCCTGTGTGTCTGAGAACGCCCACTATGACCCTGCGTGTTGAACACATGCCTGTTCCGAGAACACATGTGTTTGGCCCAGCTCGATCATTCCTTCCACTCTCTGCGATGCAGAGATGTCAATGCCAGCATACCTTCATTCTCCGCCAGGACCGATGGTATATTCAAAACTCCAGTTCTAATGAGCACAGGAACTACTTGGAAAGCCTAGAAAAGAACGATTTAGTTTCAGTTATGTCTGATGGGTAGGGCTGGGATAATCTCTCTCCCTATTTTTCTCTTTTCTTTCTCTCTGACAGGATTCCCCTATGTAGCTCAGGCTGGCCTCAAACTCCTGATCCTTCTGCCATACCCGCTGAGTTCTGAGATTATAGAGAAAGCCACTACTCCTGGTCCTACATTTCTTTGACATTTATTTATCTATTTATTCTTTATTTATTATGCGTGTTTACATGGGCGGGTATGGAAACGTTATGGGACTCATGTGAAGGCCAAAAGACAACATGAGGTGGTTGTTTCTTTCCCTTCAGCATATGGGTTCTGGGGACCAAACTCGGGTCGTCATGGCTTGGCAGTCAGTACCTTTTCTCCAGAGCCATCTCGCCAGCTCCTGGTTCCACAGTTGTTGCTGCTGTTTCTCATCTGGGGACCACATTTTGAGTTGCTAGGGCCTAAAAAGAGATCCTCTCCCAGGGGAGAACGTGAAAAAGATCCCCAGGAGCTCAGTTGCGCATGCTCATAAGGGGTTTCAGATATGCTTCCGGGAGGCCCTTGATGGGAAATGCAGTGAGATATTCTTGTTGAAGCTCCTGAAAAGGCCTCATAACATGGAAAGTCAGTGGCCAAGGCCACTTTATGTTGTGTTCTGCAGGAGCCTCCTCGCTGATTTCCTTGCTTCTGGTCTTACCCTACCACCCTGACCCAGTAGCCTGAGCTGTCTTCTTACTATGAAAATGTGACCAAGGTAATGTCTAACTTAAGTAACTTACATGTCCCTAGTTTTCATGTGACAATGCCCAAACCACTAAATACAGAGCACAGGCCTCCATGTCCTTTTTCCTGAGTAAACAGTGTTTTATTTTTTTTCTTTCCTCCTCCTCCTCCTCTCCCTCCTCCTCCTCTTCTTCCTCCTCCTCCTCCTCCTCCTCCTCCTCCTCCTCTTCCTTCTTCTCTCTTTCTCTCTGTCTATCCCCAGGGTCTCTCTACCTAGTCCTGAATGTCTTTGAAGCTCACTATGTAGACAAGGCTGGCCTTGAACTTAGAGATTCAC